>NC_089738.1:7428399-7755066 GCF_035083965.1 Branchiostoma lanceolatum
GGAAAAATGTATTTCGTAGCGATGCGACCAAATTTTGCGTAATTGCCTTCCATGTTTTTAGCGTAATATGTTGGGCTTTTTTTCTGAATTCAGCATAAAGAATTGTCGGGGACCCCCCATGTAGACCCTCCTGTGGCTCTTTCTTGGACACACAAGACGATCATCATCATTTCGCCATCATTTGCCACTGGGAGCCAGGGAGTCTTTGAACACTAGTGTGCAGAAACATTTCAACAATGTCAATTGGCTGCTTCATTTCCTCCTTCTTACATCATACTGTCCCATTCTATAGTCCAGCCAAATATAGGTAGACTGTTGCCTTAAACTGTGGTAGAAGTTACGCCAAATAGCAGGTACTCAAGCAACCGGATATGATTTTGGAAACGTTCAGACATTTAAAGTAGCATCCACTACACTTTTCATCGGTAGACTGACACTGACTTGTGAGAAGTTCTTCAAAGAGTTGTTTTACAGCCAGTCCATTGCATAATGCTTACATCAGTCTGGCTTTCTTTTATTGGATGATCTGTTTTTGTAGCGGATTAGTGTCGCCAGTTATGTAATACATCCTCGCCTGGGATGGCAAGGTCACAGTCGGCAGGGCCCTGGTGCCAAACATGGTCCCTGAGTCTATTTGTAGGGGGCATGGTGGTGCATATGTGTCCTTGGGGGGGACTGCCAAGACCGATTTTACAAGTTGATAAAACTCAAAGAAGATCAAGGGCCTATTGGATGATACTGGATAAACTGCTTTGCCACCGGTAGATCTGCTTGGAGATAACAAGTTGATATTTGAGTGGAAAATGCAAATTTAAAGGAATTCTGCATAAGATGCCTCTGGCAAGGTGGGATTAGTCTCTAACAGATGCCATGGATGGCTGGAAAAATTAGAAATTCCCATGCAGAGTAGGTAGCCGGTCATAAAATCATAATTTGCAACTCACATGGGCAAATTTCTAATTTTCCAGCCACCCACGAAGTCTGGTGGAGACTAGAGTTTCTTTTTTTCAATATGAGAATCAGAATATAACTGTTACAGTGAAATTACAGAAAGATTGATAGAGATTTGCTTTGCCATATATACCTGTACTACCTGACTTAGTTTGTTCATTCTACCTCCATTTAACACATGCAAGTAGAATTTAGATATACAGTATAAGGGCATCAGTACAGACGGAAAAGAGGGCTTGCTAATTGACCAACTGTTAGCTGCTTTTTGATGTTGCCTACATTATTCCGCTTCCAATTAACTAATTGCTCGCTCACAGGCCTAAATGTTCCTATTTGTATATTGTCTGTTAATACCGTTTGCTCTGTCTAGAATACACACTGAAATTTCTACATACTTTTGCTTGATTTTTATCTTTTGTTGTAAGATAACAGGCTTATTGTTGACCATATTTTTGTTTGTTTGTTTATTCTTTATCAAAGGCCTACAAGTCTACCCAGGGTAAGATACAATCTGTTGGATTCTGTTCTCTGTGCATGGAAGTTGGTGTAAGCAGTGTTCGGTAAGGGTCAGTAGATCACACTGCCATGTTTGTGCTACTGTACAGTACTAGCAGTCAAGTTACACTGATCAAACAGTGCAGGCTAATCCCAAGTCTGGTAAACATGGTGGACAAATAGTGATTTTCCAATCATACGTTTCACAGTTATGTACACTCTGCTACTCTCCAACCAGAGGTTCGGCTCTTTTTTGACATGATTTTAGGCGTTTTTGTTGGGCTTTCTATTTTATTCCATTTTCTTTGTGTCGCCAAGGTTTTTTACACAGGATTTGTGTCAAAAATTCCAAAATAACTTTTCTTAAAGTTCACTCTGGTGATTAGGTATAGTTTATTTATTCTACTGCATTGAAATCTTCCATTTTCAGATCTTGTTTTTTTTATGGAGGGGACTACAATAGAACAAGTGGTTAAGTTCAAAATGGATGTGACAGTGCAGCAAGTTTGTTTCACCATGACATAAAATTTCAAAATTGAATCATTTTACAAGGATCACATGGACATGGCATATAAGTTGACTGTTTGGACTTACATCTGACCATTGGTAAAGACCTTCTGAACCAGGAAGTCTTCTTTTAATTTTGCCAAAGTTTAAACTCTTTTACTTGACGTATGGAAAAGCTTTCGGATTCATGCAAAATATTGTTGGCTCAGCTCAGCGAATAAAATTTCAACTTTTCAGTGATGTCTTCTTCTATGTATTTAGACTGTGACCACTCATCAGCATTTCCAGGATGAAACCCTTGAAGCATTCTCCTTGCAGCAGTCTTGATTTCCATCTGGCATTGTGCAGATATGGGGCAAACCAGGCAGAAACATTATAAGCTAGAACTGAAACTGTATAAGCAACTTGTTGAAGAGCAAACTTCTTTGCTGTCAGAAAATAAACCACATTAAGAATTGGAAGCAAACTGGATAAAGTACAAGACTGTGGCAGAAATGATTCCATACAACAAAAGCATTTCTCTGTTAACTGTAAGAACAGTGTATTCTGTTTGACATATCTTTGATAGTTTGTCTTGGAGTGACTCTATTTTTACCTGTCCCATGAAACATTGTGATTGAGACCAGGGGTGCTCTTTGACCTGGAAAAGGTGTAATAAGAGAATGGAGAATTGGAAAAGGTCTACTGTACTGAGTGAAACATATTGTACACTAATTGTAATTACCATTGGTGATTTATTTTGCTTATCATTTGGATAAGAATATTGATTGTTGTAACTATAGTTAACAATAAGTAAGATATCTTTGAGACTCAACTTGCATTGTTTGAAGGATCAAGGATAAAAGAGATGAAAATGTCTTTAAAAGAACAATATTTTGTATGATTTTTAAAAAATCCTGACATTTTAATCACACTTTAAAAATGTTCAAAATTGTTCTAATAATTGAGAGGAGGGCAGGTATTAAAAAAAAAAGATATTCCACTTTTTCTTGAATCAAATAAAATGGTGTCTTCAGTTTTGCTGCCTTGCCCCCTCCTCCTCTTTAACAATTAATCGATAATGAAGTCACAAGACTTGTATGTTGTAATGTTTAATTATGATCCCAATCTTGGTGGACCTACACTTGTATACAGGGTTGTTGCCTGACAACAGGCACTGCTTGTTTGCTGCTAAAGAGCTACCGTTCCTGACTGTTTGTTATTGCCAAATCCCTCCAACAACTGTGTAAATATCGCCAGGGCAGATTCGGGTCAAACTTGTTGTAGCCTCAAACTTCTTGAAACTTCTCTCGAAATTGAATGTGTTTAATCGGTATTGGCTAAAGTGTTAAATTTAGCACAGCTTACCCCAAAAATTTGAATATGAAAAGCATATATTTTGATAAATGATTGCACAAAATGGACTTCAGGACAAAGTTTGAGAACAACAAATTGATTTGAAGCTGCCCGTGTAGCCCTGAAGAATGGTACCATTTATTTTTCCAATGGAAGAGAGTTGAGTCTAGTACCTGTACAACACAGGCACACAGAAGGTTTATCAGTTGAAGTTTAGTTTGTTGCCAGAAGAAGGCTTAGTGAGGCTGGGAACAAGACTACATGTATGTCCCCACCCCAATGACTACAAATTTAGGTTGAACAGTTAGTGGATGGATCTTCATGCTATTATTTTACAAGTTACGAAAAAGCTTATACAAGACACTTGTACCAATAGGTACTAAAGATTGATGATTAGTACATGTAAAATTCTCTACATTTGTTAAGTACAATTCTGTTGTATATTAATATTGATATCATATCAACTGTTTCATGAATGTATAGAGTGGACGTTTTAGCGGTAGGGTTAGAAATGTATCCTAGCTTTAGCCCCATAGCGTTTTTGCATGCAGTGAAGAGTAAGGAAAAGCTTACTGTAGTGCACAATTTTACAGTGAAAATATCAATGATGATTTGTTGAAAGTTTGTTTTGTATTGCAAAGTGTACTGCGACTCATATTGTCACGACAAACCATAGCTCTGTTAAAATGGATGACAGCATTAATAAAGTTAAAAGCACAGGGAAGATTGCTGGCTCAGTGGTTTTTGATGAATGAATGAACTGTACAATTTGATGAATGAATTATCCGTGTAATATATCATTACTCTCCAAGCAGAGGCTCCAGCTAGTTTTGGATGTTTTTTTAGGTGTTTTTGTTGGGCTTTTTATTTTGTCACATTTTCTTTATGTATCGACGATGTAAAGAAAACGTGACAAAATAGAAAGCCTGACAGTTGCTTGAGTTTTGGATGTTCTTTTAATAGGTGTTTTTGTTGGGCTTTCTATTTTGTCACATTTTCTTTATGTCTTGGCAATGTAAAGAAAATGTGACAAGAAAGCCTTATAAAGACATCCAAAACTAGCCAGAGCGTTGCCTCTGCTCGGAGAGTAATACATCATACGAATGGACCTAATTAGACCCTGTTCATACCAGGCTTCGCAAATCTGGATTCACCAAAGTACAGGATTGATTCCAATTCACGAGGCCTACAGAACATTGTACTTCTTCGCTCAGTTTATTAATATACTTGCTTGTGCAATGTGTATCTGTCTGATTACATTATGATGTTGAAAATACCAGTGCCTGATGCATTTCACTTTTGCATTGTATGTTGTTGGATCACTACGTCTAAAATACAACAACAAAAGAATCCTTACCTACTACCCACCTTACTGAGTCAGTAACCGGAAAACATTTTTTGTCCCAGGCCCAGCTACACATGTATAGTAATCAGCAGTAGGATGCAAATGGGTCTGGGCCATTGGAACAAAAAAAAACTAAGTAATTAAGATAATATGGGAAGCATTCTTTTCCAATGAAAATTGTTACATCACTCATGAGTGCTTTCTGTGGTAGCGTGCGTAGTCCAGTGGTTAGCGATCTTGCCTCTGGAGCTAGAAGCCCCGGGTTCGATCCCGACGGTGTTGCTCACCCAACATGCACGCTACCGGAAAAGGTCACACAGTCCTTAGGACGGAATGTTAAGCCGTGGTCCACTGTTCATTGTGCTTGTGGAAAAGAGGTAAGGGAATTTCCTCTGTACAATGAACCTGTAAATACTGTACAAAGCGTCTGTCTTCTCTGTCACGACCAGTGGAAGATTAGCTCATCTGTTCATTGAGCTAAACTTTCAAAATCACTTTCCTTTCCTTTCTGGGAGAATTTCTATTGATCTCTTCATTGTCATCTTGCTAAAGGCTGTATCTCAGATACCAGTCAACTACCGGTATACCAGACTAAGAAGTAGTGGAAAACAGAAAACTGCTGGCAGGCACATTCTGAAACTCAAAGTTGTTTTTTAATGACAAAATTCAAATGTTTCACTGACATTTCTTCAAAGTAATTTTGTACATGTGAGTTCCAATATCACATCCACACATCTCCATGTCACACAATTACATACAAGAAAAAACATTGAAAGTCAGCAAAAGTACCCATAAAACCATTGCATACAAGTTTATCACAAAGACACATTGTCAAAAACTTTGCAAAATTGTGCAAAATGACACTGGACTACGACCAAGTAGATCCCAACACGTAATACTATGTAAAACCCTTGTTTACAGTAATCCACAACAACAGCTACGACAAACATAAACAGTTTACAGTAAACACATAAACAGTAGGCCAAAACTTTGTGCTCAAGAGAACGTCACATATGAGTGACAAAGGCATGTTTGACAGCATCCCTAGTAATAAGGTGTCACATTTAAAACACAAGACACAAACGTTGTCCTAAGTGATAAAAAATGGATCAAAAAGAAATAAACACGCCCATACACCACCTGATATGGCAGGATTTTTATCCATGATAAATATCCTCAAAATCTAACCAATGTCAAGTTCAATCACTGCATCCAGTACAATGATTTTTCTAATTTTTGCAGGATTTCAGCCTTTGCAAGCAAAGGTATTCCAATTCAAAAGAAAGTACAATTGTTCCAAAAATCAACCAAATCAGGTGGAAATTTGATTTGAGAGCATGCTTTTATTATTGCAAAGAAGTTTTCCCTTCCAAATAGTTTAACTGTTGAGAAACAACATGGGTTTTATTCGCCATTCAAAATTAAAGATTCACAATTTTTACTATCTACCCTTAACTTCACTCTAGAGGAAAAATGCATAAGCTGGTATTGAAGAAAAGAGGAAAAAGGAAAAATACATAAAACATAATATGATTCTAAATACAACATTTTTGCATTTATAAGAAAAAACTGCATTCTTTAAAACTTAAAAGAAACCACAACACAACAAAGTTGCAGAACAAATACTGCAGGAAGCTAGCCCAAATCCAGGCCAAAGGAAAATAAAATCAATTTTCATCTTAATGATATGTACATCAAACCACTGATCAAACAAGAAATTTGCCACTTAAAAGATTAAAAGTAATAATCAGATATGTACTAAGAAAAATATGCAGAGGAGCAAAAATATACAAACAATAGTCAATCAGAAATATAAGCAACATTCTTCAATGTTTTTCATACATCCAGGTAACTTGCCCATCTTTTTGATATATGACATTACCTTTATTCCATGTCCAGCATGAGGAAGCCATTGGGTGTGTCTTTAATCTTCAACTTAGCAAAAGAAAGTGGCAAAATTCTATGTATCTTACAGATAAAGCCTCTTCTTTGAGAAGTGTTTACAGTCTCCAACATTGAAAGGACGGACTTTAGAAAAAGAAAAAGATATTCATCAAAATCAGACAACTGGTCAACACAATACACACTTATACTACAATTGGCCACATAGCAAACCACGATATAACATCTATAGTATACTAAGTTCTACAATGTGTAAAATGATATTCCATCACTAACATGTGCACATATCAAAGTACCCCAAAACACCTTACAAATCACAGATACTCTTAAAATACGCTTTACTTCTTATAAAACACACTAAGTCTTGTACAGTTTGTAAGTGCACACTCTTACAGATGTCCTAGAATAAAATCATCATATATATACACCATAACCATCATCCTAACTAGCAGCATTAAAACTTCACCTATCAGACAGTAAAACCATTATAACATTACCCCTAACCAAAAAAGCAGCATCGTCTCCTAGCAACAGAATTATACACTCACAACTTTAAAAACAACTCAATTATATGCAAGGGTTGGAAAAAAACACTTAAACTTTGAGAAGTTGGCCTGAAACTTCAAACTGAATTTTGAACTTTACCTTTGGACTATTCCATATTAAAAGATAGGGGGAACAGCCAAAACTTTTCTTGCCCCATACTTCCACATCTTCTGACGATCGACCAACGTTTTTGATAGAGTGGTCCTCAGTAGAAAGCAAGTACTACTTTTTTTCAACCAGTGCATATATTTGTATGATAAAATGCTAAAACCTTCCTACATACATAGAATAATCTTTCACTTATGACAGACATGATACCTCCTACCAGGGAGATACCATTACGGCGGGGGAGAAGTTTAAGCCTGTGTCTCTTCATCCAGATCTTCTGTGCTGTCGCTCTCCTCAGTGCTGGATGGTGCGGACCCCCTCCTGGCACCTCTGTTTGGTTCCTTCCGTTGCTGAACACTGGCGGATCTCCAGATAGAGGGGCCCTGAGAAAGAGGGAAAATTGTAAAGCCCAAAAAAACCTCTTCTACCAGTCAGAGTTTTTGGATTTGGTAACTTTGAATTTTGCTAGCCAACCATCCATGATTAACAGTGCTTAATACTTACTTGCTTATGCTTATGTTGAGACCTTCCAGTCTCGAGTCGAGATGGCAGCCCATGCGGGATCAGACTAACAGTGACATCCCTTTTATTGTAGAATATCACAAACATTTTAACGTATCATATACTGATATAGGGGGCTGACCAATTGCGAGTTCTTTGACAATTCATCAAGAAGTACAGTGGGTTCATTGACAGCAAATAGGACAAACATACACGACTACATAAACAAACAACAACTTAACTGTACAACAAATTGTGGTGAGAGGCCCCTACCTGCCAGTCACTCTTGACGAAGGCCATGAGACAGTGCAGGTTGCCGCCGGACTTGCGTGTTTTCCTGGTCTGCAGCCCGAGGTGCAACCGGCGGATGTCCAGGTACGTGGGGTTCTGACAGTTCAGGTCTGTGGAGATGTCGCTCCATCTACAGGGTGGGAGGGGGGCTTCACATCAACGGGTGTTCTTCAGCCAACAAAGTTTTGCAATGTCTGTGCAAAGAATCTATTTCATCATGCCTCATGGATATATATTGCATTGGACCTTAGCAATAGGAACTGTGATAAAGGTCCACAATACAAAAGGTAATCAACAACTTGAAAGATCTTTTGAACAGTCAGATGTTTCGGGTAGCATGCACTACCTTTGGTCAGTGACTATGGTAAAGGTCATTTGACCCTCTCCTTGCTGCCCAACCTCATAACCAATACAAGATATAGGTGCCAAAGGAGAAGGTTAAGCATGTATTAATGTTAAAAAAGATAATGGTCTGAGCTAAAGCAACTTTTTTGTGTGACCACATTTAGAATCCAACACCACCAGACCATCCCCTCAACATGTTCAACAGTACACAATGTATGTGATGACTGTAGTCACCTGATACAGTGTAGACCTGGGTGTTTCCTACTGGGATCACCAATCAGCAGCCAGGTCTCTACCTCATCCTGCAGGAGGTCAGCTCTGGAAACACAAACAGTTAACCTTTAGCAAGCCAAGTGCCACATATAACAGCACCAGTATCTACCACTAGACAAGTGCTATTCTGTAATTTCTGTAATCTCTACTGTTTATGATTGAAAAACCTTGTACCCATAGCCTTAATGTACAAACTTGAAAAGAATTAAAACCAGAACTGATGACAGTTGATGGATGTTGAGATGATCAGGACAAAAGATTTAAAAAATATGTAATCTGGATTTCCTTGCTTTCTCATACTTAAAGATTACCTTTCACTGCAAAATTTTATGTATTTTTAAGCACACTGAGACGCAATTTTTAGCATACAAACCACACTTGTTGGAAAATAGTTGGATTTACCTGATATGTGCTAAACAAAATCTGAATTTATTACAGTGCGTGCTTACTGCTGACTTTGAAGTACACTGAAATAGTGTGCTCTGCTTGGGAAGTGATTCATGTCCAGAACACCGTACATACCTGTAGGCATGAGCTGCTTTGAGAGGCACGTCTTCATATCCAACAGGACAGAAATAGTGGTTCTGGCAGTGGTAAATAAGCGTCATGTTGTCGTCACGCAGGCCGTTCTTTACGTTTGCCAGCGCCGTTTCGTCGGTCGTGCCCATGGTGCGCCCCTTCCCGTGTGGTTTGTAGAGGTAGTAAGCCCTCCCGCGCACGCCGTAGTGGTTGTTCAGGAGGGTAAACCACCTCATGAGTGTGGAGTTACCTGTATCGTTAAAAATCATTTTTAGGCTTGGGGTCATTTTTCAGTTCAATGCTTAACAATGGGGCAAAAAATGCTCTGGGAAGCATTTCTGTTAGTATAGACAATTACGTTTGTATAGTCCAGTCTAGTCGCTTTTATACTGTCTTATTTTGTATCCTGTTATTTTATGTACGTTGTTTGCAATTAGCCTTCGGGCAGGAATTTGCAATAAACTTATTTAGTATTATTATGTTATTATAGTCGTGTTTATTTTACACACTGCTGATATTTTTACTATTGTTTTTAACCCATTATTGACTACGGAATTCAGCACCCTCAAGTGCTGTAATGAACTGTGATTGTATCAATAAATAAACAAATCTATAATTAAGTCCTCAAACATAATAATCTATAATGTTTGAGGACTAAAAGTTTCTGCCTTCCCAATGTCGTAGGAGGATGAAATTTTAGGACTTTCTCACTCTATATCGCACTACAGGAAACAAATAAAAAAGGCCAAAGAAATGTCACAAAATTTCAGCCCTCCAAAAAAGGTATTTTAACCAATTTTTTGTATGGACCTTCCTACCTGTGAAGGGTCCGAACCGGATCTCACCAAACGGAGGCTTGAAGCCCAGGACTGTCAGAGCTTCTTCCTGAGTGATGGGTCTGTGACTGAGAGGAAAATAAACAGGAGAGAATTATTTCTCACACACGGTTGGAAATAGAAACTTCACGTACTTAGGTCTGTGACTGAATGGAAAATAGGAGGGAATTATTTCTCATACACTGTTTGAAATCTAACATTAAACTTCGGGTAGTACTTGGGTTTGGAACTGAGTAGAAAATACATGAGAGGGAATTTTTTTATCACACGCTGTTGAAAATATGAACTTTATACTTTGTACAGTGGTCTGAGACTGAGTAGAAAATGCAAAATGATTCAAATTTCATGACTCATTAGAATAAGAAAATTACTCCAAGTTTTTTACCAGCACCATGCATTTTCTTTTCCTTTAAATTTACTAAAAAACTGTGTTTTTGAAGAGGTTCCAGTACCATTAGATATGGTACCGGTACCAATAATATAGCTGTAAACAATAACATGCCATACGGTTTCTGTGTGTTAGCTATACAGAAAACAGGAAATATTGACAGCGCGCATGTGAAAATGACAATATCCTTATAGGCTTAGTACTAAGCCTATAGGTACCATCCTAGTTAGTTTACGTATGCTAACAACTATTAGAGAAAATATAAACTGACAGGATGGTCCATAGAATTTCCCAACTGTGACTAAGATATAATTTGGTTTAATGTTAAATGACAGGGAAGGATGGATGTAATCGGATGAAACAGTCCATCTGATTGGTAACACTGATTTGATCACATTATAAACATGAACAGATGGTAAACTAGCAGATGATTGAATCATGACTTGTGAGATATACAAAAAAAAGCTAACCTGCCACCCCCCAGTGTGCTGAATAGGAAGTTCCAGCAGGAGACGAGTGAAGAGATGCCACATGACTTCTGGTACTGGGGTCGGCTCATGCAGTACCTACAGGAGGGGGGGCAGGGTTACAAGAAAGATCACCAGCTGGACAAACAGGTAAACAGATATATTCTTTATCTACTAAGTACATGTATACATGTATATCAATCTGAGCACATGTACACACGAATTGCAGATGAATTGAAAACTCTTCCCAGGTAAACAGGTTGCTTGTTGCTGTATTATTCAATTTAAAAGTTAAAATGCCTTAATCTAAAGTAGCAAATATTAAATGCTGCAGAAACTATCGAGAACAGAGCCTGGTGTTGAGTATGAAGTGGAAAAAATTAATTTTGGCAAGATTGTTGAATGTGAAAAAGGCAGCAAAGAGCTCTCAAAATCAGAGATAAGAATTCAATTTGCCTTTTAGTTAACTTCCTCGTCACTGCTTTTCATTAATGGTTGCGCTACATCATGACTACATTTCATGTCATACCTGGGCCAAGATAACATTCTATATTGGGTGTTTCAGACAAGACGATAATTTGGGTCACACGGGCTTCTAATTGTATCACACAGGCTTCCATAGAATCATTCGAACACACTTCATGTGGGCTGTGTGTGCCACTGTCAAAAATTTGAATATCAGATTCAAACATTGGAATTGCTGGTTTTCGCTTGAAGACACCAAATTTTCTCAACTTCTGGCGTATTTCTCAGATCAGGGTATGACATAAAGTATCAGCCCCATGCTTGTCGGATCGCCCTTAGATACGGAATACACCGTTTCGTATTCCATACGAAATTGTATCCAACTATGCAGTAGCTCCCCCTACCATCTCCTGAGGTCCAGCACCTTCCTGAGAGCCATCTGCTCCTGCGTGACATCGGTGCTGACGGCGGGATACTCCTTCTTTACATCCTTCTTCTCCTCCTGCTGTTTGTTGTCTTGCTCCAAAGCATTCTGGACATAACCTGAGACAACACCAGTCAAATTAAGATGTTCTAAAACGTCTTGACTTATACGACATCAATACAACACTACTGATCAGGGATGGCTGTTCCAGACTGGGTGACATTTTGGGTAAATATCACACACTCACAGGCTTTTGCTTGCAAAGCATGGGCTTCCATAGAATAATTCAAACTCACTTGTGTGCCACAGTCAAAAATTTGAATACCAGTTTCGGATGTTGGCATTGCTGTTGTTACAATTTTTTGTATGAAGACACCAAATTTTCTCAACTTCTGTCTCATTTCACATTGAAAACGTTGAAATCCTCTTCTGTCTCAAGAACAAGCCTCAGATCAGTCAGTTTCAAATGAATTAGGGGAAAGTAAATCTTTCAGCTGAGAATAGCTCTCCTGATATCAAGTTCATCTCTCACCTCGTTTGACCTTCCTGTTGACCTTGTTCTTGACCCAGCTGCTCATGTCCACCTCCCATGAATCCGAGCGGTGCTGCGGCGACCTCTGACCCACCTGGCTCAGGTCGGTGGGGCAGGACTGGGAGGTCGTCACCGCGTTAGCGGCTCCGCCGATCAAGTCTCTCAGCACGGCCTCCACCATGTCCTCTATCGGGGGTGCCGGTGTCGGGACTGCTAGTTGGAATGGAAATAAAATGATGCTCAGTCAAATGGCCTTATTACTAGTATGGGGACAACAAGAGCAGATTCAAAGTTAATTTTCATACCCTCTCCTTAATTCAATCAAAAGCACCAGGTTGCATGTTTATGATTATGAAACATTTTCTTTTCTAGGGAATGGATTTTCTTCAATAAAATCAAGTCAAGTCTATGTACATGTACTTTACTAAACATTTATGCAATCTGACAATCAACGTTATTTGAATTAAACTCTGAATCATCAGAAAGCAAGCGTACCGGTCATAACATTTGACAAGTGAGTGTCTGCCATAGTAGTTTTCACTCCACTGAACTGACTCACTGAAATGATGACAGGATAACAATGTGGTGATGGATACAGTGAAGACAAGTTACATGTAAATGCTCTCTCTCTCTCTCTCTCTCTCTCTCTGTGTTTGGGTCTCTCTCTTTCTCTCTCCCTCTAACTCTATCTCTCTGTCTCTCTCTCCTTTGCCGCAAAGTTCATTATACTGCTATTCGCTGTATCATCAAACATACGAGAGAGAAGGGTACGGTTTCAGGGTGCGAAATACTTTATTGAGCCAGGTTGCACGGTGTGCAACCTAGGTAGAATGCTAGGTTGCCCGTCAGAATTTCAGGTTGCCCCACCTAAAATTCACTGATTTCTTGAAATTATATTTTGTAAGTACTGTACATAGTATTACATAGTCTTTAACAATATAACTAGTGTTCAAATGTGTTTTTGTTTCCAAATAAAATTCAATGATATAGAATGTAAATAAAACGCCAGAACCCACAACAAACAATTCATGTGTAACAAGGCTATTTTTCTTAGTACAAATATATCCTTTTTCAACACCCATAGACTTTTTGCTTCTTCTGCTCTAGCAAGAGTTACACTGCAATAGGACTTGTACCTGTACACTATTCTCATCCCTCACATAAAAGTACCTACCAGGCAAATTTTCAAAATCTAATAAAAGTACCCGGGGAATAAATTTACCTATATTTTTTATTGGAAAAGTTACAGGTGAGTTATCAATGATACACATGTACAAATGTATGATAATCACAAAATAGATACAAAAGTCTATGTCATTGTCCAGTTTTTATCTCACTGTCACAACATAATTTTTTAAACAACTTTGTTTATTCTATAATCATTGTTGCAACTTGTCAAGAATTTTTTTAAATCCCAGCTTATAAAGTGGCTTCATCTCCACTTGTGCAATCTTTAATTTTGCCCCCCCCCCCCAAAAAAACACTAGCAACATTTCGCCCATAGAAATACACAGCAACTCAAACACTGCTCTCTACCGGTAATTGTCGGTACTGCAGATTACACGTCATTACTCTCGCGCAATCACGCGATATTTAGCGATAGTTGATGAATTCAACATGGCGCCCAAGAGCCGAGCGCTGAGCCGCGCTCTCTTTCCGACGAATTTCGCGTTTCAGGCACAATAAAACAGGTTGACTATGGATGCAAACGAGTGAAAAAGTATCGGTAACTTGATTAACTTGTTTAGTTGGGGGTCGATTTATATGTTTGGTTTGAAAATTTACGAGAGTGAGAATGAGTGTGTGCACGTGTGTGCGAGCTTTCTTGGTCCAAATTATTTTCTACTTCGTCCAAATAATTGCTGCAAAATCGATTTCTCCGGCCCAAAATTTAGGTAGCACGCCGCGCAACCTGGGTTTAGAGATAAGTTGCGCCAACCCAAATATTGTTGCGCTGCGCAAGTGCGCAACCGGGTATTTCGCACCCTGGGTTTGCAGGACATAGCTACACAAACAAGGAAGAGCTTGTAAGCGAACTCCTTCTCTGGACACCAACTCACGGGCACTCCTGTGTCGGGCGACCCTGACAGACCTACATAGACCAACTTGCTGGGGATGTAGGGGTGAGGTCTGAAGAACTAGATCAACTAATGGCGGACCGTGACGCCTGAAGGGAGAGAGCAACCTTAGTCCGGGCAAGCTGCCCAATATGATGATGATGATGATGGGACACCAGAGCCTGCCACTCTCTTTTGTCCACTACTACTGTGCCTGCCTTGAATAATCAATATGCTCAGTATGAGGTCATCCCAGTTAAAACTTACCGTTGTTGTTGGATGTGTTGTTGTTGGGACTCTCACACTCTGGATCACACCCACTGTCCCTCTCCTGGTCCTGTTCCCTCATCTCTACCCCAGGCTCATGTCTGTACTTCACGCCAAAATCTCGTCCTGCAAACACGTCTTCCTCCTGCAACTCGATCTTCACGTCAACGTCAGAAACGGGCGAACTCAAGTTCTCCGCAAAAACATCTCTGCTTGTTTCTGTAGCTTCGCTCTTCCTGCATGCTGGGATAAAGTCTGTTTTTTCTTCATCATCTGGAAGAGGTGATCTCTTGGAGAGAGCCAGCTCTCCATTGGTCAGCTCGGAGTAGTTACGCGCATCATGATTGGTCGGTGAAGAAGAATCGTCAACGTGTGTCTGTCCGAAGGTGTTCTCTTTGTCGTCGGCGTTCCCGATGGTTTCGTCTTCGGTGAAATCGGATTCTGGTTCGGACTCGGAGGACAGCGGCGTTCCCAGGAGGTTTCCCATCTTGACCTACTTAGCTTTCAAATCTTCAAGAAGACAGAAAGTGGAGAACATCAGAAATATCATTGGTCAAAAATTGTACTAGTAACGTTATAGTATTATCAAAGCCTCAGAGGCTGTGTGTATTCTTAACATTGTTGCAACATCGTTTGGTTTATCTCACTACCATAGATACAACGTATCAATTTAAAGTAATTTTTTTAAGATAACGTTACATATGAATCATGACCCAAAACTATGATTGGCTGTCTGGTAATCTTTGATAGCAACATTTCAGTTCTTTGCGACAATGTATTTCAATCAAGAAAAGCAAAATTCAGACCTCACGATTCATCAAAATTCAAATCCTGCACTACTGTAACCTCCTTTATGCCAAAATGGAAATTATCAAACAACGGCTCTTTGTTTCTTCTGGGGTACTAGTAAAATGATACATCTAGAGAAATGTTGTGGTTTTTGCTCTTCCGCTGCTTTGTAACTTGCCAACACTGGCCTTTCTGTGCGAATACAACCTCTCTTTGTCCCTCTCCTCTTTGCACAAATTTCTCCAAACAAAGAGCGAGGAATATTTGGATTGCTAAACCGTCTGGTACCAGAAGCTAGAAGAAGCCCCCCTCCCAGCTGTTTCATGTTTTTATTTTTCCACATCTGTTCAACGCGTTTTCTCCGAAGAAAATACGACGAATAAATGCACGATATCCTTTAGATATAACATTTACTTCTTACCTTGAAATATCGGCTATTGTACGGGCGTTGAAGACGTTACATGGTCGCAGTTTTGAACCCGCACTGTTGTCTCTACGACACTGTTTGTTTTGGTTCAGTTCAAAATGGCTGACCCAGAATCTCAAATGTCAGTTCACGGTACAAAAGCGCCGCCTAGCAGATTATTGCATAGCCGCACCTAATCAAAAACAGCTGTCATCTCGTATCCAGGTTTGTTTGTGCGGACCTGTGTTCTCAGTTCCAGGATCAACTCTGCCTGCCAAGTGGCTCCCATGCGGTCTATTTATCGACGCTGTGGAAGAGCGTGATGCAGTCATGTGCCTTATCCTACGGGGCATGAAAACGACTCGAGTGCAATATGAACCATATATGAGAAATAAATGGTCAATCTCTAGAGCTCTCCCATCCCCTGATATATATAGAAATATTATATAAAGTTTATGTGAAATGGATGTTCCCATTCACAGACCCATGTGAAATGGATGTTCCTCCATTGCAAACCCTTAATTCCCATGTGAAATGGATGTCCCCCCTTCACAGACATGAAATGGATTGCCCCCTACTAGTTCGAAATGGCGGCGGAAATGAGGTACGTGTCAGCTGTTGATCATCATGAGATTTTTCAGACATTTCACAACATGATAAGTGTTCAGAGACTATTTTGAGTGTCATATTGGAGGTTTGAAAGCTAGCTGAAGTAGGTTTAGTAGTAGTTTCGTGCTTGCATTCACGACAAAGCCCTCCATGCAGTCTGTCCTCACTTCAGAAGCAGCTTCAAGACGATCTTTACAGCGACCCGAAGTGTACATGGGCGCTAATATTCAGAAATCAAAAGCACTGCGTCGAGCCCTTTCAGATGCAAAGAAGGTCAAGTCCTGCCACTTTCAGGAGCAAAGTTCTCGATTACTTGCCTCTAGATCGACAAGCGGTCATACCGTGATATGTGGATATCCAGGGCATAGTCAGCTTGAACTTTGCTGATGACCCGGCGGAAGGTCAAAGTTTACAGCTTACTATCGCCTGGTTATCCACATATACTAATACTGCAAATGCAAACATGTTCGCGGTGGTTTTATGTTCGCGAAAGTCTTTTTTCCTCCTACCCTCTTGTCTACTATTGTCTCAAACGCAAACTTAAAAAAGCCGCGAACACTCCGTTTTCTCTGCTCCCTCCCGCGAAATCGAAACCACGCTAACTTAAAGGCACAATATAACCGCCTGTCGATTAAAAACCCAACAGACTTTCTAGTAATCGAGAACTCCCTTCTTTTCACATAGAAGAAGTGTTTGACGTAGTGCCTCTGGTTTATGTTGACGTTCTGGCGCCTGTTTCGCTTTGGAGCACTGTTGTGTAAACAGACGAGTTTGTTGAGAGCTCATACTGCAGTACTGATAGGGCCCGTTAGACGTCTCTTTTGAGCCACACGAACTGCGCGCATGGTCATCCGCTGTTGACATAGGGCTTTGTCACTTAGCGCGCTGTATACAAGAGCCATATAGTAATCTCATTTCACATTATGGATACAGTGCACCAAGGCCCAACGACTCCAATACAACTGACGCCGTGTGTCGATCTGAAACGTTAATTTCAACAGTATTTAACAAGTTGAAGTTGTGTGGTGCAATATTTTAGTCAGCCGTAAGATGTCTCTTTTGACCCGCACACCGCCAGCATGCACAGACACAGGCGTGATGCCAGTCTACACGTTCTTTGCAGGGTTCATCTCATCACCCGTAGCCACAAGCTTGCAAGATGTTCACATTTAAGATATATTCACTCGTTTCCCTTACTCTTGGTTTAGGTGCTATGACATTTCATACTTTGAGACAAAGGAAACACAAAGATATTCAAACAGTCTTTTAACGTGCACGTGGGTTGCACTTATACCGAGTTTTAAAGCTGATGTGATTCCAGGACCCCATGTATTGTACTTGACTTGTTTGCCATTGTCACAAATATGTTGCGTGGCAAGAGCTAGTATCATCCTGAGCGGCTTTTACAATAATAGCGACTTGGAGAGCGGATTAAGACCGACAAGGAGGTACGAATTGAACCTTTTCAGTGAGCAGACAAAACCTTTCACGATGATGGCATCCATACCAAGCTAAAGATCTGTACCACACCTAAACGTTTCTTGGAATGACATCCTTTGTGTTGGCGCTCACGTGTACACCTAGTGTTACATTGTGCCTATTGTGACTTTCAGGGTTATCGCATGTAAGGAGGGTTTAGTCTGTATTGAAGTTAACATTCCCTTCAAGGGTGTGTCAACCATGCTGACACGTCACACAATTTCTTGGGGATAATGTCAGTAAATTGTACAAACAACGAACAAAAGCAATCTCACTATTCTTGGGGAAGGATCAGGGAAGATTTTAGGGTAGGGGGTTGCAATTTGTCTACGCATGTTGCTGAAATAGAAATAATAGCTTGGAAAAGGCTTAGAAAAGGCTTGGAAATCATGCCAGTAAATTGCACAAACAACGAACAAAAGCAATCTCACTATTCTTGGGGAAGGATCAGGGAAGATTTTAGGGTAGGGGGTCGCTATTTGTCTGCGCATGTTACTGAAATAGAAATGACAGGTAGCCATTGTTATAAAAAAAGTAGGGTGTGATGAGCCGATGTGCTTGGTTGAAATTACAAGACGCGTGCCGTTGCAAGAATAACCCTGGGATTATACCCGAAGTCCCTATATAGGGATGTGTTTGTTTTTCATTTCATTTTTTTCATTCCCTTCACACAGCTGTACATCACTGACGTCACAATGACGTCATGACAACAACTCACACTCCATATCCTGTCGTAGAAATGTTGATATACTACTTTAATTCAACTGTTTACCTATCAAACACAATGGGTGCCTATTTTCGCCTATATGGCAGACAGCTATCGGTTTGAATTTATAGACAATGAAAACAAAGAGTTGTGTGATCGGAATTTTAAGAATGACCTTTAAATCGTTCCTACAAACTGTACAATGATTTATTTCAGACGTTGTCGTTACAGCACTCTGGAACCCAAAAGAAGATTTAAAAAAAGATCGACGACATGCTAAAATATAATGACAGAGATATGTTACTTTTAAAGTACTCTTACGAATGCCTGAACACGCACACGTGGTGTATTCTAAGTTAATATAGATACTTTGTAATGCTGATGACAACGTATGTTGTAAGGTTCCATACATACAGAATTGAATGTTGTTATGGGCACCGAAAAGGTTTAACATAGAACAAACGTAAGAAAGAAAGAAACAGTTTAGTATAAGAAACGCCTTCCATATTGCCACAAATTTTCATTAAGTCGCTAATATTTTCTACCTTTAGAACTTTGACCATTCCCGTGAAAGGAACAACATATCCACTGCACCACCACGCATGCGTATGCAGGTATCGAAATGCACGAACAGGAACAAAACGCCTAAAAGACGTCCAAAAAGCCGGAGCACACCTAACCTCTGCTTGGAGAGTAGGCATACCTCTGTGCGCGATCAGCGACAAACGCCTAAAAGACGTCCAAAACAAGCCGGAGCACACCTCACCTCTGCTTGGAGAGTAGGCCAAACTCTGTCCCTCCGGAAGCCCTCCTAGTAGGCTATAGTATACCCTCCGGCTGGAAACTATTACCATATCCGGGCATAACCCGTAGCGGCTGCTGTGAGCTCGGTCGAGCAGAAAATCACCGGTCACGCCCAATAGGGCACAACAAACACTTCTGTTACTAAAATAAGTCCCTGGAGACTTTATAAAATAAACAAGAAACATTTCAAGGGAAAACAGGAGCAAAAGTTGAATTTGAAGGGAAAATGTTACGCAGAAAAGTGAACAGGGATATCCACGATCATTTTTGTTTTCTGGATTGAATTTTTTGCAGAAATATATATTATATAAGCTTGTATTATTCCCCTTCACAACCGCTATATTTGTACTGGGAACGTTAGTTGTGCTACGTAACTTCAATTCTATATACTGTATCAGTCATATTGAATAGCGTAGTGTTTAGTCTTTTAAGACTTAAAAATTATGTAGAACTCATCAGCATTGTTGCAGGCAAAGGCATGTGTGTCTTGATATTTAGTACTGTTTAAGAACTTGCCATACATTGTACCTGTTACATTTGCTGTGCAATAAAGTTTGGATTGCTCTAGAAGATGATAGCGATGCGGGAAAATCCCATTACTTGAGAAATGGCTGTTTACAAAGGAAAAACTGTCCTATGTTATGAATGCGTATTCAGTGATCCTCGATATATAGATATCCCGTTAAACATATTCTTTTTGACGCCCTGTGTCCAGTACCTGTCAATGTCCATCCTCTATAAGTCCATCTATCTGATTGGCTAGTATCTGACGCGCAAAATTCAAAGGGCAGATATCCCGCCGCCTCACGTGTGAGGAATAGAAAGTCGGGCGCCTTTGTTCAGCAAACAATAGCTGTCTTCTCACTCTTCTGTCTTTTAAGGGGCCCTTGTTGGGAACGCAGAGGCCAAATTTAATACAACAATCCAGAAGGAAATCTTTCTTGTCAAGCGTTCTTATAAGTTCTGGAATATATTGTTGGAAAATAGATGGGATATATTTCTTCAGTTGCCCGGTAGTGTCGCGGTGGGCGGTCTCTTTGATGTGTAGCGGACGGATCCACCAGGTGTGTAGGCGTGACACGGCCCAGGACAATAACACTATCCCGTGCCGTGCGATCTCTATTCACGGCAAAGCTCCAAGGTGGCTTGCCCATCGCAATAGCAACCTATCCCCGAGTTAAGTCCCACCCGGCTGAGTCGGTCATATTAGCCACACCCAGCCTACTATAACATTCCCCGCCTCCGCCCAACCCATGCACTGCAGTTCTTGTACCTCACACGGCTTGCACAGTCGCACGGTGTACACGTACGCAAGTACAAGTTCACGGGGAGCCTTAAGGAGCTTCAGACAGTCATGAGCGACGACGACGACTCGCCGAAGGTGGCGGCGTACCGTCCCAAGCGGAGCACGGACTCACGTTGGGTCGAAATACAGAAGAACACTTTCACCAACTGGGTGAACGAGTCGCTGAGGCCGCGAGGGGAAACCGTGCAGGACTTGGGGGAAGACCTTCGCGACGGGACCCGGCTCGCCACCCTCTTGGAAGCGCTGTCCGACCGTAAGATCCCCAGGGTCAACCGCAACCCCATCAACAACCTACAGAAAATGGACAACGTCTCAAGGTGTTTGGACCTCATGAAGAAAGAAGGCATCAAAACCGTCAATATCGGTAAGTGTTGAGGAAAAAAATAGTTCAAGCCCGCCGCCATCTCAAGATGACATCTTGAGGTCAAATTTTAAGGTAAAAGTCTGATGTTTGACATGACTTAGGACACCCCCTTGACTCTCAGGCCCCACATTTTGGACAAGGTAAAGCCAAAACATGTAAAATGCCTTCACCCGGGGTGTAGCATCTTGCATGCTTGACCGGACGCCTTGTGTTGCCCTGCCAGCGAGATCATTGTTCTACCCTCAGGGTAACGCTCCTCGCCAACGTTTCTGCTCAATTTTACTCCCGCCAAAATAATTCCTAAAGACAGTCTTTTGAAGTCTTCACACGCAGACATGCCAGCGTGTCGTCTCGTGTGTTTTTCCGTCGATGCGACAAGATTTGTTCCCTGGACGTGTTATAGTCGAAAGAACCGACATTGTTGTTTGATAATCGATTTTGAACTCTGTTTTTTAACGTCCGTGACTGTCTTATGTTGTGAGTTCTATTCTAGAGGCGTACTCAGTACTTTGGTTGTGCCAAAGCCAATGCTAAAATGTTTCTGTATGTACGTGTGGTACCGATCCTTCTATTACTTGACAGGGTGCGAAATTTTCATTTCACACAGTGTCTGTAGGGAATGTAGTGTTAAAGCTCAGAGTGAATACGGCCCAACACAAGTGTTTTCATTGTCCCAAGATATATTTCAACTTTGAAGACAAGAATAGGAATGTAATAGCAAGCATCAAATGTTCCCAAATTATAGAATATTGTGATATTGAATTGAACAATTCATAGACATTCCAGTAATTCATTTTCAAAATATAATTCTTAAAAATGGACAGGAAATGCAACAGTGTATTTTTTAAGTTGGGCTATATGACCTTTTAATGACCTTTTGATAAAGTAATGTTCATCTATGAAAAGTGAGTTGACCACAATTTCATCACCTTCTTTAACTGTGTGAAAGTCCACAAAAATTTATTTTCCATGTTCACGACAATGTTTTAATATTAATATTAACTCACATATTGTGAAGCCTAATAGAATAATTCAGCCCCTCCCAAAGTGAATAATTTAGTGGCACTTGGGAGGGGTCTTATGGAACACCTTATTAAATATTCCAAGTTATGATTTCTAAGATATATTTTACCTTGATCTGTATTTTGAATCATCATATGGACTAAAGAATAATTTTCCAAGATACAAAATGATATGTCTTCTGCTCACCCTATACAATTTGTTGAGAGGGGCTCATGAAAGTTTACATTTTATTTCCACACAAAAGAATCATCTGTGGATGGTCAAATATTCAAGTAATATCCTTTTTAATATTCGGGCAAAACACAGCAATAAAATTCATTTCCATCATAGATTTCCAAATAATAATCATATAGACTTGTTTCATAATGCAGCAAATATGCTTTCTAATGATACAAAACAATAGATATGGAGGTACATAATAACACACTGTATAAAAGGAAAGATGTCCCTGGAGATAATATTGTGAGTCACTCTATCAGGGTGCCTCCCAGTTTTCCTGTGTCTTTGTGTTAGCTACAAAGGTGGGAGGGACAGTACATTATGCATTGTGCAAAGGGACTGTCCATTAACCTCTGTGATTCTTCAATTATACCACCCATCAAATTACCCCATTTCATTGATGGTCAACAATGCATGGCAGGGTACTTAGAAAGTTGACATTAATGTAGTGTTGTTACTTACCACACCCATTTATAATATCAAGCATATCAATATTACTGTATCATAAATACATCTTGAAAGTGTTCCAAAATATCTACTAGTGAGATATATATAACTTAAGTTAGAAAGTTGCCATTGTGATAATGATGTATGTGTTGATATCTTACCACACCCATTTATAATATGAAGCATATCAATATTACTGTATCATAAATATATTTTGAAAGTATTCCAAAATGACTGCTACTGAGATATAACTAGATTTTAGAAAGCTAAGATATTTTGGGATTATCTAAGTTTTGACCTGCATGGTTTTGTCACTGGCATCTCACATCAAATCTGTTTTCAACTTTAGCTGAATTTTGGTGGTACAAAAATCTCATATTTTACCAAGAATAGAAAAATGATAAGGGTAAGAAAGAATATATCAGTGCTATACCATTAGGTAATACAAACTGTAGGTTGTTGTAGACTCAGGATGGTATTGGTGCCAAGAAAATGCATGCATATTTTAGATAGCAGTTTTTCTTTGCTGTGCAGGGCTTAGGAAGCCATGTCCCAATGGGAAAACACCTTTTGTTATTCCGATGAGTTGTACAATACAGATCAGAGGGAGCAGCCTGCCATATTGTTCCGCAGTTGAAAGGGAAATGTTGCTGAGACAACCAGATTTTAGATCAAACCATGGAGGCTTTATCAAATACCTAAAAAACTTCTTGATCAAACTACTTTGTATGGCAAATCATGTTAGCAGTGTTTTGATACGGAAGTTGACTTTTTGTTATTTTTTAACTTCAGGTCTAAATCTGAACAAAATTAACTGTTTAAGATACTCTAAAGAAGCCAAGTGTTTATTCTAGGAGCTGTCTGTATATCATTGGTTTATCAAAGTAGTGTACATGTTTATAAAAGTGTTTTGTTTTCAAATGACTGAATGCCACCTTGAACTATAGCTACAGAAGTGTAGAAATATGAATTTTTTCTACTTTCTCACTGCTTTGAGCTCATTATTCCAGCTAGTACAGCAAGATGAGTGTCAGGCAATTGCTACATGTAATATCATCCAGAAAACAGAAATATGATTTGTTAAATGATATTTCATTGAAAAAAACTTCAAAGATGGCCATGGGCAACATCACATAGACAATGGGTTCTCTGCTTTAAATCACAGAGTTAGTTAACAGTTTACATCAAGCTATCAAGTTGTTGCAGTAGGTATCTTCTCCTTAACATTTTTGTGTTTTCTTGTGACCATCTTTAGGAAAAACATCCAGTTACATTTTACACCTACATGTAAACACAGAGTTGCAGCAGTCAGCTACAAGCAGTTGACCCCAGCCTGTATTGTCTAGTAGCAGAGGTCAGAGAATCGCCCCAGGGCCTAGTCATTTGCTGGTGGGAACAGATACTAAAACTTGTCCCTGGGTCCCTGCTTGTGACCTCATTGCTTTGTCGAAAGTTATCCAGTAAAGTTGAACCCATTGCATACTATTTATGTTTTAAAGTTACCACCCTGATTTGGTGTAGGATTTAGTTTTTCTTCATCTTTAGAGCTGGCATTACTGATTTGGGTGTTATCATAAGATATTACCAAATTGACCAAAAGATATGTACTGTAATAGTAAAGATTAATGGGTAATGCTTGTGCTATTTGACTATAATTTTACCATTTTTTTAGAATTTTTTTTATTCTTCTTTTTTTCAGAAAAAAATTGGAGCGACAGGGCGAAAAAAAGAATAAAAAATTTTCTTTTTGCTAATAGTCTGGGGTAAAGATAAGGGTTTATATAACATAAACAATAAGAGGATTATTCATTTTTCAGCTTTGTATGGCTCATTTTATTCAATGAACCCCTTTCTTTTGATCTAGTACTATAATTTCAGTAAAAAATTACCTTTTGCTATGTGATATATGGATTGATATCGAGAAACAGTCTTGATAAATGAAAAATTATAACTTATGATAAAATGTGACTACACTTTTTAGGTATGTGCAGGCTATCATAATCGTATATTTTGGTGGCTATTGAGTTTTACAACTGAGCAAATAGTAAAATCGTGAGTAAAAATTTGTGAATGAGAATAGTGACCCAATTTTTTTTTTCAAAATGGGAAAAACAGGAGAGGCTATTCTGAGAAGCAACAAAAAATTTGGTGTGGCCTTACAAGTAAAAAAGTCGAGTTTCAGTGTACCAACTGGACCAATAACTCAGAGGCTCAAAATGGTTTATACTTCATTTGTTTCATGTAACATTGGTGTTAATTTGTATGATCTAGTTTTGATTGAAAACTGCCATAATATTGCAATCCATATTGTTCAAATATGCCATTGTAGTGTCAGAATATGAAACGGAAAGCCTCCTTCTTTTCTCCACACAATCATCTGGGGATTTCATAAAAAATTCATCAAAAGAAAACAGTTCAGTCAGGCACATTCCCTGCCCCTGGTGGATGTGACCTTTGCACGATTTTCCCCAGGACAAAGAAACTCTGAATAACAAAGGCACGAATGAAGCTTTAATAGTTTTAAACTAATTTGTTTTGACAGATGCACAACTGGTACTTTGCATGTACAGATTCAACTTAATTTACATACTAGCTACTAGCTTGAAGAATGAGGGTCGAAAACAGAGAGACTTCAAATCCCGGCAACATCTAAAAAAAGGTATCAATTAATGATCAAAGAGAATTTTGATGGAGTATTCGTTGTTGGATCCCATAGCAAGGGAAAATGTTATAGATTTTTATATTACAAAATTTGGAGCTACAAAAATAAATAAAAAAGAATAATAAAAAATTTTTTTTTTTGGGACGCCATGCATGTGCTGGAAATATAGCTTAGGATTGTACTCCCATTACATTTCAATTGCCTATATATTAACTCATAGACAGTGCTTACGTATATTGTATATCAAAGTACTTTATCAAAGAGGTGTCTTAAATCAAGTTTTTGACAGCCTTGGTTGTTTACCATGGCATAGTTAAGGTATGTGCTTAAGGTGTAAAACTGCAAAATCAGTCTGTTGTTGTCTGACGAATCTGCCTCACTCGCCGTCTTAACCACCTCCATCCCACATCAGCTGTGCTCATCAATTATTGATCGGGAAGACAAGTGGGGCCCTTAATAGTAAAGGTCATACATGAAACACAAGATGTACTGCTTTTAAATGACTGTGGAAGACAAATCAACAAGGAGATTGTAATCTAAGCATTTCATATAGCAATTTTGTTATGTCCTGGCTTCTCTTGGCCCATGAATATACATTTGCTCTTTAACTATATCTATATGTCATATAAAACAGCAATGCTGACTGTTAAATAAAAATGAGGATCTAGTCAGACCCATGGTCCCTCTTGCAATTGTCACAGTGTAGAGGAGAAACAATATCGCACAAAAATCTTAAGAAAATGATAACATTTCTACCCAATGGCATCTGAAGTTAACTTCACAACTTTGTATGTTTTAATGCAAGAAACTCTTGTTTTCTACAAATTTTGTACCTTTTGTGACTAGTTAATTTAAGAGCGACTGGAAAATTGACCGGGGCCGAAAATGGCCCTCTTTAAGTTTTTATTTGGACTGTCCTTAAAATGACAAGCACTCTCAGTGATTGTAATGATCAAGAATCACGGTAGTTGATAATAGTGTTTTTAAAATTATTGCGTGCAACTGTTGAAAATGTGCAATTTTTGAAATAGATATGATGATATAAATTAACCAGTCAAAAGATGTCAATACTTAGGTCAATTAAGGCCAAAGTCATAATGAACATTTTATTATTTCATAACCATACTGCAGGGACCATGGTGTGTGGCATCTGTCATGTGTGAAGTATTTATGATGCATTAAGAGAGTTCACCAATGGAACCACTTGTTACAACATTCCTACACAATAGCGTGCAGATAATAAGTATGAGTCATTGTCCTTAGGGAGTGGCCATCATGCGTGTACCTTAAAGCCATAATCTTAAGCTCTTAAGTACACCAAGGTTTAGATATGGAATGAAATTGACTTTAAGTTTTAGTCAAAATACTAACATCCAATAGGTTCCCAGCTTGTGTCCATAACTGTGGGGTTGAGTCCCAATTATTTTTATAAAATTTTTGATGTTTTGATCACACAGCTCTTGATTGCTATCTCATAACTTTAGCTGATAATTCAAAACATTTACTAGGTTTTTTGTCTCTCACGATCAGTCAACTTTTACTACATATTTGCCATGCTTTCTTATACACTATTTTGTTCTATTTGGATTTTGGAACACCTGTGCGAGGGATTAACATCATATGGTGCCTGCATTTTCTTAAAAGATGAAACGAATCCAAAATTAAACTTATCTATATTTATTAGTGCAAACAATGTTCCCAATGGCGTACCGTACTGTACTAAGTTTGTACAGCCATCAGAATGAGAAGTGATAAAACAGTGTATGACAAATGTAATTTACATAATGAGCAAAACTTTGAAATAAAAAGGACTTGTATGAAATGGCCTGTGTTGGTAGTTGGTTCAACTTTAACCTAAGTGTAAATAAAGACTATACAGGCACAATAAAAAGGAATGATAAAATAAACTCAGTATGTAATTTGTATTAAAACTTGAAATAAAAGGAATGTGTACACATAAAATGGTCCAATCTGCACTAAACTGAGTTCTCATGGCTGGTTTAAAATCACACCGGTTTAACGGCCCAGTCGACCCTGGGAAGATCTCTTCTCGGGACAATCAAGACAGTCAATGGTCCGTAGCGCTGTCTGCCTGACAGTCAATTATCCTTTTGTCCGCTCGCACCGGGACGTTCTCACGGTGTACGGTGCCTGTAGGCTATTGGATAGATAGATCTTCTTAGGAATGCCACACTCCCTTCCTAATGTTTAACACATCTGGTCATACAGTAAGATTTAGTATAATCAAAGATTTAAGACAATAACAGAAGCAGTTTTTGATTTGTGCTTCAGAATATTGTCTTAGATCTTTGATCATGAAGGAAATCAACCTAGAATTGCATTGGAGTGGAATAAGTTATGTTGTTATAACCATTAACCTTTGCAACTTCCAGCATATCCGTTGTACCAGACAGGGTCCTTGACTGATGAAACTTAACAGACTCCCCCATACTCGAATCTGGTTAATATTCACAAATACCTTCAAACACTGTTGTCCGAGGACCTGAATTTTTATAGAGTTTGATCAGAACTTATAATCATACCAAGCTGCATGGATGATTCAAGTCATCTCTAATGTTATAGCTTACTGCCCAGGAATTTACGGTACAACAGTTGTTGGGAAGTCGTCTTCCCATAGATTTTATGTACGATAAGTTGTCATATGTTTGATAACTTAATACTTTGAATGGAATACCTTTGAATAAAAGCACTGGTACTATGGCAATGAGGTTACCATTCTAACACACTTCTACTTGTAGTCTGGAAACTCAGGCACCTAAGGCCCTATTGCCAATATACCTAATGTTATGACCATACATGCCTCCAAACCAATAAAAATAGTATTACACAGAATGACATACATTATGATATGAATCATAAAAGCCACTACACCAGTAAAGATAACATGTTGTAGCTTACGATGTGGTTGGCATTACGATGATATAAGCAGTGATGTCAATAAAGATTGCACAAAAATGCAGTTTGATACTAAATGACGCACCACAAGCTAACTCAGATATAGGCTAATCTCCAAGCAGATTTAATGGTTGCAAAGAACAACTTGGCAGGCAAAGTTTGATTAGGTAACAATTGGATGTTAATAGCCTTTGTTGAAACCCACTTATCGCAGATCTTGGGTTGCTATAAAAACTCCTTTTGCCAGTTGGATCAAGTTGCAACCATTAGATCTGCTTGGAGGTTAGATACAGGCAACATACATGTATGTTACCAGAATCATGTGGCTGACACCCTTATGTTCCCCCAACATTCCGATACCATATTAGGCCCCCATGTTCCTATGCCCCATCACCTTAACCCTAGGATGGCGTATGTATAGATATCAGAACATAGGGCCTATGTTCTGATATCTATACATACGCCATCCTAGGGTTAAGGTGATGGGTTAGGGGTCTGTCATAGGGGTGTCAGAATATAGGGGCTCGGAGCCCTATTCAAGTACATCCAAGAAATCTGCCAAGTTCCTGTCATTGTAAATACATTGTATCTACAACGAGATATAAAAACAGGAAGTTCTGCTGCAGTACCAAAACAAGCCACCAGGGGGCCCAAAATCGAATCATTTCCAAGTCTCATCAAGACCTACCCACATATTAGTACCAAATATCAAGACAATCCATCCAGGCCTTCTTGAGTTATGCTGTACAGCCACACACACATAACCAAATTTCACGTTATCTGGTTTAGATACCAGGGCACAGGAGCCATGAAAATGGCCAAAAAATGCTGTAAAATTAGTTCTAGGCAAAAATTTAGATGACTCCATATCTATGTTTGTATGAATACATTCAAATACATGTGTGCCAAATTTGGTCCTTTTATACATTAGTTGCACAATTTTTCAGCAATGCCATTGTTCTAAAGATTCTGTTCTGTCATGTGGCGTAATGGCAGTGAGAGCGTTCGGCTCAGAACCAAGTAGACCCGGGTTCAAATGCTGTCTTGTCACCAATCTTGTGCCCTTGGGAAAGGCACTTTACATGAATTTCCTCACTCCACCCAGGTGTAAATGGGTATACCTGACTTTGGTTGAGGAAGGTCGTATTTGGGTCACCTGCTGGCACTGAATGGCAGCCGACCAGACCCTTGCGAAAGTTCCACAAAAATGCAAGTGTGGAGGCAATATGTATCTGTTGCCCATATGTATAATGTCATTGTAAACCCTGCACCAATTCAGCACTAGTAATACTGCCATCGCACAGGTACTTTCTGACCAATAAAAAACATTATTAAAGATAGAAATCTTGTCTTTCGGCAGGAAACGAGGATGTTATGGAGGGGAACGAGAAGCTGATGCTGGGGTTGATCTGGACGCTGATCCAGCACTACCAGCTGAGCCGAGGCAGTGGCCAGAAGGGGTCCAAGTTCTCCCCCAAGAAGCACATGCTCCTCTGGCTGCAGACGGTTCTCCTGGAATGCCGCATCTCAAACCTCTCCACAGACTGGAATGATGGGATAGCTCTAAGGTGAGCAAACAGGTGTCACTTCAACTTGAAGTATTGTGTAGCAAATATACTTGAAGTTCACTAAGAGAGTCATTATGACAGCTGTTCTATTATTTGTATCTAAAGTCCCAGTCTTATTTCAAAACAAAACAAAAAGTGCTCAGGTAACACATAAATGTACACATTGAGATGACATTGTATACCATGATTTTGTAATCATTATTTTGCATCTGCATAACATAGAATAACGAGCTCAACACTGTCATCTATTTGTGTGGCAGAAAATAACTTTTGCTATCTTTTTTTTGATTTGATCAAATTCGTTTAAGTTAACTGACAACCATCTTAAAGACTTAAATTTCACTTGTGGTTGGCAGTTAACCGGAGGTTTGAGCACTGGGCAAAATGTGTCAACTTAAAATTTGCAGTATGTTTCACGAGTAATTGGAGAAATTTGTCATAATCGCTATATCAGACTACAAAATCTATATTGCAGTCTTGTCTAGCTGTTTATAGACTGTTGCATGTGTGTCCAACAAATAAAACGTGTTTTAGAGATTTAAATGTTTTTTTATCTTTCCCCACAGTGCCCTTGTTGACTACTGCCGCCCAGGCCTGGTTCCTCACTGGAGGAGTCTGAACCGCCAGGATGCCTTACAGAACTGTCGCAACGCCATGGACATCGCCGAGAGGGAGTTCAACATCCCTCAGGTAAAACACACATTTTAGAAGTAGGAAAGATTAGACCTGAGGAAGAATTTTAACAGATTTTCATTATCTACTCTTTATCCAAAATGAATTTCTTAGCCTCGATTTACACACAGCAAATTTTCTGCATGTACGACGACATTGTATGACAAAGTGGTACGTATTTGTGGTTGGCCCCACACATCATACAACAGGCATTTTTATGGCCATTACGACTTCGTCGTGCATTATCTCCAAGGGCCATAAAAATGCTTGTCGTACAACATGTAGGGTCGATTCACAACCAGGAAAAAGGCTTTGGCATATGTCTGACCATTCACAAAACGTATCCAGGAACTGTTGCATTTGTATTGCGTATCTTATTAACTGGCTGTCTAACCTCCATCAACATATGCTGTACAAATGATTTGGCAGTTGCTGTAATGCCTGGTTGGTACATTGATGAAGGTTAGACATCCAGGTATTAAGATACATTATGCAAAATAAATCAAACAAGTGGTTAAGGTCTCTTAACAGATTCCTGCATCTGCTGTCTTTCGTCAGTGACCACGAATGTTATACCTGGCAGGTGTTTTCTGTTAGTTTTCAATGCTGACAGCTGTTTCTGTATCCTGGGAACCAGTTGGTTGCAATTCTGACACACTTTAAATGTAGTCTTGAAACTCAGGCACTTAAGGCCCCATATTGCTATGACAATATGTTTACCATTCTAACACACTTCTGCCTGTAGTCTGGAAATCAGGCACTTAAGGCTCCATGTTGCTATGACAATGAGGTTACCATTCTAACACTCTTCTACTTGTAGTCTGGAAACTCAAGCACTTAAGGCCCCATGTTGCTATGACAATATGGTTACCATTCTAACATACTTCTACTTGTAGTCTGGAAACTCAAGCACTTAAGGCCCCATGTTGCTATGACAATATGGTTACCATTCTAACATACTTCTATTTAATAGTATATATTCTGGAAATTCAGGCACTTAAGGCCTCATGTTGCTATGACAATATGGTTATCATTATAAAACACTTCTACTTGTAGTCTGGAGATTCAGGCACTTACATTTACTTGCTCACAGAAACGCATTTCTATCATAATTTCATACTTTGGGTGTTCACAAAGAGAACAGAAACAAGTCGCACAAGAAGTCCTTTATATATTGGGACCACCAAAAAAATCAGGGCCAAGATTTAAATGTTTGAGTTCTTACCACACAATGACATCGCATCTTTGCTCCATGAAGGTCTATATGCAATGGATAGTGTTATCTAAACTTACTATGTATAGAAAGGACTAGAAATTTGAATTTGAAAATCCAACTTCCAACGTACGTTCTGAAATTACTTTGGGCTCCTTTAACCTTTGCACTGTTTCTGTCGTAACCCCAGGTTGTGAGCCCAGACGACTTCTCAGACCCGTCCCTAGATGAGCTGTCTGGGATGACATACCTGTCCTACTATGTGAAGGAGGACGGCCCAGGCTATGATGCTGCTCTCGAGGCCCTCAACAGCCTGGTGCCTGAGGCTAAGGTCAACAACTTTCAGGTGAGAATGTTACATGATTTAACTTAAGTTAAGAAAGTTGCAAAAATTCAAGTAGATCTCAAGTAGTTAACATCTACTGACATAATTACACCATGGTACATACAGTTTAATTCCGCCACCCTAAAAAGATACGTCCAAACAGATCTCCAACCCAACATCACCCAGTATAATGCAATCCTGTATATCTAAACTGGGTATACTTGGGGGTGCTGTACTAGAAATCTCTGAATTCCGTTTTTCAAAGTGGTGGGTTTATGTAAACCAGCAGAATAATCCTAATAGAGGTCACATAATTCAACTTAAAAGTGTTACATAATTCAACCAAGGATTGTTCCATTTGAAAATCCCATGAACGGACAATCACAAAGATTTTCTGACACCCCTCCACCCATGACCTCACAGACCACATCCCCAATAGTCATGTATTCCTGTTCCCTATCATTTCATCTCTCGAGATTATCTTCAAATGCCTTTCACTTTTTACAGGCAAGAACCCTAACTGGTGGGAATACATCTTCATTTGAACTTGAACTTTTGCGGCTCTTTCACCTCATAAACTGCTCAAAGTATCTAACAAGGAAAGATATTTTAGAATCGGAGTCATAAGAAACAGCTCTATGCTTAAATACGTGCCGTATTTCCATGTCCTAAAGTCAGACATTTATGGTAACATACTGAATGCATTGATCTTTGTGCTAAAAAGGGGTTTATTTGCAATTTAGAAGAGCCATTTATTACTATCAGTGTACAGACATTTATGGTAACATACTGAACTCAGCTAAGTTAAGTCATAGTCAGGACCCCCTTGCCATTTGGGCGTTGGCCACCTTAGCAACGCATGGATACAACCTTTAACCCTGAATTTTCCAGATTTTCCCTATTGTTTGATAATTGCTACCTACCTGCCCAGTGTGAAAACATTACAGGAGGGGTTCCAGTGGACCAGGTGAGGTGATACCTGGTATCCTGTGGAGTGTGAAATTTTGGCTGTCTGGGAACGGTGCTGGATGTGTATTATGATTGACAAAGGATTCCCTGTGTCTAGGAAATTTTCTAATTTGTGTGATGCTCATATATCAACATTACTAGTCGATTGTTTTATCAAATGTGACCTGACCATCTTCATTACATATAGCCTGACATATAGCATACTATAGGGAATCATATAAAGGAGAACCTTATGTAACCTGAATCTATAGTCTGATAATCTTCCATGTTGTTCCGGGTGTGATGCCGGTTTGGTTTGTTTTGATGATCAATTTTTATTCCAGAACTTTTATTCCAGAACTTAGAGGAATAATACATTATTATATCCAACTTTTGATATGAGTAACCCCCCCCCCCACAAAAACCCTCTTTTAGCTAAGTTGGAAGATAATTACTATAGACAAGGAGGTTTTATATAGAAAGCCTATATAAAACCTCCTTGCCATATAGTACCAATTGTAGATTTATTTCAGTGCATTAGCACGTCTATCCCTCGTGCATCGTTTTATCTATGGCTTGAACAATTGAAATTCGGATTTTGTTTCTTAGTAAGGAAAGGTTAAAATAAAAACCCACAAGTAGGTTGCCCGGTTTTTGTGCTCCGTAAAATGAAATAAATCGAATTCAAACTGCCTACACCACACGTCTGTTAAGTTGTCCCTAATGAAAAACAGTGGATGCTGTCTAAAACGTCTGACCGTTTCCAAAATCTATCCCTTTGCTGTTATCTTGTGTATCTTAATACCTGGGCGTCTAACATTCATGGACATACCTACTTTATATACCAAAGCTCATATATATGCATCGGCTTATGTCATGCAGAATGTGCATTGTAAGCTACCTTCATCTGGTTGTAAGAAATCTACCCTGTATATTGAATTAACCAAAATGGAAGTGAAGGAAGAAAAATAAGTTTCTCTCAGCTATGTCAGCACATAAAAGTGAACAGAGCATTTGGCTCAAGACCTCAAATGTCCAACTACATGTACATCATCATGATACATTTGCTGTCAGTCAGTGCAAGGAAGTTAACCTCCTTGGTCAGTGTATACAGACTAGGATACAAACATACAGACAAAAGTTGCAAAAAATAAAAGTGAATAAAACTATTCAAACGGTGGAAAGATGAAGCTCAAAATCCTAGATCAACAGTTCGAGAAACAGTTCAGATCTAGAGTTCATTTGCCAGAGTTTGTTTGGTTGAGTCGGTTCATTAGTACCGCCGGCGTCTTATTTCATGTTCCTGGTTTTCTCAGTTTCTATCATGGACATAAACATAAAGAAGAAGAAGAAATGATAGGACCCGCCAGGATGATGGATTTTATGCCACTTCTCAATTAATCCAAATTTGAATATCTTTTGATATCAATCAACTTGAAAAGAAAATCTGTGAGACCTGTTGAATGTTTGTCTAGTCAAGTTTGTCATGGATACACACCAAGTACATTATACACAATTATGTATCTTTTAGATCCCAGTCAGGGTCCCAGTCTTGTATAAGTGTCAGTAAAAGAACTTTGTTTTGTATGTAATGATACAAGATAAGATACAAGATGTATTTTATTGGTTTGTCGCGGTATAGAATGATGTTATAATTCTTACTTTATGCACCTATTTGTCACAGGTAGTTTTGTATGCAATGTTGTATCGCTTCTGTTATGTTGCTTTCAAGTATTGCTCCAATTCTATGATTATGTTGTGATTTTAACTTAATTTTGTTTTTGGTTGTAAAAATTGGTGGTGGTGCAAAAAAAAAAGTGCAACTCAGCAAGCTTGTGAGTTAAATAAAAAGAACTTAGACACGTTAATGTGATTTGAATGGAGATGCCAAAAAGGTTTGGATATGTTTGGTTATGATAAGTTTGAAGTTGTGAAATTCTTGTTATCTTTGGATCCTTATCTTTAAAAGAACTAACATAAAAATGTTTATTGTTTCTAAACCCAAACAATTAGCTGTCTAGCGCATACCAGGTACTGCCAGGTAGGTGTGAACAAGTCGAGAACTGGCTATTGTTCTCCCCAGGTAGTCTGCAACCCTGCCATCAGGGTGCTATGTAAACACCTTGATTAGCTGTATTGTTCACTTATACCAACAAAGAGATCATATTTCTCCTCTGGAGCAGGGAAAAGTTAGATTTTTGACATCTTATCTTTTCCTAGCTTGTGGGCTCCCATAAAACAATATTTTGTGTAGAAAAATACCTATTTGGAAAGTAGACATAATTTACAAAAAGATAGCAGTCTAAACATGGTGGTGCAGATTTCGAGTACTTAGCTAGGTGTTCATGAATATTCCGATCTTGCCATTTTTGTAAACATTTTGAAGATATTGATAAAAATCTTTCTTATTATCATAGTTGTACCTGTAATTAGACTGCAGTGTTGTAGAGTAATCCATGCTGAACACATAGATACTATTTTTTTATGGAAAATGTGTACCTTGAAGGCCCACAGGGAACTTAAATGTGACAAAATTAAGAAGTCCTTATCATATTAATATTTTAATATCTGAAGGCTGTTTGTAAAACCAATATGGTTTGAAGATGTCTGCTTGATATGGTGCTCCACTCTTTGCCGAAAATTTGAGGAAATAACCACTCAGCAAGCTTGTATAATACATAAAAGTCTGGGTATCAGTTAATTAGGCTGGAAGGGTAAATCATGACTTAATCATTATGAGAACGCATTGATCTCAGTGCTAAAAGAGGGTTTATTTGCAATCCAGAAGAGCCGTTTATTAGTATTAGTGTGGTGAAAACCAAATCAATTGGATAAGTCTGTATAGAAGCCTCCAATTTGCACACCAATCATGCCCTTGGTGCTGAAAGGTATTCCGGTGGAATAACAAATCATCATGAAGGGAAAATCAAGGGCAGCGTTATTTTGAATAAAGGGAACAGTGGCTGAAAGTTTTTTTATAATTGTGAAGGTGAACTAGACTTAAGTCTTACCACGAAAGAATGTTTAAAAGAGATATGAAGACTGCAAATCTTATAAATCGTTTCATGATCACATTGCAGGAATCGAATGTCTTTTTTCTTTGATTCAGTTTGAAAAGAACCTTCATTTGATTAATTGAAAGCACAAACAACATGGGCATGTTTGTTTGACTGTCTGCCCAAATCTTTAGTTAGTATTTTGGTTAACATACTTAACTATCATAGCCTACTATGGAATATTGCAAATCTTACAATTTGAAATTGTTTAATGGTCACATGGCAGGAATCCGTCAAATTAAAACGGGAAGATTTAGATGTCTTTTTTTCTTTTTTGAAGAGAACCTACATTTGATTAATTGATAAAACTGTCTTTGAGACTGCCAAAGACAATCCATATCTGTTTCACTGTCTGCCTGAATCTTAGTATTGGGTCAATGTACTAGGCTTTTGTATGAAGTGAAAGAGCTTGGTGCCGCTCTGTTTCCCAACTTAGTGAGCTGTCAAATTGTCGGATCACAGCTGTTTGCATGACGTCAAAGTTTTAGAGAAACAGTATCTCATGTCTACATCAATGCGGCCCTCTCAAGTTAGGTCTTTGTTTCTGGTATACGGAATTTGAATCTAGCAGGGCTGCGGACATGTTGGCCTTCTATGACTGCAAGACAGTATAAGCTAATTACATTAACCTGGCTCAAAGATTTAACATATACATGCTGCTACTATTGAGCCACCTGGTAAAACAAATTAGTTTACTGCATGCTTCTGTTATTTGTCTACAATGTACACATGTACACATGTACATGTGGTATCATGAGAAATAAACAATTGTTTTCTAAAGTGAAGATATGTCTTGAATAAATAAAAATATGTCTTTCAGTAATTAATGAGTGAATAAGAAACACTTTGTTTTCACATTAATACTTATAGATGCAGACTATCAAATCATATGTTCCAACTCTTTGAATGGATATTATAGCATATTTTAGCTTTGTTAATTACGAATAAACAAATCAATAAAGCAATTAGATGTAAACAAAGCCAACATAAACACGTTCAAATTGATACCCTGGAGGTTTGACACCCAAACACTGACAGAAATTAGTTTCGCTAAAATCGACAGTCTCAGTTTGAAACCCAGATGTTCCTTGTAATTGTTAGCGTACAACCGTGACATTACGTTGAGGCCCCACATACGCACACGTAAGCCGCAACGGAAATAATGCGTATTCCTCTGGGACATGTTAACATTTAGGGCTAATCACCGATCTGCAGAGATATATCAAATTAATTGTTGAATAATGTACACTATGTACCTAACAGACGGATTGCATTTTTGACCTTCGTTTATTTGAAGGTCGTTACTTGTAGTTAGTACAGTGTAGTACACATTTTTCACATCGTGGCAGTTATGGTTTAAACGTGCTCGTGCAGTAAATAGAAGGATTCAACCTGAGATTTGTGATTCTTCAGGCATTTGTTTCTTTTCAGAAGGGATATTTTTCTTCTGAAGGAAATTAAACTAAATGACAGACTGGTACTAGCAACAGTTTTCTATTTCCAAGGAAGTAAATTATCATTCAATGGTATTTGATACACATTGAGGACTTCCAAAATCCAGAGAGTAAACTTATGATTCAAATTTCATCATGAATTTTATCTGAATCAGTGAATTACATCAATGAAAAATTATACTCCTACTCAAAGAATTTGACTCACTGGATTTTTCAACCGAATCTTTCGGTCTTCTGTATTGCTTCTTTTAAGAAAAATGAAATGAATCATAAGATTCTCTATGTCTACCTGTAGTGAGTTATTGTCCTGCAACCTTTCAAAAAAACTTTAGAAGAGCTTGCATGGCAATATCATCTATTGTCGAAAGATTCCCTTTTATAACTGTCATGATTTTCCAAAGGTGAAGAATGTATTCAGCGTCATCATCTTTTGAAATGTCTGATGCACAATTTTGAAAATAATTTGACTACGTATCTTTAAAAAATCATCTATCACTCTGAGCCAATTGAATACTATTATTAAGGGTATTTCAAAATGGTAATTTCACAATTTGACACACTAAAGCTACGTTACAATGCATGTATTACATTATTCATTGACAGATTTGAAGTTGGCATTTCAAATGGATTGTTTGGGTATTAGTTTCGGGCTGTTTGCTTTTCTATAATCTACACAATGTGTAGATTGTCCTTTCTCAAATTAGAAACTAGTCACTGGTAAATAATACAAGCAGTTGCAGTTTGAATGAGAGTTAAGACCTTAATGCTAAAAGAATTTCATTCTGTAAAATTAATGTACTATTAGACAAGGCAAAATATTCAAAGCCTCTTCTGATGTTTTTGGATGATAACATTTGTACCATTGTGTGACAAGCAAAATCGATGATGACGATATATATATCTTGCATATATATATCGTCATATATATATCTTGATGTCCCTTTAGCTTAACTGGTAGCAGCCTCACAGTTGAGATGACCTGTTTCCAAGTAGTTGGTTACTTGGAGACCCATGTAGAAGTCATGGGGTCCGAAAATCTTGGTTGGGGTTGCACTTTCTTTCAGAAGGGACGTGCCTGTTTGAGGAGGTGCCTCAAGCACATTAAAGAGGAAGAACTATTATTGATAGCAACCCCTCCCTGTAAAATATTCCCTATTACTGAAACAGCAAGGAAACTTGCTGCCCTATATATGTGCCACCAAGTGACATCTGAATGAATGAACGTGAGCAATAGCACTAATGTACCCCCGCTGTGCTGACCTACCAAGAATGTTAGTCCTTTGACTTGTCGGACAAGTGTTCAGTTAACTGGAATTTCAATTTGAATTTGACCCACTGGAGACTATTGAATAAAGTATCGCTTCTGTAGATCAACTTTACGTTAACTTTGCCAAAAATACCACATTCAAGTAAGGGAAGAAGAGTAGATAGGTAAGTTAGGTAATTAATCCTGTAAGCCATAATAGTGGTTAACTTTTCTGAATAATAGATGATAGATTGAATTTCAACTAAGTGTTAAATGATGAATTAGGTAATAAAATTAAGATATCAAGTAGCTTTGTGCACAAGAAAACAACAAATGCCATGCAGCAAAAGTCTTCTTACAAGCATCCTTATGCTCAGAGTCGCTATGATGGTTGTCTCAATTGAAAAGCATAGTTACTGTATTACATTACTGTATCCCATGTAATTTTGTATACTGCAATGCACACATTTTCAGATAATCAAATTTGCTATGCTCATTCTTTTTGCTGTAGCGCTTTTGAAACGAGATATAGATTTATGAGCAAAAAGCATGGCCTTGGAGATCCTGCCTGTCTCTGTTCCATACTCTTCACCCCAACTTCAGATTCCAGTCTAGCACACATTAGTTGCCTGGAAGTTACCCAAGCATGACAGGAGCAGACACAGTGCCTTCCTGTGTTGTCCAAGTTTCCGAAGGTAGCAGGTTTTTTTTAAGGCAAATAAGATTGATTTTCAGTCACTTATCAATTCTGTTGACTGCAATATATGCTGGATATCTTAGACCAAGAGCTTTCAGCTTGCCAAATATGGCATTGCAGATTGATGGCAAAGTAGGAAATTATAATGAATATTATTCTCCTTCAGTTGATGAAGGTTAAAAGATTTGCCAAAAAACAGTTACTCAAGCAAATTTTCCAAATTTTATCCAGTTGCTTGTCAAGAGTAACCCTAACAGTGTTCTTTGGCAAGTAGCAATATTCACCAAATTTGTTAACCTTACGTTTGTGAAAGTTTTCCTAGACACCACCACCAATTTTTATTTTTATTCATTAAATAAGACTTGCGCTCATTTTATCTAGAAAAGCAGCAGATATTAATAAAACGTGTTGTACTATAGTCTCTGCAATCTGAAGATCTAGAACGCCTGATAAGCCCTTCTAATCCTTTGCAATTGAGCTTGCCCTGTGCAGTCCTTGGAAAAATAGTATACCCTTCACAGTCATTACAGTTGCTTTGTCAACAGAACAAGGATTTAAACGAGGCCATTTGGGATCAATAACCCAAGAATCAACTACGGCGGAGAAAGAAAACTCAGACAATTAGGAAACCTTGATGCAATCCATTAGCTTTTGATGTATATTTTACCCGCATGCCATTTGAGGCTAAGCTTTTAACAAGCAGAAATTAATGACCCCTTCAAAACCTTTTAGAGTCTTTTGCATTCAGAACATTCGAAGCAATAAGTCGCTGCAGTGTTTAATGATCTTGGGACAATGAGTCCAATTATTGCAATGCACTTCGTTATGCTCTTAGGCTGGACAACACACATTATGTCCTTGGGAGTAGAGGGCTCATAGCATTGATTGCCGGCAAATCAAAGTTAAAGCCTCTGTGAAACTAAGATTGCAGTGTGCATTTTCTTTGAATTACACAAAGGTTCTGAACAAAAAGATTGACTATGTATAAGTTGTTGCAGTTGAAATTGAAGTTGTTTCAATGTGTGGAACACCCTGTCACCCAAGTCACAGGCACAGAAAAACAAGTAGATTTTTAACCAACAGAGACACCTGTTTGCATTTTGGTAAGCTTGTCATTTTCATTATTGATTGACAGTTGTTTGTTAACCTCTTGCGTTGCCAGGGTGACCTTGCAGATGGGCGTGTCCTGTGTGGGATGATGCACCAGTTGGGCGGGGCCTGTCCGAGCTACCACACCCTCAGTCCACAGGAGGCCAGCGACAACATCACACAAGGTAGGCACATGCAGGGGAGCAACCGGGTTGGAGGAGGATGCACCCCCATCGCCAAGGGTGGGAGAAAGGGTCCCTTTGCAAACCATCATTACTGAATATTTACTGTTAAAGTACTGATCGGTTACTAGCAGTAAAATTTCAGTAGATTTTCAGTTTCTAATGCTTTAGTATGACAGTAAAAGCTGATTGATAAAAAAATGTACTGAAATTATACTATTAGTAACTGATCAGTACTTAACAGTAAATTCTTACTACTGATGGTTTGCAAGGGGAGTATGCCATTGTATAACTACAGGTAGAGGGGGGGGGGGTAAATTGGGCAAAAATGAAGATTTTGAAATATGGTCACACCCACTTCAGGGGTGGTGCATTTGATCATTTGAGGGACATTTTGCATTGAAATTGGCATCTAGCATGAAATAAACCCCCCACCTCAAAAAAAAATATCTGTATTGATATATAGTATCACTTCTTCTGCCATTGGCCCTTGCATGAGGAATAATGACACATGATCCAAATGCACACATTGTAACATGTGGTAATTGCAAGCTTCCAAGTGTCAACACTTTTATCTAGAAAAATGCCATACCGTGAACATTTCAATTTCAAGGGACTTTCGTGTTCCTTCTTTAAAAAGTAAGCACATTGTGTAAATGTTAAGGTCATATAATACATTATTCCTGCAAGTCTTTTGAAATCGTGGATTCAACCAAGTGATCCTAAAATATAGATATAGGGGAAACAGGTAGGACAAGACAGGTGTTACAATAGTTTTTTTTTAAATGTAAATTTCATTGTTTGGAACCGAATCTAGCTTTTGTATTTGGGATGTCCCAAGTGGCTATATTCATCGTTTTGCCTCTTTTTAAATAATCATGAATTTGAAATATTAATGTTGAATATCGCCATTCTATTGTGTATCAGAATTTATCATTAGTGTGAAAATTTATTTCGCAATAACAGATATGCCCTTGTAAAACATGGCAAGGTCAATATAATGCAGGAAGGTCAAAGAAGCCCATTGAAACCAAGAATGTGGTAATGTAACTATGTTCAGCCTTTCTTGTGTTCTTTCAAATTTTTGAATGGCTGAAAGTCTAACTGAACATGGCGCATACTGCCTCATATCGATTTATCAAAATAGGTATTACAAAATCCTAACAAAAAAAGCATATTGTGGAAGAATGGTATACTATTTAAAAAGAAACTTAAGGTTATTTCAGGTTACACAAGATTATTACAAAGAAAGATCCTATTCACAAGCACTGCAGCTATAAATCACTGAAACATTAATCAATTCAGAGATGAATAAATGATTTGATAAATTGAGATGCAATAAAAGAATGAAGCTTAGCACATGTTCTATATCCAATTGAAATAAAAAATGAATATAGCCCAAATAGTCTTAATTGACAATGTACATTTACTATGAATACCACACCAACGTTTGACATTCTACTTCCAATATATACTTTATTTCATTGGAGAAATCATATTTCACCAAAATATGGAAATTAACAATTGATCAAAACAGTTTGAAGAAGAAGAAAGATGCTGTCCGCAGTATATGCATAATTAACTCAAAGAAATCTATCTATTAATCATGAACATTACTTTACCAATCGATTGATGATTTATCAAGTTGATAAATGGCAATACAGTTTTCAGATTCAAATACTTCCCCAGCAATTTAGCTGTCAGAATCTGCAATTTTGCACAAAGACGGAACATCCCCCGTGATTTGAAAAGGTCTTTCCAAATTACTCCAACCCCCAGCTCTCATGATCTTTTAATTTCCCGGTAACATGCAAGCATTGTGCGCACATAACGCATAGCCTGTCAGTGGAAATTTAGGACACTTACAACGCATCCCATTGGTTGTCATGGTCTCCGGAGTATTCCGCTTTGCACGAGACAGGTTTGAAATAATGAACGCACACACCTTCTGGATAGAAATTGAGAGAAAAAGGACATAGTACCAAGAGAAAGAGGTATTCCATGATAGTAGCTGTGATGAGAGGTATAGGTTGAATGTATGTATAAAAGTGTTAGTGGGAAGATACTGCTTGAAACTTGGACCTGGTGAAGGTATTTTTTTGCATTGTCTTTTTTGCTGCAATCAAATTTTGCTACTTTGTTGTTGTAGAAAAATTCAGATGTGGAGAGGTCTGATTAAATTGTTATTAAATTGTTACCTTAAGATTCACCTGGCATCTTTAATAATCATTATTTACATGTGCATGCATATTTTGTGAAGGCTTTGTGATCATCAAATTGCTTTCTGCACTCATTGACAGCACTATATTTTATGTACATGTAGTATATTTTATGTTTATTGTGACAAAATTTGTGGCAGAAGAGGAAAATAAACAGTCATGCTCTGTTTATCTTCAGCACTGAACTGGGGACAGAGCCTTGGTGTCACACCAACGTTCACTGCCGAGGAAGTTACCAGTGGCCAGGTGCCATCACTTGCCATCATGTCGTACATCGCCCAAGTCCAGGCCAAGGCTGACCCCGAGGGCAGACTGACCCGCCGCCGCAGCTCGGGATTTCACGACGAAAACAACTTGTCCGACACCGAAACTCTCACCCGAGCAGAACTGCATTCCTCAACTGCCGCACAAGTGCAACATACGATGCAACCCGAGCCTACTTTTGCGTTCACACCCAGCCACGCAGAGGAGCAAGTCCGAGACAGACCAGACTTCACTTTCCCCCCACCCCCATCCTCCCCACCCCCTGAAGTTGTAGAGTCGACAACATTCTTTGTACCCCCCTCCCCACCTACTTCTGACAACGTCCCGGCAGATATACAGGAGCCACCTCCCTCTGCAAGGTATGATTTATTCACAGCCATTAGTTGGGTAGACTCTTTGTTTATATGCCTATTCAGATTTACCACTGTAAAGAAAAGGGATGACAAAACAGGTGCCCCACGCCTTTGCAAGTTGTCAACCATGAATTACAAAGCAATCAATAACATGATACACTTAGCCTTAGCTTTGCTTCATTTGATTCTCATCTTTATGATTGTGACATTTTCCACCACTACTTACTAGATAGTTAACCTTCTCCCTGCTGCCTAACTCTGTAACATATAGGGAATTGCTTGCCAAACAGCTAGTTCAGTGTGCTAAAGGTTAAGATGCCTGCTTTGTCTTTATTGTGATATCGTCTGATTTTTCTAAGTTACACATATGGACATGTACAAAAAATATACTTTTATACATTTTTCTTGTCAAGTTCTTGTCAATCAACCATGGAAAGTTCTGGGAAAAAAATCCAATATATTATTCGTTTCTCCCAGTTTGCTAAGATTTCTTTGAGAAAAATTTGTTCCTCTATGCTTTCAGGTATGCAGAAATATCATCTCCAGTCTATCAACCTCCATCGCCTACAACCTATGTGTATGCACCCCCATCGCCAAGGGCAGAGCCGACACCCATAGCAACCCACCGGCCTGCACCAATGAGCTGTCACCAGGAGGTTGCCATGGAGATGGTGGATGAGCCACTGATTGTGCCGGAGGTACCTGTCCAGAAGGCAACTAATCTGTTCTCTCTTCTGTTTTCTAACTTTGGTTTTGCTTTTGTGACTGGCAGCTGAAATCATTGTCATTTTGTGTCTATTTTCTGAAACAGATGGCATTGTGAATGCGAAAATTGGCAATTGCATTTTTATGTTCTAAACCTTTTGTGCAAGTTTTTGATGATCACTTTGCAGCAAAGTAGACAATGAAACTATTGAAATTTTCTTTCTTCCATTTTGTACATGATTGTCTAAAAGTATGTGAAAGGCATTGCATTATGCAAGCTTGACCTTTTTTTTAGAAGAGAGGAACTGTAACTGTTCCTTCCAGAGGTTTATTCTGAACTCTTTTTTTAATATTCAAAGATCAGCTGTCAGACACAAGTGCTTTAACTATTGCTTGCTTGTGCTGATTTGTTTTGCAGTTAATGCATTTATGTTATCATATGGGTGGCTCTGAAATCACTGGTAGAAACATTACCAACAACAGTCATGACAATTACAACAGTCTACACAGTGCTATAAGTTAAAGAAAGTATTCTAAACTTCTCATCCTAGGAATGACACAAGAATAAGATAACAAACTTCAAATTGAAACCTTCAAAAATACACCATTGATAGTTTATATACAGAGCTAGTAATTTTAGAATTAAACACTGCATTTTTACATTGTGTAGTCTAACTAAATTGAAAATTGCTACACATATCATATACTATAATGCAAATGCTGTTCTTTTCAATTTCTGTAAAGTAGAATCCCTAAGTCATTAGTCAAGAGTTGGCTTTTCAGCTAGCATTAGAATCAAATCTTCCTTTACCGATATTGGAAATCTTAATCATCTAGCACTTTCACTACAAGATAGCATCTAGCAACATATCATTCCACTAAGCTACAGACCATATAATCATCTGCCTTCATTGCTGGTAACATTTTACCATATTTGTACATACCAATTCTGACACAATCATCCTAGATATTTTGCAACAGTTATTTCACTTATCACAACATTTATTGCAACAGTAATCACATTTCAGTTTTAGTGCAGTTTCACTTAGCAACATTTTTGCCACATTTTTTGTTTGCAACATTTCCATCTTTTTCTTCCCACCTCTTCAACATAATTCATACATGCATGAACAAACTTACCTTTAGTTAATGATATATACTAAACTATATTCATTCCAGTGGCAATAATAACCCCTTGCTTAGTAAACTAAATCATGTTTTAGACTACCTTCCCAAGCAGTTTCTTGATTAACCCTTTTCCCTTGCTGTAAATGTTTAACATAGATTGAAAGTCTGTATGCTCTTCTAGTTCGGTATAAATCTTTTATAAAACAGTTTTACAGAACAGCCTAGATAATAGAATATAGAAGAGGTTATAACTAAGTGTCCTGTGTCATCCTGTGTATTGAAGAAGATACTTTCAGAAAGATGTTATCATGTTGTAAAGTGAATGGAAGGCGTTTCAGCACCATGATGCAAAATGTTGTGTAGGTCTAAAAAGACCTGCTTTAGGCTTAAAAGACAGGACTTGATCATTCTTTTCTTCTATAAAAGGTGCACAATTAACTTGTTAAGCAGTTGGAATCCTCTTTGGTATCTAGGTATGCAAATATTTTCCTAGAAGACACGGACGGAATATCAACTTCAAAATCATTCATATCTTCACAAAGAAAAATTTAGTGATAGATTTAGTTGATTTGCTGCCACAAAGAAATTTGCAGTCAAAAACCGACTTTATATTCAATTGATGATATGTTAGCCTGGTTTCAACCAAGCCCTGTGTCCGCTCGCCGCCTGTAACGGCTGGAGTTTGCGTTATACAGACTAATGATATGTGATATGAAAAATGTTTTTTCTGTTAGTCCTTCATCAACAGTATATCAAAACAAAATCGGTGCCTTATCCTGATAAAGTGCCTGTGAAGTTGAAAAGACTTCAAATATAATCAAAGTCTTTTACGTGATTAAGTAATCATCATCGTCCTTTGCTATATGTCCCTATTTACTGCTGTAGGAGCAACTTCTTTGTCCAAGGAGCCAAATCACATTCTGAGACACTAAATCATTTCTTCATTTTAAGACCCAATATCACTAATCTTCCTCAGTAATCATAGCGTTGAGATTGAACCAGTATTTCAAATTTAGGCGAGTTTTTACCCTGCAGATTGTTTCCTAATGGAGGTACTGTAAAAACTTAAATTCCATCCTCTTTATCCAAAGAGTCCAATCACATTCTGAGACACTAAATCATTTCTTCATTCTCAGACCCAATATCACTTATTCTTCCTGCTTTGCATCACATTTTAGTTTTAGTGCAGTTTCCCAGTGTTGAGATTGAACCAGTATTTCAAATTTAGGCGAGTTTTTACACTGCAGATTGTCTTTTAAAGGAGCATTTTACTCCAGAAGTGGGTATTATAATTCATCAGAGACTAAATTGTTATGCTTGAATCCACTTTATTTTGTCAAATTTACCATCAGTTGAAGGCTGAATGCAGGGCGAACATTATAGCGATCGATTTCTTGAATTCCCCAAGGACCCTTCCATGTTTCTTTCAAAAGTACCCAAATCTCTGCATCCCAGATGGGATAGTCGTCAAACTTTTTGTGTACCTTCCTAAATGTGTGATAGTTACTCGACTGCTTTCGTTAAGCTTATCCCGTCTACCGTCAGCGAGAAATTGTGCCCAAAGTCTGCCATGCAAGTACATAGAAGCAGGTCTGTATACGGGGGCACGTGGATCTAGAAAAGGATTCTTGTCAAAAAAACAGCTGACGTACATGTAATTTAGTCAAAATTCGGATGCAATTGTATCCCGAAAAATATAATTTATCAGAAAATACTACCCGCCTCTGGAGTGGAATGCTCCCTTAAGGTACCGTAAAAACTGCTATTTTTGTCCCCGACTGTTATCTTGTCTGCCAGGCGGAGAGAAGATTAGTTGTCCTCATCAAGCAGCCAACCAAACACGCCATCTGTAAAACTTGCTTCGTCAATCTGTCATTGAAATTGATTTCCTCTGTTAAAGACATGCATGATTGGAGTCAGTCCCTGGAGAAACAGCTCGTAATGCGCTCTCTGCGTGTCCTATTATGTTCTCACCGAGCACTTAAGGTCCCTCCAAATCAATCACACTATCTTAAGACCGTTCCGAGTCCCCTGATCATCAAACTTAAATTGAGGAAACATCTTTGTCATATTTATCGCCATGCTGTGCAATTTTTTGGGAGACAAATTTACAAGTTGGCTGTAATTTGGGAGATCAGAAGACATTTGGTACAGATGAGAAGAATCAATAGAGCTGGGTAGAGCGCAGGGTAGAGCGCAGAGAGGGAATTGTAGCTGAGCTGGGATGGGGGCTGCACAAGGAGCTGCTAACGGTAGCGAGGTAAGCGCTGCAGCGTTTTTGGATTCTGCCACAAATTCGTTTTCACTACTTGTACTGCGATGTTAGATACTGGCAGAACTGAAAGTGAGTAAGAAAGATCTATGGAGCAAATTCAATTGTTATTTTAAAGTCTCTAAAATGTATTTTTGACACAAGTGTCTAGATATGGTATTGCCATAGAAATTGCTTTATTTTTTGGTATCATTTGTTGTAAAAGTTTCGACTTTTATAGTCATACAAGAGACAACAAAACTGGCCTTTAAGTGATGCATGGTGAAGAATATGACAAGACATCCAACCAGCTCAACATTCTTGTTTAAAATATTGATTTCATGCAAACTTGAGGGCACATCTGGACGGATTCAATAATTCTGATAAGAACTTGATAACAATTAATATGTATTGTTATAATATATATTGTTCCCAAATTGAAAGTAGAGGAATATTTAAACTGATCATCAGAAATGATTTATCATCATCAAAGTTTGCTAATGATAAAAAAGACAGCTTACTATAGGCTTCTGTGGTATCAAAGTCTACTTTGGACATCTTGTATTTCATCCTTAAATCCAAGAGAAACAGAACAATTTGTAGAACAAGATAATAAGCCAATTCCCCATTCCAAGGGACTTTCAGCCAGACTAAAACCTTTTAAGGTCCAAGGTCATCCTATACTAAGATAGATGTCCCAAGTACGCAATGCATCCCAAAATATTAATAGGCCAAATGCTCAAATCTGTCAAATGTCATGTATCAACTAAACTATGTATTTTGTATTCAGGTGTTCAACATTGATGTATCAAATATATTGATTAGTTGCCCCTATCTGATACGAGCCCTATGTGTATGCACCAGTAAGTATTGGACATCAGATGAAACCTTAGCGTGTTAGTCATGGATGTTTTCCACCTGTAGTATGTGGCACCAGTGTTTGCCCCCCCTCCCCGGTCGGGCGGGTACGGTGGGCTGGACTTGTCGAGGGTCAGCGTCGCCGGCAACGGGGTCAACCAAGCGCCGGTGGGGAAACCAGCCGACATCAGGGTCAGTCATCATCAGATTTTGTTTTTCTTAAAGCTAAGGACACTTATTGTATTTGAAAGTATATCTTGATATGTCTGTATTGAAGAAAAGGGGACAGCCATATGTTCCGGCACCATGTTCCAATACCCCTATGTTCCAACACCCCTGTGTTATGGTTAGAGTTAGGGAGTGTCGGAACATACGGGTATTGGAAAGTAGGGGTTTAACTTTGAAAAAGTGCAACCAAGAAATATGAAACATTTGGGTATACAGAAGAAAAAGTACATTGTTGGCATTGTTTTGTGACAACTTCAATGTTGTGCCAGGTCATTCTAATCAGGTGCTACCAGGCACGAGGAACAGACCTTTAGATACACATTTAAGGAAAACTTTTACTCAAATATCTAAGTTTTCAGGACTTGTAGAAAAAACATACTAAGATTATATAAAAAGCAATTTGCTGCAGCAGAGAATTTCTGTCTGCTCAAATGACTGTACAGAACATTGCATTCAACCATTATTAATATCATTTTCAGAATGTGATGCTATCCACCTTGATTATTCATTGATTCATCATGATATTATTCCCAAGATGGGAGATTTTGATCATGCTTAGCACATAATAGATCACATTCTGCAGTTGCAGTTATATAGACCTTGTAAAGTGTGTAATGCATAATATCTTAATATTGTAATATTATTGAATCAAAGAGGCAAGTAGAATTACAGTCTTCTGGCTCATGGGGATCAAACCCGGGCCTGCCAGTGCACAGCGACCTATTAGACTAAAAGGTCGGGACCAGTTAGACTCGTCAGTTAGTGGTGCTTGAACCCGGGGCACTGTTACTTTTCTTTTTAAGATTCATCCTCGAATCTCCGAGTTTTATATCCCTGTGCAGCACATTTTGCCATTACACACAGGGTCGGCCATAACCACTAGCCAAGGATAAAAGGTCCAGACCAGTTAGACTGGCCAGTTAGTGGCGCTTGACTGTTACATTGTTGTGATTTCTACCCCACAGATCACCCCTACCGGCGCAGTGGGAGGAAACTTTGTGGTTGAAGCGGAGAGCCCAGGTGGCCGGAGCCATCCGGTCAGCCTCCAGAAGGAGAGAACAGGATACTTAACTGGACACTTCACTCCGGAAGAGATCGGTGAGCGCTAGGCTTGACAGAGGCTTCTTGATATTGTCAGAAATTAAGATGAAGGAAAACGGTTGAATTCCAGAAACAAGACATCGCGGTGCTGAAAAACATTGATTGAACAATGTGACTTTTTAAACAGCAGTCTATAAATGATGTTACAATGACTACTCTGACTTGAGCTTTGAACAGTAACATCATGATGAAATGGTAGATGCTGTAGGTGGCAAACAGCTGTGGAAATACCATCTGTTGCCATTGAAAGATATCCTTCAAAAATACAGACACTCAGACATTTCACATATTAAGAAACTTCTCAAGCATGAGTCTAAAGAAAAATGCTTTGATTGAAATACAGGTTTGAATCATAATGACACTTCTCAAGTCGAGTGGGTCGAAACTTGTAAGAAAAATGCTTTGATTGAAAATACAAGAACATTATGCAATTGTATTTGGTTGAAACACCATGTTCTTGACCTCAGTCTATCAAAGATTTGACCTTTACAACGTGTTAAACAGGCCAGTACCAGGTCAGCGTGAAGTGCGATGGACGCGACGTGCCCACCAGTCCGTTCAACTGTAACGTGTACGATCCAGACAGGGTGCGCGTGATGGGCATGAACCGGGCGCTGTTGGGTAGCCTTGCTGCCTTTGGGGGTGAGTATACATGTGTACACATTATTATTCAAAGCAGTAGATTGTTATTTGCATAAATCATGCAAATGAGCCACTGATTTGCATAGAATATGTGTTGAGTATAAATAAATGATAGACTTAGATATGCATGATCCAAAGGGATATTATGTATGAAGAACTTATCTGCTTAACATGCAATGGCAAAGTTTTACATTCACATAAGTTATCAACTTAAAGTTTGTATTTTGATATCTTTTTACTATAAAGATTATTGTGAAGTGATCATTTATTCAAAACACGTCACATGGACAATGGTATGTCTTATACAGTTGAGACAGGAACAGCTGGCGAGGGTGATATCGATGTGACTGTTCGCGGCCCCAATGGTAGGAAATGCCCAAACAAGATTCGCCCGGAAGGCGCCGGAAACTACCGCGTCACCTACTCCCCCAACGAGACCGGCTGGCACGAGGTCGAAATCGAGTTCAACGGAGACGACATCCCCGGTAATTGCAGAGAGAAACAAAATTTTTCTATCCACATCTAGAATATTTCAATCATTATTATAGTACAGTAGTTAGTACTCCACTGTGTTCTCTTGCTGAAGTTTGGCATGTAGACGAAGAAGAAAATTAAAGAAACTCTGCGATTGCAATCAGTCTTTCTTCATTTCTTTCCACTGCATCCATTCCAATCATCATCAAACTAAAAGCCTAATGAAGCTAAAGCCATGCACACCTCGGAGTCCGTTTTCCAACAAGGTCATTGCTAGCTGTTGCATTCTCGCTGACTCTGACCTCTCACACAAACCAATTTTATCTTGGAGTCCATGATTTTGACCATAAATGCCTGATTTTTTCAGTATTTACCATTATTGTCATCTGGTAGTTTAATAAGTGTCTAGTATTAGTGCTCGATCCTCAGACTGAGGAGGACAGTACAATACTTTTTTGTTGGCTAGTACTCCATTATTGTGCAATGCAGCTTTGTTACGGGTTTCATGTTTTTGGCCAAGCACACCAGGTCACCCCTACTCCTCACGATAAGTGTGTTGGGTTCTTTTACGTGCAGAGGCTTGACACCCTACAGCTCCCTCATACACAGGGCCGTCGGTTTTACTTGTCTTGCTTTTCTGTCTTTTTGTCAAAAGGTCTTTGTAGAATTGTGCAACCCTGACTATATGTCTTATTACCAATGCCAAACCAATGAATACTTAGATAATGAAATGTACTATTTTCCTATAGGTTCCCCATTCCGTCAGGAGGTGGTTGACTCGTGGAACGTGACAGCGGAGGGGGAGGGGCTGGGACCCAAGGTCACGGGCAGCCAGATGCACGAGTTCTCTGTGCTAGGAACTGCTGGGGGAGAACTCATGGTCAACATACAATGTGAGTATTTAACAAATTAATTTAGTCTTCACCTCATTAACATATCAGTTCAGAGTTTTGGTGCAAAAGAAATGGTTCTCCAGTTCTTCCCTTTTGAAGTCACTGACAAAAGACAGCATCCAGACACCACATCTACAAAATTTTATCCAGTTGCTTGAGTAACTATTTTTGGCGTATCTTATTACCTGGATGTCTAATATATAAAACCTTCATCAATGCTCATTCTCAAAGGTTTTGAATCATAAATCAGAACAAATTTTTATGAATTAAAAGAGAAAAGCGTAATTTACAGTTCAAGATCACTGTATGCTATGAATACTGGAGATTTATAAAAACATGATAGTATTCATCAGTTACCATCCATTTTGAGTGACTTGCTCATATTTTGATAATCAAAGGAAAGAAAGCAGGTGACTGCTAACCACTGTATTTTAAGCTAATTACTTCTCATCCTTAACTTTGATTTCACTTGAGCCCTTGACATTTTGCAAACTACATCAGCCCCATGACCTATCCCCCATGACCTCTAACTCTCTTTTCTGTCACAGACATGACTTTATTGGGGACATTGAGCATACACATAGAAGCAATAGCACGGTCTATTAATCTTACGTCCAGTTACCTTTCTAGTACTAAAACTAAATAGGTTTATAATGATCCCTGAGTCAGTAAGGCCCAAATTAACTTCATTTGTGCCATTAGCTTTTGAAGTCTATTCTACAAAAGTTTGATAAATGTCACTCAAATATACTAATGTGAAGAAATTAACCTATAACTTTGCCCAGTCTTCAAAAGAAAACTGTCTCCTTGGAATTGAACATTTAAGGAGTCAAACCAAAGGAAGCAAATTATTGATTTTGGATGAATAATGTCCTAAAAGCTGTTAATAAATCAGACTCCCATTACTGTGTTCAGCACATGATTGTTCTATAATGGCAAGGTTGTTACCACTGGTAAGGTCTCTTTCTGGGACAGCTAATTTGTATCTATTGATTTTTTTGTATTTGTCCATGGCATTCATTCTTGTAGCGCCAAGTGGCCGACGTGTACCGGAGACTCTTGGGGCACGATATGGAGACTACCTCTGTAGCTATGTTCCAACTGAGGCTGGTGAGTAACAATTTTTGCAATGTTATGATTTTTTAAAATTTTTTATCAATTTAGGAGGAATCTTGGGGCAGATTGAATAGAATATGCATAGTTCAGAATCTGTTTTAGCACTTATAATTCATTGTCCAAAGGAAGAGAACAACAAAGACAAGTTAAGATATTTTTGTTTTGAACCATTGAAATTATAAGGCATTTTGATTTAGAGTAGCAATTTTGGCTTTAAAAATCCTCTCAACGTCTTAGAAGTTAAAGTTATGTATAATTTTCCCAACAGAATTTTTGTATTGCTCGGAGTTGCTCATTTCACGCAGCCAATACTTGGATGTTGAGACATTCATTATTTTGTGCGTGCCCCTGCATAACAAAATTTGTGTGTCCCTGCATAAAATTTTCTTATCAAAGCAAAGGGTGAATTAATGTAGACCTATAAGCCCGACAAAGAAGGGAGTTGACATTGCATATAGATTACCTCCTTGAACTTGTATCAATTTTTCATTAGTTGGGATAGAAAATTGAATTATTCATCTTGATGTATAGAAGTCCTTTTTTCAAGGCCATGTCTTGTATTGTCTAAGGAATTTGACCATTGTAAAAAAAGAAGAATATGATTATCAGATCTCAAAACATTGACTATGAAATTTGCTATCAAGTTGTTAAAAAACAATTCAACCTAGAATGCATTGATCCAATACTTTGAAGTTTTTTTACTATCTATACCAATGTATGTTTATGAGTCCTGGATAGGCAAGTGTTGGTGTTGGACTTTTTCTTTAGAATCTAGTGTACCATACTGTACGTTGTATCAAATCTATTGTAAGAAAGAACCTTCCAAGCAATACGATCATACTTTGAGTTTCTCCTAGCAGAGGTTTCGGTTGAGAAGGCTAAGTGTGGCTGCAATTTTTAGGGAGGGAGATGTTAAAAATCGTGGCCAATCCTAGCCCCCTCAACCAAAAAACTATGCTTGGAGAATAAGCTTTGAGTATTCAGTGCCTAATATATTTTCCATTGTACTGTCTTGTCCTTGTCAGCAGGGCTAGTCCTTTGTAATAGCCATAGGCTAGTTAGACAGCCCTGGCTGTACGTGTGGAACAGCCAATTTACCAATAAACAATAAACAATGTTTTACACTGTCTTGTATTTTTGCAGGAATGCACACCATCGATGTTGCCTACAACGGTATGACCGTGCAAGGGTCGCCCTTCCATGTGGAGGTGACTGATGCCAGCGCCGTGTCCCTGTTTCCTGTGGATCAGGGAATCATCGGCAGACCTGTGGACTTTGACAGTAAGTTGTCCTTCTACCACCTTCAGTGTCCACACAAAGATGTTCCTACCGTTCAATTTATTACATTGAAATGTACTTCTAAGATTCACATATGTACGTAGATATATGATGGTACATTAATTCCTTTAGTTTGTCTTTAAAAGAATATGAAACTTTTAGTTTTGTATCAAACACATCCAATGAAACTTAAAAACTTTAAAGACAAGAGTTTCACTTCTTAGGATGGGAAGATATGCCATTGCCCCCTGTTCTGTTTGCTGTACTGAGACATTGAAAAGAGCTAGTACACATAGTAACATGTAAGGGACATTGCACCTGTATGATTATATAGTACATACCATATAGTTTATACCATATAGTTATTGACATAATCATCATTGGCGATGGCAATGACATGGCCGGTGGAAAATCAACTTTCGAGGAAGCTATTAAGCTAGATTGAGACTATCTTTCATCAAAACGAAAGATATCAGAGTGAATCAGATGTAATACTCTATTTCTGTTTACAGTTGATGCATCCCGCGCGGGGAATGGCCGCATTGACGTGACTGTGATGGACGGACGCACCTCACTTCCTGTAAACCTCTCTCCTTCTGGAGGTAACCGCTACTCTGCGTCATTCGTTCCACAGACGGCCAACCCCCACGATGTCACTGTCACCTTTGAGGGCCAGAACGTGCCACGTAAGTCCTTAAGCTAGTCCTGGGAATACCTAATGGCCCTCCCTATGGTAAATTTAGTGAACAGTTTATTTGTTTATTTGGTTACAAAATGTTAATCACAACGTGAAAGGAAGGAGGTTTTCTTAAGATAAAACCTTTGTGAAAGGATGGGCAAAACAAGTGCATGCGCATCTTTACAAGTTGCCCTCCCACACACTAAAAATCAACATCAACAGTAGAGTACATTACAAAATCAACTATATCTACAAATAAACAAAAGTAGTCATATATAGTGTTAAAGGGGAATTTGCTATAGACCTCACTATTGCACATAATGGACCAAAGAGGATGGTACAAAAAATTTATACCTAGGTTAGCTTTTAGGAGCATTCTGTTTCTTGTAGAATCTCGTAGAATCTGCTTGCTTGGACAAATCTTGGCACTATAATGCCTGGTGCAATGTCAGCAGAAAATGTTCGAAAAATCATGGAAAGAAGAGCTTTTAGGCATTGCTGCATCCTAGTTATGAAAATAGTATATCGACTGATTAATTTGTGTCTACATCCCATAATGCCAACTACAGGGAGCCCGTTCCGTGTGAACATCATTGACGCCAGCCGTGTTCGTGCCTCTGGTGACGGACTGGACCGTGTTCCGATCGGCACCGGGACAGAGTTCTTCGTGGACAGTCAGGGTGGAGGGGACGCTGATGTTGCCGTTAAGGTTACTGGTAAGTGAGAATTTCTTTGAGACACAAACTATACATTGGTTGATTCTTGTTCAGCACTAAGGACAGGGACCACATCCTGTAAAGGCTAATAGACTATAATAGCATGTGGCCGATGAATAAAGGTGATCTTTAGATGTTGATTTGGACAACAAGTCTCTTCTATAGCATACTAGATGATATACGCATCAATAGTTTCATCAGGTTGCTAAGTCATTGAATAAAAATACTCTTTTTTACAACCAAGTGCTTTATTCCACCAACATTTTGGTGACTATCTGGCACCTTCCTCATGGCAATTCTAACTGGTTCACATTACACTGCTTATAGATGCCTTCCCAAACATAAAGTATTCAAATACATACAGGGACAGACAATGTGGTGTCTACAATGTGGTTCCAAACGTAGTCAGAATTACCCTGAGGCAGGTGACAGATGGTCACCAAAACATTGGTGGAATAAAACACCTAGTTGTGTACAAAGAATCTTATTATTCAGTGACTTACCAACCTTATAAAACTATTCATGGATATATTACCAATAATGCCATATCAACATCTAAGAATTGCCTTTATTCATTGGCTACATGCTATAGTCTATTTGCCTTTACAGTGTATTATACCTGTCCTTGGTGCTGAACAATAGTCAACTAATAAAAGTGCTTCCATTCAACCCTGCCCTGTATGACTGTAGTATGCTGTAGAATAATTTTTTTTAAACAAACACTGTAGGTCATAGTTTTCCATAGGCCACAAGTTTTAGTATATTTTCCATAATGGAGCATAATCCCTGTCCTTGGTGCTGAACAATAATCAAGTAAAATAATTCCACCCAAACTGGCATAAATTATCATATTCACTTGTGATTTCTACTTTTCTCTCCACATGTCAAAATCAGTGCAATCCATTTTATGTCCTAAGGCTGTCTATATTCCCATTCAGTAAAGTCAGCATCAGAGCTATGATTTTTATTGTCAATTTTGTTACTGGTACAGAAGTTTGAAGTGTATTATTTCAAGGTAAAGAATTGTTATGTCTTGTTTGGTTTTGAAAATCTCTTCACATGTTGAATCCCTTTCCAGGTCCCACCGGTCGAGACGTTCCTGCTCGTGTTAGCGGAGGAAATGGACACTGGACAGTTCAGTACACACCTACTGAAGTCTGTGAGTAATGATTTTGAACTTGAGATAATTGTATTTAAAGTAGAAGGGATGACAAAACAGATGCAACACACCATAATTTTGCAAGTTGTTTTTCCAGAGAACAACTAGTATACGTAATCATCAACTTGACGATGATACAACTGTTACAGCAAAGCTAGATTTTACAATGGCATCATCAATTACAGTTACTACACAGAAGTACTTGATTCTCACCATGAAACAAATATAGATCATTCTAAAGATTGTAAATTATGATGTAACATAACTGAAAGAAAGAAAAATTATTTCTAAAAGATAGCGATGTGAAACATATTTCTCACTTTAGTAATGTAATATGTTTATATGCTCATTCATAAAATTTGATTCTAACCTCTTTGATTTATGATGAAATCTATAATTATGCACTGTAGTCTAGTGGTTAGTGACCCTGCTTCTGGGCCAAGAAGCTGTGAGTTCCAATCCCGGCTGTGTCGCTCACCCGACAAGCATACTACCGGAAAGGACTTAGGACTGGACGTTAACCCATAGTTCACTGTTCATTGTAGTTGTTTAAAAGAGCTAGTGGAATTTCCCAGGTACGTGTACATTGAACCTGTAGATACTGTACATTGTGTCTGTCTTCTCTGTCACAACCCATAGTAGAATAGCTTTTCAGTGAGATAAACTGGTTCGAGATCACTTTTTCGAACTTGTTTGATCTCTCCCATCAGGTGATCACAACATCATGGTGACCTTTGCCGGGATGCAGATCTATGGCAGCCCGTTCCTCAGCCACTGCTACGACATCAACCAGGTGCAGGTCGGGGACATTCCCAACGGCAAGATGGGCCAGCCCGTGCAGGTTGAAAGTAGGTCATCTTTAACTTACCATTGTTAAAGTCACTAGAATTACCGGCAGCACAGTTGATTAAATGGCCCAGTAAATGGCCAGTAATCAGTAAAAGTTTAGTACTCTAATGACAGTAAAAGTACAGTAAAAATAAGCACTAGTACTTAACAGTGATGCTTCAGTGTGACAGTAAAAGACGATTTACTGAAAATTTTACTGAAATACTACTGTCAGTAGTCAATCAGTACTGACCAGTGAATTTTCAGTACTGATCAGTCAAATGTCTCAGAGACTCATCATCTCTTGCTCTCCATCTTGTGTGGATGAGACATACAATGTAGTTTTGTGTCAATTTGGTCTTATTGATTGATCAACAGGTATCTCTACCTTGGGGGAAAGCACTTTTAAGATTTAGCTGAATGCAGTTGTCCCCCATGAATTTGTCTAGCAACCTCTTTCTGGGTTGGTCTCTCTGGTTCTGTCCCTCAGTATACATATGGTCATTGGAATAGTTTTTCTTTACCAGTTTTCCTGATTCTCCCTCAGCCTATAGATGTATGTTGTTAATTAGATTATGTTCTGCGTCTGATCCAGTTGACACCAGTCGTGCAGGACACGGTGATCTTGCCGCCAACGTCAGCGTGAACTACCAGAACGTCCCCTGTGACCTCCGCAGCCGGGGCCAAGATTCCTACCTCCTGACCTTTGTCCCCCAGACCACTGCGACCCATGACCTGGTGTTCAAGTTCAACGGATCCATCATCCCAGGTTAGTAAGATGTCAAGGTCACAGATCAAATCTGTGTGTACATATTGTGTACAAAATTAGTGAAAAGATGGTTTAAGTTTGAAGCTACAAAATTGACAGGTGTAGATGGAAGAGATGAGGATTTAGTCAGATGTCAATCACTGAGAGCAGCCTGTATTGAGTATTTCTAATTCCCCAAAGTCACATTCATGAAAATTTATGGTCAGTAAAAGGAAACTGGAAGAAACTTTCAGTTACCCATACTACAGCCGAGTGTTGTTTCTCACAAAGGATGTCATTGAGATATTGTAAATTCATTTAGCTTCGCAGTGGTTTTATTTCGGGTAGTAGGGAAAAGAAGGGTTTCGCTGTGTTTTGAATTTGCAATTGAAACAGTCTTGTAGTACAGTTAAGTCTTAGAAGGGAGATACGTCCGCTATGTCGTTAATTTGCGTTACAAAGGTCACCACGAAAACCACAAAAATAAAGCTACCGCAAAAGTTTACAGTATTAGGTCCTTCAGGATTCAAAGCTTTACACCAACTTTTATTTTACCCACAGGATGCCCCTACCGGTGCAAGATTGTGGATGCCAGCCAGGTGACGGCCCACGGCGACGGTCTGGACCGCATTCCCGTCGACCGCCCGACGAACTTCTACATCGACACCAGCCGAGCGGGAGACGCCGACATCGATGTTCGAATTGCTGGTATGGTTGAGGTTCAGAGCTATGAAAGATGAACATGCACTCCAAATATTTCCCAGGAAACTTGGGCTGTATTGCAAACATGGAAACCTGCTTTGATTGCCAAACATTTTTCAGGTATAAGAAAAATGTAGTCCTCCCCTATAGTTAAGTCCTTTTTAGTTAGTTTCTTAGGTTAAATTTCAAGACTGGTAGTACTCCTTAACAGCAAAGGAGCTTTCCCTGCAGTTGGCTTTGTAGGGCCAGAATATGTTCTGGTAAACTGGTAGCTGTTGCCAAGAAATTCTGTGGTGAAAGAATGGTCACTACGGAATGTTTCTTGGTAACTTTTACATTGCCATTCACGTTGCCATTTTTGATGTTGGATAAGTTAACACATCAAACAATGACATCTTGAAGAGGAATGCATCTGGAATCAAGTTTTCCATGGGTTTTTCATAGTGTTATACCTTATACTACACCTACTATAATGTACTGGCAGGTATGAATGCATGATGAATGAATGGGTATGTCAGATACAACCCTCCCCCAAACACAACATGAGATTCTAACCTCACCTGACACACCACAAAGGCTTCTAACTGATCGCTTGGGTGCTCACAACACCTGGTGAAGGGTCTAAATATTAAGGTAACATCAGAATGACATGCTGCATTGATTAATGCACAAAATATCACCAAAGTACCGCATGCCTTCGTGGTTTGGTACACTGCAAGAACACTGCTTAATTAACCCTTTGCCAACTACCACTGACTGTATGGTAGCAGATGCTTTTGCAGGGTTATGATTTGTGATAGTTTTGTGTCTGTGTTGTGTCGTGTTGTGTCGTGTCATGCTGTGTGGTGTTGTGTTGTACATGTGTCGTGTTGTCTAATCTTCTTCAGAATATGCTTTCTTTTCCTATAGGGTTCTGAACAATTATGACGTACATATTGAATAATTATGATACAACAGGATCATGAATTATGATTCAACAGGGTATCCAACAACATTATACATGCCATATGCATTGGTGTAGCTTGTGATATCATGATGCTTTAACATGCTTGTGACTCTTTGAAAACGTGAACAATGTAGTCCCAAAACAACAGACACGTTGGAGACACTTTTTCAGCATTTTCTAGCTCTAGACCTTGCCGAACGGCTAAGACTCAAGCCGACGCAGTTTGGTAAATATGCTCCTTTTTATTTCTCTGTAGCCTTACCTCGCAGGCTCGAAGGTAGACTTAAGAGAGGTGGTCAGTTTGATAACTCGGTGAGATTTGTTTTCCAGATTTCATCTTTAACCCCCCCTTGTCTCTTTGTTTTCCGAGTAGTGAGTATAAACCCTCTAAATCTCGTAATGATTGATGTGTTGTTAAGGATGCATGCTTTTTTGCAACTTATACCTTCGACCCTGGGAGGTTCTGGGGCCAAAAACTGCACAGCAGGAAATGTTTACTGTGTTTCCAACCCGACAAAAAGTAACTGCAATTCTACATTTTTGTAAACTCTGTAGCCAGCATATGTGCATGCAGAAAAAAATTGGAATTGTTGATTTTCTGTATGCCCTGTCTATGTTACACTTGTGTATTAAGTTCTTTGTATTTGATCAAGAAACCAATCCAAAAATATTATCCGTTGCAACAATCATCTGCGATTTTGTCTAAAACCGAAAGAAAAAATCTATACTCCTGCTATGCAGTACCACGTGTGGTTCTTTACCATTGTGAGCACGCTGATAATTAGGACTATGCATACAAGCCAATGATGACCAGACCTGACAATGCTTAATCTACCTGTAGAGTTTATCGAAACACAGATAACTGCTGTTGTGTTTGATAATGGACAGAAGACTGCATCTGCACGTATAGCATGTCAGGCACCCTGCTTTTTGCTGCATCCATTTTGACTGAGAATTTGCAAGCTAGCTAACAACAGTGCTATAGCTCGACTCAAATCATCATTTCACCATGTTGGCCTGCTTTGCGACCATACTAACCGACTCTCATGTCTCACCATTCCATGCACCACCCTATCATATACAGGAAGGTACCATGTCATCTTATCACGTTTTGGTGTCATCCCTCACTTACAGAATGCATGAAGACTTTTATACAATTTCACATCCTGCACTCTTGAAATGCACATAATGCGCAGAAATTTCTCTACAAAGTTTGAACAAAGGACATTTTTCGTCCTTCGTTTTTAGTTGTTTTCTCAAAATTTGCGTGTGCACAATTCACTGCAACATCAAGTTGTACAACATTTCCCATCAGTGTGTAATGACATGCATGAGCACATATTGCACTGTTTAAGGATTATAATCAAGGTATCTGTTATCTGATAATGGGCAAGTTTTGGATACAGGTCATTTAACGGTATTGCCTTACAACCTTATCTTAGTGGTGGTGCCTTGTAACTGCTTAACGTTTTGAGTCAAGGAATACATTGGGTGAAATGTAAAATTGGATAGTTTGAGATTAACAGAGATATAACTACCTTCCTCATTTGAATATATGCCGATGAAACATGACCTTAGAAAGGTACTGTCTGAGGAAAAGATTATGAACAAAACATCTATTTTGTTGTCGGACAATCTTGTTGGATATGTAACCTATGACCCATGTAGGTGCAGAGGCTAAGAACGTGCCTGTGAAGCTTACCGGAGGATCAGGCAAACATCTGGCTGAATACACACCTACCCAAGTGGGTAAGTACAATATCATTTGTCCTGGAGTCAAAGCAAATGAGGTGGTACATGTATTTGTAGTGTGATATAAAATATGATACATGTAATAACTTTATTGCAAGTTCATGCCCAAAGGCTAATTGCAGACAAACAAGTACATGGAGATACATGGAAATCGAAATAGTTATCTAGTCTACTGTGAAAGTTCTATGAAAATATTTATGGTACACAAACTTTATACTTATTTATTTATTGGTTTGGCTGTTCAGCACACAGCCAGGGCTGCCCAACTAGCCTGTTGCTATTACAAAGGGCTATCCCTGCTGAAAAAGATATCTATTAGACATAACAATGGAATTTTGACATGGACAGCATAATGAACTATAACAATATTCTAAGTACATGTACGTAAAAACTATTGTATATAAATGACAAACTTTATATTCAGTTCCAGTCCATGTCAACAACCTTTCAACCACTGGGGAAATATATGTAGCTGTTATATATTGATTTGATACTTGCTGATTCCCTATACTTATTATAGGCTCATGAATGACACAAAGAGAATGATATAGAACTCATAATAGAGCACGATGGAAAGGAAATCGTTGCTTTTAACAACCACACAGGTTTCAGCACCATGTACGCTCGAATTTACCAAGGAGGTTTGAAATTTGATTTTGAAACTCCAGGACCTTGAACTTACCAATCCTTTTTGTGCCATGCAGTTTCCATGTATATTTCTCTCTGACATAACAAACTATTTTCTTGAAGTATTGGAGATTTTTGAGTATTCTGCGCACCTTGCCTGCTATGGTGACAAAGGGATTTTTAGGTTTGTGTGTTTGTGTATTATAGGTGAACATCAGATCACAGTGACGTATGCCGGAAGGCCTATTCCCGGCAGTCCGTTCTCCTCCTATGCCTACGATGTGAACCAGATCCGTGTGGGAAACATTCCCCGCGGAAGGGTGGGGCATCCTGTGGAGGTGTTTGGTAAGTCTAACATCACTGTTGAATGTTGATGGTATTTGCAAAGCACCTACATGATTAAGTGTAGGCTAACATATAATGATTCTCTACAAAATGTGTAAAATTACAATCATTGGATGAGGTAGATTGTCTATTGAGAATAATTCATAGACCCTAAGATTCAGATTTCAAAAAATCTTAAGTTTGTTTTTCATATTCAGTAGTTTTGTATTGCCTTTCTGCACTCATTTTATGCTGCTTGATGTAAGAATATGCTGGCACATAGCTTTTACACTGATATTTTCAGTAGGAATCATCCTTGTATCTCTTTTGATGGGGAAAGTCTTCAGATGTAAATGCAAACCCTGAGGTACAAATTTTTGTTCTGTTAGTGTTGTATCAAGGTAGAACTTAAACTGTTTGTTTGTTTTGTTAAACTGTATGATTACTCCCCTTGTAGTTGATGCGACCAAAGCTGGTTCAGGTGTTCTTGAGGCAACGGTCAACTGTCCGACCGACCCCGTCACCAGTCAGATGGACAGTATCGGACAGGACCGGTTCAAACTGGTCTTTGTTCCCCGCTGCAACCATCCCCATGACATTGCATTCAAGTTCAATGGGAATGTTGTGCCAGGTAGAGCCACCTTGTAACTGTTGTTTGTCTCTATACACCTTTTTCATGATTGTTAAGAACATAAGATGAATTATCATAAAGTGGTGGATTTACTAAACTGTACATTATTTTCAATGGCAGTATGAAATGTTGACTTTCATGCATTATATTTGATTGGAATTAGTGATTCATTGGAACATAGTGATCATTAGAACATAGTGGCAAAGTTTATGAGAATGCAAGGTTTGCCTAATCTTCAAGTTTGTAGCCTTAATTCCCATCAACTTATTTGAACACCTTAAGCCTGTATATCACTATGTCTTGTCATGTGATAATCAACATCAAGTCACGTGACTAGGGAACTGCAAGACAAGATCTGACTTCACCGGGTTGATGAAGAGACAGAGTTTGTCTCGAAAGCTCCCCAAAGTAGAAAACTCTTTTGTTGTGTGTAAGCATTTCAATATTTTGTCAAAAGTATTCGAATATGCATTGCAAGTATCAGTATTTACTGGAAAGTTTTGTTGTGTTTTCTACCCTCTCACAGGGAGCCCCTACAAGTGCTACATCTCTGATGCCAGCCAGGCGCAGGCCAGGGGAGACGGGCTGGACCGTGTGCCGATCAAGACTCCCTCCAGCTTTGTCATCGACACCAGCAGGGCAGGGAATGGAGACGTCGTCACCATCATTACAAGTAAGCTATCAACTTATTTCCTTATGCAAATGCATGATTCAGGTAAAAGCATCTGATAAGATAAAAACTAAGCTTTCGATGAGTTGAGGACAAATTGGTGACATCTTGGCAAATGCCAAATGTAAAATATCTCTGCAACTAACAACAACTACATGATTGTATATTGTGGTCAAAATGGAGATACCAGGATGCAGAGGAAAACATGCTGTTTCCAGTGGAAGGTGTCAGGTTTTTAGGAATATTGTGATATCTTTTTTTGCACTGGAAATGTGGAGACTAAGTAGCCACTTTGTATTCTCAGGCCCCAGTGGAAGGAACATCCCCTGCAGGCTGAGTCATCAGGGGACGCTGTACGATGCTGAATATGTTCCTCTGGAAGTCGGTAGGTTGTCTTCCTTTGTGTTGAACATGTGTTTGAAGAGAATATTCTCTGTCTCATTTTACAACAAGAAGACCTCTCTCTCCAATTTTTATGTCTTTTATTCCCCATCATATGGGGGTTGGACATGCTTGCACATGGATGGGGGAGCCCCAGAACTCCTCAGCAAGTGCAAGTCTTTTTTATAGCAAGAGTTTTTACGGCTGGATGCCCTTCCTAACGCCAACCCAAACCCTACTGTAGGGCTTAGGACAGATAGTGCATTGAATTTCATAGATCAACCATTTATTTAGGCAACAAGGATTTTATGGTGTCAGCATTCAATAAGCATGAAGTATATTCATTTAAGTTATGTTTGAATCTTTTCAGAAAAGATAATTAGATTTCAGATGACTTTTCTATTAGCATCATATGAACTGATAAGAAAGGGGGTATTAAAGTCTATGGGAAACATTTGCATCTATAGTTTGTATGTTGAACTTCATAACAATTGCACAAAGAAAGTCAGATAATCTGAACAATAAATTTTTTCCATCATTGTCAATGATATGTTCTATCTAACATGTTGAAAGGGCTGTAATGATTGCTCCTATCCTCCCACAGGTGACCACCAGATTGACATCCACTTTGACCAGCAGCCGATCCCCGGCAGCCCGTTCCACTGCCACGTGTACGACGTGAGCGGAGTCCGCATCAGGGAGATTCCGCAGGGCAGGGTCGGCAAGACTGTGCAGGTGGAAGGTCAGGAACTGTCCCAACTTCCATAATGTTAACAAGACCTACTCATATATCAAATGCCATTCTCATCCCATACTACACAATCTTGTATCAGGTGGATTAGCTTTATGGACCTGGTTATGTACCTGTCCAGTAGATGCCATACTTTGTACCTTGTACAATTGTTGTGCAATAAAGTTATCATTATTATCACAATCCATCCAACTGTTCTTAAGTTTATGCTGACCACAAATAACTGGAAACACATAGTATCACAGAAGGACGCACACATAGACAGACATACCCAAAACATAACCTCCATAATTCATGGAGGTAATAACTGAAGAATGGGATTTTCTTACTTGCTGAATGTCTCTGCTGCTTCTCAACTGCTGTCATGTAGGCCTAATGAAATCTTTAAAGAGGACATCAAATTCAAATCCAATAAAGTAAAATTCTACAGTAGATTAGTCCATTTTTTTGCTTTCTTGTTATGATACTCCATACTGTATATAGGAGCATCCTAAGTTGATAGCTTTAGACAACGCTTAAAATTAATTGCAATAGCTTTAAATTTGGTGTGAAAGGCTGTTCAGCGTGCTATAGAAACTGGTGTGTTACACCAAAGTGCGGTTATACCAGATGTATAGATACAGATACAGGTATATTATAACTTGTTTACTTGCAACAAAGATTTGTAGTAAAGTTAAGAATTAATCCCTACAGTTGACACCAGTCTTGCTGGCCGGGGCAGCCTACAGGGAAATGTGAGTGTCCTGAGGAACCCTGTCGCCAGTAACCTGTCCAGCCTGGACTCGGACCGCTACCTGATGACCTTTGTCCCTCAGTCCGTTGACCCTCACAACATCGTGTTCAAGTTTAACGGATCGGTGGTGCCTGGTAGTCCCTTTCCCTGCTACATCCTGGATGCTGGTCTGGTGAGTGTCATTGTACAAAATTATAGAAAGTATTTTAAGTATAACTGTTATAAGTATAACTGTTATCTTGCGATTAAAATCGCAAGATAACAGTTATACTTATAACAGTTATACTTATAGCAGTTATACTTATAACAGTTATACTTATAACAGTTATACTTATAACAGCTGCAGAACACAGTGGATCATCATCATAACACTATACTCAAGCAAAGAGATAGACTTTGGAAATGGTCACAGATGTTTCAGACAGCATCCGCTCTCTTTCATCGGTGCTGTCAGCTACAGTATTTCTGAATCAATAACTTTTCATCATCTTCACGCATGTACATCATGTATATACTGTAACTTGTCAGACGTTTCATACAGCATCCGCAGTCACTAACGTTTCCAAATGTTATCCAGTTGCTCGAGTAACTGTTACCTTACATTACCTGGCTGTCTAATCTTCATTAACGTATTGCAGTAACTGTTATTATTCTACTAGTTCTCCTTTAAGCATATAATCAAGTCTAGGTACCAAAAAACTATCATTATAAGGTAGAGTTTTTATTTCCAAACTTTGATATAGAAGCACCAGGTGTTTTGTGTGGTCCAGTGTTTAGTGACCAAGGCTATAGACTGAAATATTTACAATTAGAATCACTGCAGTGCCTTTTGTCAAGTTGTATGCTTCTTGAATTGAAAGATTTGCATTAATGAAGATGGGGTGTGGTTCACTGCTTGTTGAACTTGTCAAAAAGGCTAGGAGAGTTTCCCCAGTTCTGTGAACCTATAATCATGTTATATTTATATCTTGATATTTATATTTGCACATTGGAATGCAGGCATAAACTGTTTTGTCTGATCCATAAACAGGTGAGGGTGACAGGTGATGGCCTTGACAGGGTGCCAGTCAACTCCCCGACTCAGGTGTTCCTGGATGCCTCCAGGGCAGGGGATTCAGAGGTTGATGTCAGCATCACAAGTAAGACATTTCTTCTGATGAAAAAAACTGATGAAGAAATTTCTGTTCACTTTCTACCAGTTTGTTGGAAATTTTGCTATAATGTCACAGAGCTGTAAAATAGCTAGTTTGAATCCTTCCCACATGTGCACCTTTAAGTGTATAGGTGTGGTGCCCATCTCTGCCCTTGGCTTACACAGGCCACTACAGTAAGGAGCTAGTCCACTGGTAGTGGTGTATCTACTACTCCCATGCTCTTTCTCATAATTATAAGTGTTGAGTGCTAATTAAGCAGAGATGATAAAGCAGGCTGTTTATGACCTGACCAGGGTTTGAGCTGATGACCTTTCGAATGAAGGTGTAAATGCTATCCCCTAGTCTTATGCACCTGAGTTGTTTAATACAGACCTTAAAGTTTACTTTGTCTTTAATTCAGGATAGCCTAATAGGTCTCTATTCAGAAGTCTTAACCTATTAATTTTTGAAATTAGATTTGGTACGTCAAACTAACAGCTTCTTTATGATGATTAGTTTGGGTTTTAACCTTGAAGTTCCTTCCCATAGGTCCGTCTGGCCGTGCTGTACCTACCAGAGTGACAGGCAAGGGGAACTACACTGTGGATTACACCCCTACAGAAGTCGGTGGGTCTAATCTCTGCTTTGCAATGTCTTATAATGTTTGAATGAGTTCCATTATTAGTCCTGATATATGTGGTCCTGGTACTGGCAGCATTCAGACAAATATATCAATCATTAGGACAGTTTGGTCTTTTGAATGGTTGCAGTCTTTTTGAAAGATGTTATGATAGTTTTTAAGAAATGACAAAATAACTTGGCTCTAAGATTAAGGTTAAACAACACCAATGGATACTAACTAGAGATTTATCTGAAGTCTCAGTGTTTTTGATGGGCTAGCACAAAACCTACCAAAATATGTGAATCAGTGATATTGCTTTGTTATGCAAATGACACAATAATAGTGAAATAATGATCATTTAAACAAAAGTTTTTAACACTCAATGACGTCATATTTTAATTTAGAAATTGTATTTTGAAAATAGTTTTATTTCAATAGATTTTATTTGTCAATGGAGCCCAAGATCTAACTTCTGAATGACAGGCTTTCCCCAGGGAAAATTCCACTGAGTAAACTATTGCTCAGCCAGCTGGCACCAGTTTTTCCAGTTTGACATACCAAAGTTGGGCTTGTTTTAATAGGTGTCTTGACACAGGTCACGGTTTGACAGTACACATACCATATAGTTCTCTCCTAAAACTGTAAAAATCATAGATATGACACAAGTTATCAAGGATTTTCATATCAAAGATATTCATTATTATTAGTACTGATTTGATTCCCACAACTGTAGACAATTTTGTTGATGTCATTTACTGTTTCAAGCCTGTCTTACAGCTTGTTGGTTAGACAACTAAACCAATCACATGTGATCAGTGGTGCAGCTAATTAGCATACAAAACCTGCTACAAGAGTTGGTTTCACCTCAGAGAGTGGTGACCTCTCTACAAAGTTTAGGCCCTAAAAAGTTGAGGAAATATCACAAATATTGTGGTTATAGCAGGGATATCACAATCCTGTCAGGATGTCTTGGAAGTACACGTTATCTAAAAGCAAGGACAAGACACCAGGTAAATGGCCCAGTTTCACACCTGTTATATTTTGACTTGTAGTATGTCCTTTTAACTATTTCAGGGGTTGTCAATATATGCGTGGTTGATCTACATGTATACTGACAACTTACAGCTGAGATTTACATGCGTACAGATGGTGTCAAGGCCTCTAAGTGTTAGATTTGTTGTCTTCAATGTGGCTTCAGGGCACAGGTTGGTTCAAGCCATGTTGTATGGTTCGACTGGTATTTTTTCTGTGTTACGAACTGTGTCTCTAGAGAATTGCTGTATTTTCGCTGCAGGTCCACACAAGATTGACGCAAAGTTCGGAGGGATGGAGGTGAATGGAAGCCCCTTCACGAGCTATGCGTACGATGTCAGCAAAGTACGAGTTGGACACGTTCCAAATGGAGTTGTCGGAAGGCCAGTAGACATCGATGGTAAGGAGATTACTGCATAGAGTTTTGCTTTCATTGAAAACCTGCTCAGACAACTATTCAGTTGAGTGGGAGGGGGGCATTGTTTTGATTTTAGCCAAAGGAAACACCTGTTAGTTGTGAACTTTACGCTATATTTATCATTTTCAAAAAAAGTTTTAAGGTACATAGCACTGAATTATCGCTGGAAGAAGTTTTGAATTACAAAATGTAACTAGATGTTAACTCTATTGTATAAATGTCAGATGTTAAAGTTTTACATCACATACTTGATTCTCTGAGCATATGCTACATTAGACAGTAGTTGTCAACAGGCATATGTGACACTTAAATGTAAACTAAGCTATCATTTTATAGCCTTGTTTGGTTTTTAGTGTATCTAAGATGGAGTAAACTTGCTTCAAGATATACACAGACAGTTTTGCAATAATTGGTACCGTGCAGTGCACAAATTGGGAAACTTAATAATGTTCATGTTTCTGCAAAGGATTTACAACTTGTAAACTAAGTATAATAATTGACATGAAATATTCTAAGTCATAATTTTTTTGCATTTTGCAACTAATTTTTTTTTTTTTTTTTTTCCCAGTTGATACTTCTCAGGCAGGGCCAGGTGAGCTGGCCGCCGCTGTCACTCAGAACTACCAGCCGATCCCCTGCACACTCAAACACAAGGGGGGCGACGTCTACACCATCACATTCATCCCACAGAACACTCAAGTGCACGACCTGCTCTTCAAGTTCAATGGCACCATTGTTCCAGGTACGATGCTATCTTTTGTGATAGTATGATTACTAGATTTCCTCTTCATCTTCAACGTGTCATCAGCAGGTGCTCCAAGTGATAATTTAGTGCAATCTTTTTCTAATACATGTATTGATAAAATGTAACATTATACTCATTATGTCCTCTGTATCTTATTCTTTAAATTCATATCAGCTGATGATACTGCAATAAAATGGTGTTCATGTATCTAATTATAGTTTTTCATAGTCTTTGGTTAAAAGTAGATGCACCTTACTGTAACTGTACATAGTTCTTGCAACTGTACATAACTTGACTGTCTTACTAGATGAGATTCAATGAGAATTAGGTTCAAGTACTTTACTATATGTCAGTTTCAATTAGAACTTACTGAGTCATTGGGTATCAGCCAGTGACACTTAAAGCTATAATGCACCCCATATGATGTCTACAGGGAGCCCTTTCCATGTGTACATCATCGATGCTGGGCTGGTGACGGTGACTGGTGAGGGTCTGGACCGTGTACCCGTGGGGCGACCGACAGACTTTCTAGTGGACACAACCCGGGCGGGGGAGTCTGGGCTGGATGTCTCCATCACTGGTATGTTAAGATTTCCATTTGATGTTGCAAAACTGGTGATTGGAAGTTTCTGATATAATAGCTCTATTTTTTAAGCCAGATCATGATGAATGTGCTCATCTTATGGTGGTAAGAGATTTATGATCATCACATTTCTACAAAATAATTTTTTTCTGCTACTCAAGATGTGCATTTACCATGATGACTTATGTACCTAACATAGTAAGATAGAACTTCCAATACAAGGAAGAATTATCTTGGATAGCTTTAGAATTGTTTGGAGTTCACTAAAATAACAGGTGGTTGATATGGTCCCAATGAACAGACTTGGAGTATCTGGACTTGCTTAGCTTGCTATGACTTTTAGTCTTGTTTTGAAAGGCTATAAGATGTTGAAACATTGTACTATGAGTCTACTATTGTGATGATGTACACTTGAATATTTTCAGGACCTGGTGGTCGCCGTGTGCCCTGCCGTCCATCCGGCCATGGAAACTACTCTGTAGAGTACACACCTACTGAAGTTGGTGAGTCATATCACTTGCTATAGTTAAGGTGAATAAGTTGTAACAGTAACAGTTACTGTTAACAGTTGTAGATTACCTTTTATCCCACATAGAGATCTTTATATTCAGGCCTCAACTTGTTGATTTTCAAAGCGAATTTGAAAAAGAAGATAAAGGAAATATTCTAGACATTGGACCTGATTTTGCCTAAGTTACCCTTTTGAGATAAAGAATTGTAAAAAATATGGTCATTTATTGATTATGCTTGCAAACAAATTGAATTTGGAAGCATATTGAATTTGACAGCTTGTTGCTTTTATTTGTTGTTTTTTCCCCTTAGATATGGTGATTGTTATCTTCCTCTCTTAATCTTATATCACAGGTCCACACAACATCGATGTGTTCTTTGCTGGTATGGAGGTCCCTGGATCACCCTTTACCTCCTATGCTTACGATGCTAGCCAGATCCGAGTGGGACATGTGCCTGATGGGATCATAGGCAGGCCAGTCAGTATTGAAGGTAAGACTATTTATCATTTTTATGATAATTATTATAATAGTAAATGTTTCTAATCCTTCGTATGCCCAACAGCAAAATTTTATGCCACATAAAATGCTATACATTGTACCATGTGCAATTGTTTAGCAATAAAGTTCATTAACCCATAAAACAACATGCAGTTCCAATTCAGAAGGCAATTTTTATTCACTATATGTTTTATTCACAGATTATTATATATAATGTACTAAGTTGCAACTATGAGGTTCACGTCTCATGTAACTTTTGGTTTGTATGTACTATGTTCAGACTTTCCAACTGTGACATACAGTAATTTTAATTTATTGTATGGACTCTTATGAATTCAAATACATAAAGTTTAACCTTTTTTCGAGACAGACTGTCAGGAACACTTTTCTTTTGATTAGCAAATAAAGTATTTAATAAATATGTAAAATTTTGTAGTTTTTTGTCATAATACTAAAGCATCTGATTCACTGTCTTTCATAACAACATGGAAGATCATCCAAAATGGATTGTCTGATTCAAAGGTTGTGAAAAGAATTTGGTGACATTTTCTCAGACAATAGCTTGAATCTTTTCTTTTTTCCACAGTTGACACTTCTCAGGCAGGCTTTGGTGATCTGATGGCCAATGTCAGCACCAACTACCAGACTGTACCAAGTACGCTGGAGGGGCGGTCCAGCGACCTCTGGGTCCTAACCTTCGTCCCTCAGACTGTGCAGACCCACGATGTGGTCTTCAAGTTCAACAACGACATTGTGCCAGGTCTGCCAGCATTATTGCTATTACTACATTCATTGATGTTCTGTGATTCCTCTATATTCGTTGTGTCAATCTAACAACAGGGAAATGACATCTTCAGTGAGCTGACTCCAAGCTTTATTCTGACAGCCAATTTTTTACCATATGAGACCTAGTGATACATTAATCTTACTTGGGGTGATACAAGTTTCTTATAGGTTACAGTCTTTTGCCTCAGCTGATGGGGAAGCGCAATTTGCTAATAGGTGGCAGTTAAGTATGCCTTAGATGAGAGAAAATAGTGCGGATGCTAAGTTGAATGTGTATCATTGATTCAAAGATTTTATGATCAAACAAAAAATGGATTGAAGTTTAGCCAAGAAGATGAATGACAATTATTGCAAATTATATAGAATGCGTAGTACCCACTGAATTAAAACTATTTGTGTCCATTTCAGGGAGTCCCTTCCCGGTAAAGATGATTGACGCCAGTAGCGTACACGCCTCGGGCGACGGTCTGGACCGCGTTCCCGTCAACCGACCCACACACTTCAAGATCGACACTTCTCGCGCCGGAGATGCAGATATCGTTGCGCACATCACGAGTGAGTGGGGGGGAACTGTGTCCGTCACGGTCGCTGTATTTTGCACTCTTTATGTTATTTCTTGGTGTACAGTGCATTGTCATTGTGGTTGTCTGTTTTCTTGTGTACACGGAAACTGTGCACTGGCAAGGACAGCTGGCATGTCACTGCATGGCCCATCCCCTCCGTCCCGTGTCATTCTGATGATGTGAGTTCATGGTTCTAATCCCATATTGCATCTCCTCTGCAATGTCACATCACTGAGTACGCTTTCACTGAACGCTGTGGAAGTACCTTATGTGTCTGTCTGTGTGTGTGCGTGTGTGTGTGTGAGAAAGAGGGAAGCAAATAAGCTTAGATATGAAAATACATTCAAAATCTTAAGACTCTGACACCAAACATCTTCAATTAGTCTCTCAATGACATCTTCAAGTTTCATGTTCTGTATGCGACTGAATTTGTCACCAGATGACAGTTCTTATCAATTTTATGTTTCCTCTTTGACACAACAACCAAAAGATTCTAAATCTCTCTGTTTGTCTTTATTGACTTGTATGATATTTCCTTTGTTGGAATGCAATTCAAAAAAATTTGTTTTCAACTTTGTAACACTATACCAGTCCTACTGAATGTGAATCGTCATGATTGTTTCATCATTGTTTTCATCATTGTCTATTAACTTCATTCTATATTCATGTTTATCATATCTTTTTATTGCATAGCTTAGTCTTTATTTGACTTATCATTTCTACAACTAAGAGCTTGACTCTGTAGATTCTGCTGTTTTATTTGTTAGCCTAGACTTTTTATTTGCTGTTTAGTTCAGTTTGCAAAAACCTACAGCAAATTGCTTTTAACAGAAATAAGCAACAAATGATACAGACACAGCTTAGCCGCTGACAGACAAATTTACACCTTGCTTGAGGCGTTACGCTCTGTCCTTCGCTGTGCGCTTCCTTCCCCCCACCTCCACCTCCCCTTCCTCTCCGTAGGTCCCACCGGGCGCAAGATCCCGTGCAGCGTGTACGGAAGCAGCGGAAATTTCACCGCGGAGTATACGCCAATCGAAGCAGGTAAGTTGTAATCAACTGTACAATGTAAGTGTAGTCTACTGTTTAATGCTGTGTTTTTGACGACACCTCAGGGGCTAGCCTAATGATATAGTACTGTGTGAAGTTTGAAAGAATTCTAGAAATTGCATAGGAATTTGTCCACAGGCATTTGTTGGCATTATAACAATTTCTCATATATAGCTTAATATAGATATGAAAATTTCCTTCTAGAATTATCTGTAGTGAAAAAAATTGTTTTCTTCCTTTAAAAGTTTTTACTATAAATGGTGCAATATCTATTTTCTAGAAAAAACATCTATTATACAATCATTATGTCATATTTTACCATATGACAGTCGTTTATCTTTTGTCATAGTTTACCTAAGAAAATGATGTGCACCGTAACAAGATTTCGCCAGCCTGGCAAATGCTATAATAATATTTTCTGAACAAAGTTGCTGACTTTCCATGTCAAAGAGTAACAGTGGTCTCTTGTACTATAATTTTCCAACATATTTTGTCAAACATATCTTCAAAATTTGAAAAACCTTTTCTTGTGCATGTTTCAGGTGACCACACCATCAGTGTCACCTTTGCTGGCAGGACCATATCTGGCAGTCCGTTCACCAGTAACGTGTACGACGTCAGTAAGGTCCGAGTCCTGGATATACCAAAGGGAATTCCTGGAAAACCAGTTTATATAGATGGTAAGTACTGCAAAGATACATGTAGTACAAATACCTTTTAGATTCAATAAAACATGATATAGTGATCATAGTACCAGAAGCTTAACAATAGATTGAAATGAAAGCCTTAGGGTATTGATTCAGAAGGAACTTTTAAACTTTTTTTGCATAGAAGAATTGAGTTTTATTGTTTTAAGTTCTTGCCCGAGGGCTAATTACAACATGACACGATTGTATAGAAAAAGTACACAGAAAGTATAAGAATGTTAACAATGGTGACAATTGGAACAAGTGACTATTCTAAGAACTGCTATGGAATCCAATCTAAGATTTTGGCTTTGACTTCATTTTCGGAAGTTGTGGAATACAAAGTGTCCCACTTTTTATGCAATGAGTGGGTTTTGAGAAGTTAACAGTGTTCTAGTTTTCTTTTCGTCTGTAAATGTTTGGCCTCTTCTGTTCATAAGACCTCTGAGTAGTATGGAACAGAATTTAGATTACAAATAGCTATGCACAGAAGCTTGAGAAAATTCTTGGTATTGCCAGTCTAGCTCAGATAAGTGCAGCATCATCTTTGGGGGATCTATACATTGCAATGCTAACATTTCTGAATTTTTGTTACCACTCCAGTTGACACCTCAAAAGCTGGCGCAGGCGAACTCGCTGCTATTGTTACTCATGGAAAGTTCAACATCGTACCCAGCACATTGAGGGGCAAGGGAGACAGACACAAGTACACGCTGACCTTCATTCCCAAGGTCACAGAGACTCATGAGGTCATCTTCAAGTTCAATGGGCATGTTGTTCCAGGTAAGTGCTAATTCTGGCACTTTCGCCACATCCAGGAAAATTGTGTCTGACTCTTCAGCACTCATCATCATTATCACCTAACAACTTAAGATGAATGTAGTGATAGTTATTAATAAGAATTGATAATCATATCTAAGGTTAGAACCGCTAGATATTGGTATTGTTAGATTTGTGCTGAAACCCACTAATCCTGGTAACTTTTACTTATTGTTCCATTTTTACTGGTGTCCTTCAAGTCTACATGATTGTATATCAGGGCAATGCCATCCATGGCACAAGAAACAATGATTATCAAAGAATTTGTGCTCTCATTTCTTCATTCAATCATTTCTTTATTTCCTCACTCATTCACTCAATCTTTGAATCACCCACTCACACACTCATTCATTTATTCATTCATTCTGACCATTTTCTCTACCAGGTTGTCCCCATGAGGTTAAGATGATAGATGCCAGCCGTGTGACAGCCCATGGAGAGGGTCTGGGGCGCATCCCCATCAAACACCCCACAGACATCCACATCGACGCCAGCCGCACAGGGGACGCCCCCCTCTCCTGCAGTATCAAAGGTAACAGAACATCCCTACTAACATCCCTCCAGAGATAACCAAGAACTTTCCTGGCTTTACTAGATGTCGTCTGCGCATGCTCAGTCCAGCCCAAGGCCTGATGTAGGGTGACACCAAGATGAGAGTAGAATGGAACTTATTCAATGAGCTGACCTGAGATGTAGATAGGAGGTAATTCTATTCTGCTCTGTGTGGACTTTATGCAGATGACTTTGCATTTGTCTGGGTGTAGTTCAAGGCCCCAAACGTAAAACCAGTCAGAAACAAGTTGCAGATCAGAGTTAGTAGTGCTGGCTACCTCCATGGCCGTTTGTCCAGAATTTGATAGTGAAGTGTCATCAGCGAAACAGTTGATGCTCGACGTACACGGCAACTCTTTAATGTCATTTATATATATCAAGAATAACAGAGGACCAAGGATGCTCCCTTGCGGAACGCCGGCATACGTGTACCCCCAGGACGATGAAACCCCGTTTATGACCACTCGCTGCTGGCGGCCTGTAAGGTAGTGCTCGAACCAACCGATGAGCGGTCCATTGACGCCATATCGCGATAGCTTGTAGGTTCATCCATCGTGCCACACAGTATTTAATGCTCTACGGACGTCTAGAAAGACGGCGGCCGCACAGGAGACGTTGGAGTCATCAATGGACTTGGCCCAATTGTCGACCAGTCTCATAAGCTGTAAAACAAATACTGTATTTGTTTATTTCATGTTGTACTTGAGAAATAATTTGATCATTGAATATTTGAATGAATCACCCATTGGCAAGAAATCTACATACCAAAAATCATGAGATCATTTAACCGCTTCCTGAGTTATCCTCTTCCAAAGTCTGAAACATAACCAGCCCCTGCAGTTCCAAGAAGGCAAGTAGCGAGCCCAAACTTTAAATACTAGGTCTATCGAGATCTATCTACCACTCAAAAATTAAGACCATAGCATGTTTAGAACACCAGATATCAAAACTGGAAGTTTCACTGCAGTACCCTAGAAAGTCGTTCAGTGGCCAATAATTGAAGTTGACCTTTGTTGTACTGATTCCTACTTAACAACCGAATATCATAAGGATCCATCGTCAGGTTCTTGAGTTATGCTGTCCATTGACATACACAGACATGCAGAGAACCAGCACATGAAACATAACCTTCTTGGCAAAGGTAAAAATAGAAGAGTCAACATCATCCAGTCCTAGAGATCTACTCTATCTCAGATCGTATCAGATGTAAGAAGTTTATTTCAACTTGCTGACTATTCAACCTAACCAGAGAATCTGTGTGTATTTTCAGGACCCAGTGGACAAAATGTGCCATGTACTCTGTCTGGAAGCAAGGGAGCATACAAGGCGACATATGTCCCTGCAGAAGTTGGTGAGTTTCACCTTTAGCACACTGAAGTAGCAATTTGGCACCCAATTCTCTATATGTTAATGAGTTAAAGGTTAACATTGAACATAATATCAATATATTGATCAATTTCATCTTTGTAGTGTTAAAGTCATGTATTACGAGGCTACTTTTCTTACTATCTGTGAAAACTAATGACATGTGTATGAAGAGCATTTTGATGGGACAGTACAGTACTGTTGGAAACCTGTAATTTTTTCCAAAATCAAATTATGCATTACAAATGGCATTAAACACAGACATAAATACTTAATTTCCCCATTTCAATTTTAACAGTGGATGGAAAAAAGCAGGAGCTTTGAATCTTTCCCATTCAAATTTATGAAATAGATATTGGCCCACAGGTAATTGGGAATCTCTATTCTGTGAACATTTGTTGACTACTCTCCAATTTGATAAGTAGCATTGACAGTCAATGATTGACTTGGCCTTGATATATCATAATGACAATCCTTCGTCAACACTAATCTCATTTGTTGTGTCTTGTTTTTCCTTTTGTTTATAGGAATCCATGACATTGACATCCAGTTTGGAAACATGCCCATATATGGCAACCCTTTCCACAGTCGTGTATACGACGTTGCCCAGGTGGCGGTAGAGAGCGTACCGGTGGGCAAGATTGGCAGGACTGCGGAGGTCAAAGGTCAGAAGGCCATCTTTTTATTCCTTGTTTCATAAGAGTTTAATAAGATGTTCTTAAAGAAATACCTTGGTAGTTGAGGCAAGAAAAAGGTTAGATAATGTCTTTCATCTCAAAAATTGGAGTCACCAGAATTTTAGACTGAATCACGTAATCTTCTTCAGCTGATTTGAATTGGAGAGCAGAACCTTTTCCACAATTTCAATTACCAACTCAGATGAAATTTCATGCCAGTTGACATAATGTTCAATTGCCAATGCAATCTATCACATAAAGTATGTTCAGATGCTTTTGACAGCTTACTTAGTAACTTAGAGGAGTACTGGCTCACGTTTTGAATATTAGCTGTTCTATTTGTATCATATTGCAACTGCAATATTTAGGGGCTATTGAAAATCAATCACAATTAGATTTTAAGAGAAATAAAAATCATCTACTATCATTATTTGACCAACAGTGTGTTTCATGATTGAATTTTTTTTACTGGTCCTTCCAGCATCATTTGCAATAGTTCTTAATCATGACGGTGATTCCAAGTTGATTGTTGTATTATTTTCCCATTATTTCACAGTGAGCACAGCCAAGGCAGGAGATGGTCAGATCACAGCAGACGTGATCTGTGAGGACAGCCTTGTAGCCAGCACCGTTACCCAGAAGCCTCAGGGGAAATGGGACGTTGCCTTTATCCCAAAGAGCTTTCAGGATCATCAGGTCATGGTCAAGTTCAATGGAGCTCTTGTGCCTGGTGAGTTTGTGTTTCAAGCTACTTTGCAAATCATTTTGTTTTTAACCTTCTCCTTGCTGCCTATCTTTGTAACCAATAGAGAATGGGGTGCCAAACAGCTACTTCAGTGTGCCAACGGTTAAAAAACAGTCTGATACATAAATCATACGACTGTTAAACTATTTAGGCTAAATTCACCCATTGACAAGTAGATTCATTAGAATCACCCAATTCTCAAAAACAGCAATCTGCATTCCAAAACTGCCCAAGAAGACCACTCAGGGGACCAATGAAATCTGGTCTTTGTGGACAGATGGTCACTATTATAGACAGATTCTTTATGCTTGTGTCAAAGAAAATTCATCTAAGGGATCACCAAAAGGGGATAATCTTATATAGAGGTGGTTAGTAAATGTACAAGTTTGTCACTGTAATTTTTGTTCATAATGTATTGGTTATTTCTTACACTTTATTCTATATTTGTTCTGTATTATATACAGTTGATTTTTAATGTACATGTATTGTACTGCTGACATTATCTCTATCATGTGGGAGGGTAACTTCTAAAGTTGCGTATGCACCTGTTTTGCCCTCCTTCTTACATTTTGATGAACTCAAATAAAACAATAAAACTAAAAACACTTCCCCTTCTTGATTTTCCAGGCTCCCCCCATGTTTGTAAGATCTTGAATGCCAGCACAGTCACCGCTAGCGGAGATGGGGTAGACTCAAACAAAACCCTGAGGGCTGGAGATCCCGCCAAGTTTGCCATAGCAACCAACGATGCAGGAGAGGGAGAGCTACTGTCTACTGTGACAGGTAAATAATTTATCTATATTTTAAAAAAAAACTGCCTAAACTTAAACCAACAGATACTCACAATACTGTAAAATGATACTGAAATGCTTGAATCTGGGGATTTAATTTTGTGGTAGGGAGGAAATGGATTGTTTGCGGTGGTTTTGAGTTCGGGTTTGAAACAATAGTAGTGCTACAGACACACAATGGAATGGTTTTTGTGGTGGTTTTAAGTTCGCAGTATAGCGGTAAAAAGTTCACAGCAAAGACCACAAACATAAAACCACCGCAAACATTTCTACATTTACAGTGTTTTCTTGCAACCTTCAGACTTGTTATCTGAATTGTAATGCTTTCTTTAAATCTGCAAGTAAAAGAAGACCCCTGGTCAATGGGAAATGTGATAACCAGCAGAATATGAAGTAGTAAGCTATAACTAGCATCTTGCACTGGATTCAGTGCCAGTTCTTAGAATAATAATAAAAGAGACTTTCTTTCAGATTAACTAGACAATTGACCAGTTTGTTTGGAAGCTTTTTTGTTGTTATTTATGGTTTTTGCTTTTGTGTCAACAGCTCCAAGTGGAAAAGTGTCATCCTGCACCATATTAGGAGGTGGCAGGTCAACAACACATACGGCAGTGTACACACCAGAGGAAGTTGGTAAGTTACTATTATTACTATGCTTTACTTATCATAACTTTGTTTTACTTCTTATTTCTTTGCTGCTTGGAATGAATTGAGTTGAATGACGATATCAAAGTCACTGAGATATGAGTTTAAGCCAGTGTAAAGTATTGATGAAATAGTCACCCAAAAAGGTTCAGTAGGGACAGTCTGAAAATTTTCCCTTCCTGACCTCTTTCACTTCAAGTGTTATATTTACTGTCACTAATGGAGATCTTTTAAATAAACAATATACAACTTGCATTTCCTTTTTTACATCTCACCTTCCATTAGTTTCTGAAATAAGTTCCCGACTGCTCCCTGTTTCTGTTATAGATGAAAAATTATCTTGATTTTTACATTAGCTTTACTTATTGTTATGTCACCAATGTTAATCTTGATGATGATGATGATGATGTTGATTTTAGCTTTGTACTGGTAACTTATTTTCTTGACTTTGTCTCCCAGGGAGGCACAGAATTGAAGTCAGCTATGCAGGAATGCCCATCTCTGGTAGCCCCTTTGCCAGCTACGTCTATGATATCAACAAGATCAAGGTGCAAGATGTGAAAACAGGCATCATGGGACTACCTGTTAGTATGGGAGGTACGTTAAACCACACTTGTCAATAGTAAGCCATTAGAAAGTTGTATAAACTTAACTTGTTGAATAAGTAATGCTCTAGTGTTAGACACATACACCACATACACGGAGTTGACATTTTTCTCTGAGATGGGTAATGCGATGTTAGCTAACAGAGATCATTTTCTGCTGGTACATCTAAGAATTACTATGACTTCCTTTTTTCTTCCACTATATAGTGTTGTGTGTGGTCTACTACTTGTCAGTCAAATTTATGCTCCATTTCTAATTCTTATCATATTGAAAAGGTCAAGTTTTCTGTATGCACCTGTCCTTGGTGCTGAATCTAGTGTTCATTGGAAATCTCAAGCTGTTATGCTAAAACGGATATGCTTTCCCAAAACAATTGTAAAATTCACAGCTTCAAGACCTGGTGTACTCAGCAATCAGAAAATACAATTTCAATACTTCCGAAAATAATTTCATCAGGTTGGTAGAACATAAGATATTTGGAGTTTCTTTTAACACAACCAGGTAATCTCACCTGCTGACGTTTTGGTGTCTGTCAGACACCTTCTTCAGAGCTTCTGACTGGAGTACAGCTTCTCACCGCTATAAGTGGCAATTTCAATAGTTTTTATTCAGCTTTGACTCTTTGTTTCAGAACATGGTATTAATATAAGCACAGTATTTAGTAGCTTCAGTATGGTTAAATGTGCAACAAATCACTTTACTTTTTCTACCTTTGCTTTCTACTCTTTTGACAACAGATGAAGAATACTTTTATTAGTTGACTGCACAGCATCTATTTTCTACCACCTTTGTCAAGAGTTGTTGAAAAACAATGTAATTTGTTTCTCCAGTTGACGCCACCAAAGCAGGACGAGGTGAATTGGCAGCATCAGTCACTGTAGACAACTTTAAGGTGGTCCCAGCCTCACTCTTACCAGGGAAGGAACCAAAGAACTACATCTTGAACTTCACTCCAGATGTCTGCAAGACCCACGATGTCCTCCTCAAGTTTAATGGAGACATTCTTCCAGGTAAAACATCTTGAAGTACTGATGATTATTGTATACTTTATATATATATATATATAGTCTTGAGTTACCTGCAAATTTTGATATCTTTCTTTTACATCCTAGGCAAAGTTCATTTCAGTTTGTTAAATTGTGCTGTTTTACCAAAATTAGAAATACTTGTACCATGGAATTCTAGAAGATGTCGTGTTAGATTTAAAAAGCTGTCATTTTCTTATTGGACCATGTGTTTAAATAGCCATATTGGTAGTCAAGAGGGATTTTAGATGATATCTTCTAATTTGTGTAAAAATGAAAAAAGCTGTCTTTTTGTTATTGGACCATGTGTTTACAAGGCTATATTGGTAGTCAAGAGATATTTTAGATGACATCTTCTAATTTTTGTAAAAATGAAATAGCCGTCTTTTTGTTATTGGACCATGTATTTGCATGGCTATATTGGTAGTCAAGAGATATTTTTGATGACGTTTTCTAGTTTTTGTAAAAATGAAAAAGCTGTCTTTTTGTTATTGGACCATGTATTTGCATGACTATATTGGTAGTCAAGAGATACTTTAGATGATATCTTTCAGTTTTTGTGAAAATGAAACGGCTGCCATTTTGTCATCAAACCATGTGTTTACAATGCTATGTTCCTTTGGTAGTCAAGAGATGTTTTAGATGATATCCTCCAGTTGTTTGTGAAAATAAGATTATCTCCCTTCTATACACAATTGACCACTGATGACATGTGTACCATTTCAGGATGCCCATACAAAGTGCAGCTAAATGACGCTAAACAAGTGACGGCGTTTGGGGAGGGGCTGGACCTGGTGCCAATCAACAGGCCCACAGCCATCAACATCGACACAACGGCAGGGGGAGGGGGGCCTGTCACCTGTATGATCAAAAGTCCCACTGGCAAAGTAGTGCCATCGAAGATCTCAGGAACCGAACAAGCCTACAAGGCCACATACACCCCAACTGAGATTGGTGAGTTAAATGTTTCACTACAATTGGTGTCATAGACAGTTATACTTGTATCTTAGGTTGTTTTATGTAAAATGGACAAAAAGGGGATTTTTAGTCAGGCAACAGTACAATATACATAAAACATGTTTGTTTGTATGTATAGTTGTAGGAGAGCTTACAAAATTCTCTTTACTTTTGTTGTGTCAATAAAGATTGTTGCTGTAAAAAAGGTTTTGTAACTTTAAGGATACTGTAAAATAATGCATTTATATTCACATCGTTTTTATTTTGCGCTAAGAGGAAATGGAGTGTTTGCAGTGGTTTGAAGTTTGCAGCAGCACTACAGTTGCATACTGCTACAGTATTGGACAAAAATGTTTGCAGTGGTTTTGAGTTCGCGGTGAAACGGCCGGCGCAAAAACCACAAGCATACAACCACCGCGAACATTTCTGCATGTACAGTGTGGAAAATCTAAATCAGACAATTGGGTCAAAAATATTACTGATTTATGAACAACAGCAAACAATATGCATCATCTTAAGTTTGTCTTTAAGATTTTATGATGAACGTTAAAAGTTCTTGTCTTGAATTCTGTCACTTTTTTTTGTTACAGGAAGCCACAATATACAAATCAACTTCTGGGGCATGCCCATATATGGTAGCCCTTTCACCAGCAATGCCTTTGATGCCAAGCAAGTAGTCGTGGAGGAGATTCCCACAGGAAGGATTGGCACACAGACAGGAGTTGTTGGTAAGCCTTTTTTCTTTTATTTTTGTCTTGGTTTCTTCCCATTCCATTCACAATACATGAAACTTAAGCTGAATCCAGAAAAGAGTTATGTACATTGCAATGTCAGTGGAAAATCAGAAGATCAACTAAATGTCCCATTGACATCCCAGTGAATGTGCTTGAATGCCTTCATCTACACTTGACATTAGTGATAAAGTTACCCAAGTGTTGAACATGAAGCAAAGTATTGTATGATGGCTGCTTCTTCATTTTTGAAGATCATTGGGAATGTTGTCCACAGAATGCTCTCATGTTGTATAGCTCATGTACATTTACTCCTAGGTAATCCTCAGAAAAAACTGATTTGATACATAACTTTGATGATTTCTGAATTGTATCCATTCTGTTCAAGCACACTCACTCAGTGCTGCTAAATAGTTCATGTTACATCAAATTGAGATACAGGATAGCATGACCTCCATTAACATGAATCTACCGGGTGACATATAAATCCGCCTTTAAAAAACAGTAGGTTTGAGAGATCTCTAGTGAAGCACCCCCAGGAATGCACAGTTTAGATATACAGGGGTGCATTATACTGGGGGACTGTGGGTTGGAGATCTGTTTGGATGTATCTTTTCAGAGTGACGGAATTATGTGCCCTGGTGAAAATTTAAAAAAAATCATGAAAACAGACGGCTGGGGTGAAAACTTGCACCTGACCCTGTTCACTCCCTGATTCTGTGTGCACCAAAGTACAGACTTTCCCCTGAGATTCTGTTTTCATGTTGATTTTCCAATCTAGCATTTTTTTTAAATATTCTGTTAACCAAGGGATTAAAATGGTGTGGCCTAATTATTAAAAATGTGATGATCATGTGTTGCTGTTTTTTTGGCAGTTGATGCATCCAAGGCTGGAGTAGGCACTGTGACTGCGGAGGTGTTCTGTGATAAGAAGCAGATCCCCTGCAGTGTGCAGCCCCTGAAGGACGGGAAGTCAGTCATTGCATTCATGCCGCAGAGTTTCAAGGACCATGAAGTTGACATCAAGTTCAATGGATTAGCTATACCAGGTGGGTTTGTTGTACAAGACCATGTAGCACGATTTGTACCTTTTTACATCAAATAATCAATATCATCAATCTATGAACATCATCAATTGTTGAATATCATTTGCTCATTAACAATTAGTGATCTGCTGTTCATATATAGAAGCTCATCAGACAAGGATACAGAATTTGTTATCATCATCAAAGCATATTTTCTTACATTCAGTAGCAAACCTAGTTATGGTCTTTAGATAAAGATACTGACAAATTGAAAATAGTTTATTTGTGTTTCTGTCATTAGTGAAGAAGTTCAGAAGAACACATGTTGCTTTTTCAAATTGTTCAAGTACAGGTACAGGTCCGGACCTGAACCTAAACCTCTGTACTGGTACCTGTACCTGTACCTGATGTTACGTTTAGGTACGCAGCACTAGCTTCAACAGTGTACATCTATAGCTACCGTAGTGATAGTGAGTAAGTGAGACATTTTAAACATAGTATGCATGGTGCATCACAAAACGTAATATACATTACTATGTACTCCATCATAGAGGCATTGAAGAATTTCATGATAATATTCCTATCATTTTTACAATATTACTAGGTTGTCCACACGTGTGCAAAATCCTGGGTGCGGAGACAGTGAAGGCCTATGGGGAGGGAGTCACTCCCAGGCCGGGGGTCCCACGGGGCCATCCAACCACTTTCACCATCAACATAAACGACGCAGGAAATGGAGAAATTGCTTCAACTGTAACAAGTAAGTTTTCTTCATTTCAGGCAAAAGCACTGTGCGGTGTGTAAGGTTACATAGTGTTAATTGTTTTAAAGGGAACAATTCTATTTTGATGAAATCAACTGAAAATCTTTGTCTAAAACTAGAAAAGAATACATCAAATATAACCTTACTACTTAAATTTACAAGTTACAAATTGACTGAAGCCATGGCCCATGACGCTTACTTTCTTGCATGATTTGATTGTCTGATGATTATTTCACATTTTGAAGTTTTAACGATGCATCGTGCCATGATATGTACCAGGCAGCCAAAGTTTGCTGTGGAACTGAAGATGAAGTGTAATTTCTGTATATTGGCGATATTCATTTTGCAATAGAGTAAAGATATGAACAATCAAGTGCATGCTTGCATTAGTAATGTGTACGTCTGGAGTTTTTTACTATTCTAGCTAATGCATGCTTCTTATGATTTCTGTAATACAAGACTGTATGGTGACTTGTGGGGTTTGTGTAGTCACCTCTAAAAATGGCTTACATATGTTGTGTCACTGTGAACTAGTTTGCAACTGTTAAAGCACGTAATGTTATTAATAGCTTGTACGGTTACACTTTATGTAGTCTTTTTGACTGGTTTGCAACATAACCACGATTATTAATTTTGTCTTGTTTTCCATGTTGTCTAGGGTGGACAGAGAGACAGATCTGATTCATGTGGGGTGTTGGAATAAGTGACATCACAAGTTCTGCACGTTCTAACAGAATTTGCTCTCGCTAACTGCCTAACACCATGCTCCCTATATGCCTAACCCCGAACTAAAACCCTGCCCTTTCTCGGCATATATGTTGCAACTGTTGCTGCTTATACTAATACATTGCTGTCATTTACATTTACAAAGTCATGTGACTCACACCGGCCAATCAGGTTTTGTGGCACATTCACAATGTTAGATGACGGTTGGTTGGTCAACACAAGTGTGTGGATGTATGGGTGGAGGTGTGAATGGCAGTTGTGATTTACCTTTGTGGATGGGATTATATTTTGTTGACGTTTTGAGGGTATGTTTTCAATGCAATCCCACTGCATGGTTTCTTACAACATTATGGATGCCATCGCATGAACTTGGTGTGAATTTTTGAATCATCATCATCCGCATGGTTTGGGTTTTCACAACTTCATCATTGCCTGAAATTATCTGTCTTGTGTCAATAACAATGTCTTTTTCGTAACCTTGATGCAGACATCAATCATAACAATTGTTATGTTTCAATTACTAAACAATATTTGGTACAGTGCATACTTTGTGTGCTTATATTCTATGTTCAGGGGAAACATGGACACTGTTCCTAACATGTAGTGTTCTTATCTACTCAAATTTGAGGATTCAGATGTAGCTAGATCACTGAATACATCTGAGTCTGATTATTTACAAACTGGTATGAATACTTCATCATGTCAAAGTTTTCTCAGAAGAAGTGGTCCAAATTGATGACCAGAGTTCTTTTATTGTGATATTTATGTGTAATATATGCGATGACTTTTGACCCACAGGCCCAAGTGGAGGTAACGTGCCATGTCGGGTCAGTGGTCGGAGTGGGACCTACACAGCTGAGTACACTCCTTATGAAGTCGGTAAGTCTGCCTATAGCCTTGATCTGTAAATCATTCATTCTTCAGTATGATTCAAATCGTCACAATGCTGTAATCAGTAGATGTTATAATAAAGAAATCACCAGATTGTTCTTTCACAATAATGATAAAGATATTTGGTTTCATTAAATTTCATAAAGTATGCTTAAAATGCAGCTTTTGAGTAGTATCCGCTCAGTGATAAACTAAAAGAAGATAGCATTCTTTGTCCTTGGTGCTGAAAGTTAGGTGCCTTTGGAGTTTTTATTCTCCATTGGAAAACATTCTTCTCCTTAAGCCTTGAGCATTTTACAGGTACCCCAGATTACCACCGTTGGTAAAAGTACATGTAGTGTGCCATATTGAAAATTTGAATGTGATATCTGACGTTTTCCTTTATTTTTGTAATCACAGGTGACCACAATATTGTGGTGACATTTGCTGGCCAGCAGATCATGGGCAGCCCCTTTAACTGCCATGTTTACGATGCTCGGAAGGTCCGCGTTGGGGACATACCTCTGGGCAAAGTTGGACAACCCGTCACTGTGCTCAGTATGTACCATTCAGATATCAAATAAGGGTTAATAATGTTTTGTAACACAGTGATGAAGCTGTTTTAAAAACTTCATACAAATTTACATATTGGTACTTAAATGTAGGTATGAATTCGACGACAAAGTCTCAAAGAATGGAATTATTAAATCAATAGTGTGTTGTTTTAATAACAGCTGTATACTATGCAGAATTAATGTTTTGAAAAGGAGTTGCAGCAATGTCTTCTTATGCTGTGCAAATGTTAGTGGCCAGAACATGTATTATCATGATGACTATTGCAAAAGAAGGCTAGGGTTTAATAGACACCATTTTGACTGGGAAAACGTACAGATTAGCTTGACCGTATTCTAACATCTGTGTATCATCCCTCCAGTTGACACAACTCAGGCAGGAGTGGGAGACCTACAGTGCACAGTCAGTGCTAACGGCACCGTCCCCAGCCACCTGGACTCTCACGGCCCCTCCCACAACCTGATGTTTGCTCCACGGTCTGCACAGCCTCACGAGATTGATGTCAAGTTTAATGGACAGACTGTGCCAGGTAGATATATTTACTAGCAGCCCGTGTGTGTCTGTCTACTAGGGAATACTGTGTTCTCGTACTCTGCAAACTACTCTTGTCCAACTTACTACGTAACACCCCTATTTCACTGGGGTCGAATTGTGTTTTTGACCTACTAACAAAAAGAAAAGGGTTTTTCTGTGACAAGAAATTTAAAGAATTTATACAGAAAGTTGAAGGTGAATTACACTTATAAAAGATTGAAAAAAATTCATATGTAAAGTTTAAAATAATATTCCTATCTCCATTTGGAATGAATTCTATTATGTATAAGAATTCTGGTGTCTGTGCATCGTAACAAAACATATCATTCCACACACTGAAAGATGTCTGATATACCCCGATGCTCTACCTAAAATTATCCCAATGTTTTCAGTCATAGAATTTTTAGCTTTTGTCAGGAGAGACCAAATATTAAAGGAAATATCATTCAATTTGACATTTAACAATTGACTTACTGTTTGGCAAATTGGACATTTTTGACCAATTTTTGTGTTACAGTAAAGAGAGTGTGCCTGTTCGGACATGGAAAATTGTGCGAGATTTTCAAAATGGTCAAACCTTATTCAGTCTCCTTCACAGCATGGACCTTGTCTAATTCCGCGGGTTGAATGCATGTAGCTCTTTGTTTGTGCTACCATTCAATACTGCAGAAGTCTAGCATGTCAGAAAGTTTCCTTGTCTTTTGCATGAAAATTGTTCAGAATCTGATCCTTTAACTCAAATCCAGGCTTTTCAACTTTGTGTGGCTCTGAATAATTCTAAAAAGTCATGATTTTTCTTCTCTTAAAAATTTGACATACCATCGACAGTATTTATTGCATTTTCTTATTTTTCATAAAGATGGCTGGAGAGTAGAATCATGACAATCTTAATATATCTTTTGTTAACACTATTTTTTTCAAATTGCCGCTGTTCTATCAAAGCTGCCGGTGCCATAATGAACATAGACTACTCCAACATTGACGAAGCACTTACTGACATGGATGACTCTGCTTCATTGAATGGTTACCCTGTTAACATTGGGTCCCCAAACAGGAAAGCTCAGAGTCTGGGGGCTAGGAGTTTAGGGGGTCAGAGCATTGGGGGTCAGAGTTTAGGGGCTAGGAGCCTTGGAGGTCAAAGTTTAGGTGCTCAGAGTATGGGAGGTCAAAGTGTGGCAGCATCGTCCATTTCTGGAGTTGTGAAAAATGGGGGGCTGCCGCCAGGGAATGGGGAGTATGGCTACTATGTCTTCTACCCACTGCCTGCAAATGTGAGGCCTGGTTCTGCAGTAGTTATTCCTGGCACTGTGCCCCAAAGTCAGCCTTAGATGGCTCAAAAGAACTTTTGAATGTTTTGCAGCTCAGAAAAAAATTGATTTCTGCATGGTATTTATTGTTCAGTCAGAATTGTTACCATTCAATTACGATTATTTTAAAATTGTTACATTTGAGAGTTGAGTCAGTCCTTTTCAGGGTATTATAGTTTGTGACCTTTTATTTCAAAAAGATTTTCGTCATGATCAAAGTTATTCCTTCTAAAGATCCTCTGGAATAAATTTAGCATCTGCAAAGTGATCTTTCGCGGACATGTAAGTAAAGTATACTTTTATTGCAAACACTTTAATTCAGTTTTGTAAGAGCTAAAACTTTTCAAGGAAGAAATATGTTGAAAGTTTTGGAAAAAATAGCAATACACATCTGCAGCATTCAAACTAGCAGGGTATCAGACTTTAGAGCCATGAGTCACAAAAACAGGGAAAGAGGTGGTCGACGCTCAACAGTAACATTGCTGTTAACCTGTGTGATTTTATTTGTGAGATGTTTTACTTACTAACTCTTCTCAAAAGATGTACTTGTAACTGGAGTCAGCCAATAACATATAACCAGGTGACCCCCGACTTGTGTTATCTAACTCAAACAGTAAGTGTAAGACTTAACACTATGAATTTATAACTACATGTATTTCATCTTAATACATATGTGATGTCTCTCTTGATTCGTACTTGCAAAGACTAAGAATAGATAGTTTATTGTTACTAATCAACACGAAAATAACGTGAGAAGTATATTGTCTTTCAAGAATGTGTGTGTGTGTCATTAACAAAGGGAGGTCACCATTATAGATCTTTCATAACTCATTTATGCATGCAAATCAGTATGTATAATCAAAATCATAACATGATTAATATATCATTAACCAGAGAAGACAAAATAAAGGGTGTTTGGTGCAATGTGCTAAATTGGCTGGTGTGTTTTCCTGTGTTTTTAATCACTAATCAAGGATGTTAGGAAATGATATAGTAGAAATTAATATCTTCTACTTTCAAATTTCTGCCATTGCTTTGATATTGAAGTACCCAAAATGGCAGAAATTTGAACTCCACCCTTTTTCGATAGCTAGATTGCCAAAATCAAAAAGTTTCGTACATCAGAAATGATTGACATGCACACCCTTTATTTGCTTCATCTGATTGGTAATGATATGTTACCAAAAATATGAGAAACTAACAACTTTGTGACTTGTTGTCTAGCTATCAATGGTGACCCTCTGTGTTCTTGATACCCCACCTAACCCCTTCTTATATTAGCTGCAAATAGCATTAGTATTACTGTAACAGTTTACCCCATAGCACACTTAAATAGTCGTTAGATACTAGTTCCTCATTCTCTGTTGGTTATAGAGTTAGGCAGCAGGGAGAAGGTTAAGAGGTTGACAAATACTATTATGCAAATATAAGTCATAATACTACAGAGACAAGACACAATATGGCAGCCAAGACATCTGAACAATATGAAGCATTTTCATAATTCTTATTACCTCCCAAAGATTGATATGCATGTAAATTTTTTTGATCTTCTATTCTGAAGTCAGTTTCTCTAAAAACTGTATTCGATCATATTGAGACATTCTTCTCACCATACATTCAAAACCACAAAAACAGTCTTTCTAGCTGTCCTTCCTCATCTCTAGATATTCAGATGATGACAATAAATAAAAGTAGACTAAACACATTGAACCTTTCAAATGATGAAAATACCTCTACGGCCCCCAAACTCAATCTGCATCAATGTACACATACTAGCAGACGACATGCCAAAGTACATACAAATGCATTAAAGGGATCTTGAGTTATAGCTGCAAACACACAGACACAACCAATCGCAGAGCTAAAACGGCAACACCCAGTGCAAGTCATTAAATGGCCATGCTGACTGGATGTTGTCACAAATAATAAATATATAATAAACATTCAAAGGAAAAATCATGTGGTTACGCCCAGACAAGGAACTGTGAGTCAAGATGGGCGTGGGAGCTTGGTAAAAATAATAAGAAGCATTTTAAAAAGGGCATTGAATAAAAGATGAGTTGTGACGTCAACAATGTATTAAGCTCGTCAAGCAGAAAGAATAGCAATCAAGTCACGTATCTCAACTGCAGAGTACTTCCAGACCTGCAAGTTTCCCTAACTGTGCATCATCTCCGAAAGAATCAGTTACAACTCCACAGCCCTGTCTAAACATTGACATCTTTCACACGTTTTCAATCTTCAAGATTTCATATCCTTTGGGAATTTTCAATATCAAAATAAACAGTTCAAACATCCCTTATAGCACTGTTAAAGCCAAATAGTTTTAACTGACTTTACAACTCACATCCCTAACTGAAGCTAAGGTACTCATTTTCATCTAAGTGAAGTGAGGAAAAATGTGTAAAGTGTCTTTCCTAAGAGCACAACGTCAACAGGGCATGTCAGGGAATTCAAACCTGTGTGATGACTGTCTTGAGAACTGTTACAAAAAGAGTGTTAGATGACACCTACCTTTTAACAAATTATATTGGAAATAGGTGTGCCAACTTGTTGTCCTTGGAGATTAAGGTACCCACCCATCTGGAGGTATCTCCTTGAATAATTTATCAACCGGCTTACTCAAGCAAAAGGAAAGCCATTCAGATAAAGGGTGTAACAACAAGGTAATGAATTATTAAGAGCTATGAAAAATGTTCCATTGTTTGCAGGCAACATTGCAGCAACGGACAATAGACATTAGAATTGCCTTGCTATTTCCCATGAGAGTCATGAAGGTTGGAAACAGCTATTGTGGAGAAAGGGTTGTACTGTATATCAAGAAATTTTTGCAGTGAATTTTGTTTTGAAACTATCAATCTGAAATAAATTGTAGATCTGTTCCATACATTAAACTAAGTTGGGATGAATCATAAGACTTTTTTTTACAAAGAATTTTGAAAAGCACGCAAAAAATAGTCATTTCTCTAGAAATAATACTACATACAGTACATACATTCAATTTTCAATTTGAATAATGTTTTTAAGGTGGGGCTCTTAAGCGTACTTTGACCTCTACATGTAGATGTACACAAAATTTCATGGAAATCATCATGCAAGGATCCATGGTGATATATTCCACATCGATGAAGATCAGTGTAGAACTAATTTTACAAGAATTGTGAAATTGTGAGGTGCAAAAATTATCATTTTTAACCTGTTGCTGATGTGCGACATATGTGGCCTTGAATGGTCGAGTCATCATTGACGGAATAACATGGAGCCGTAAGGTTTAGCTTGAGCCAATCTTCAACATGCTTCAACAGGAAGAGGAAGATTTTCAAGCGTTCAACTTTGTCACTGACAGATCAGGTGCACCGACGAAAGGATGGGTTTTACCCGACCAACAACCTTCTGATCAAACAGGCCAACAGGTGGAAACTGATGACACGTCACAGTCGCCACTTCTCATTCATGAAAATGGAGCTTCCGAACAACAAAACCAACTGGTGGAAACAGGTGTATTGCCACAGCCACCATTTCATATGTACCAAAATGGACTCCAGGAACAAGTAAAGGAACAAGTAGAGACTGGTTTACCTTCGCAGCTACCATTTTTCATGTACCAAAATGGATATACTGAGCAAGGAACTCAACAGTTGGAAACTGGTATACCACCACAGCTGCCATTTTTCCTTCAAAATGGCTCCCTCCCTATGGGAATTCCTTCGCAGCCTATAATATTTCTTGGACGACGCCCACATAGTAGTAGGTCACGACATAGGAAAGGCAACAAAACTAAACGCCAACCAGTTGAGGACGAACAGAAATTAGAAACAGAAGAGGTAGAAGTAGAGGAAACTGGTGAAACGGTTGATGAAGTTGGTACAGATTCTACAAAATTGGAGAGTGTAGAGTGGAAAACAATCGCAACTCCTCAACCAGTGCCTGACATTCAATGGGAGCTTGTCAGTGGAGAGTACGAACAAGTCAATGCACAATCTGATGTTACGAATGGAGAAATAGAGGGATCATATCTCAGCCAACAGGGTTTTAACTCAGAAACAGTGGAAAATGGGGCTCAGTTGTTGGAGGATGATTTTCATCCTCAAACCTTGGATAAAGAAGATAATACAGCTCAAACCACTGATGACGAAGAGCTACAAGCAACGGAATCAGAAGGTAGTACAAGGTTTAAAGCTTGCGCTATAACAACCAATAGTATTCAATATCTTTACAAGAGCAAGAGGTACAAAAGGTGCTACAGAAACTATATACCATGTATAATCATGTTGTTTATGTTGCAGTCTTACAGAGCCCTCTTGCTGACTAAAATAGTACTACAGATCAACTGAAACATAAACATATATCTAAACACCATGGGAAAAATATTTCATATCATGGAAATCTAATATCTTTTTGAATAGGTTAGGTGTCATCAGTTAGAATGAGACAAAATGGTAATTTAGCCCTGTACAGCCCAATTTGGAGCTATAGTTAACTAAATAATTAAATAACATTAGTTTCTAGAAAAAATTTCATCGAATCTTAATCAAGATGAAGATTTAGTTGCTTCTAACCCTGGACCAGCTTCTATTGCCTCAGAAAAGGCCACTTATGCAGCACAACATTTTCCTCAACAGGATTCCACAAGATAGGAGACCAACCAGTTCCAAAAATTTATCTTAGTTGCCTGCTCCTTTAAAAAATCCTTCCCCTCTTCTCCTGACTCTAGGAAGCCCCTTCACTTGCCACGTGGTGGACCAAGGCGCCATCACGGTGTTGGGAGATGGACTGGGACGAGTTCCAGTCGACAAGCCCGCCAACTTTACCGTGGATGCCACTAGGGCAGGAGACGCAGAGCTCAAGGTCGACGTCTTAGGTGAGGACAGTTTCCATCTTGCTTGTTTTTGTTTATTTGTTTGTTTGCAACTCCTTTAGCACTGCAAATTGCTATTATTCCTTGAATTATTATTAGTATTTTTAGTATGTAAATAGCTGTAACAACTTGTATGTACTTTGTCAGTTGTATGTTGTTTTTGTACTACAGGAAGACTAGCTACTTACATATTACATGTATAGTAGCTAATGGAGGAAGTAAAGTATCCAAAGTATCCAATTTGTACATGTGGCAACATTTTCTTATACTGAACATTTTCATAATGATTATGAAACATAGAAGGGTGTGAAACTGTATCTTTCTGCAAAACTTGCATAACAATAATGACCTATGTGCTATGTGAAGCTTCAAATAGTATAGAAGACCCAGTATAATCTTGAACAAAATGGTCCTGGATGCTAGCCTGTGTTTCATTTTTGATTCACAGTGAATATTTCCCAACAATATCATATCCAGATCAATGCATATTTTACACTGTAAATGTTTGACGATACATTGTTCTTTTTTTACTGTTGGTTCTGTATGTTTATTATTTTGATGTTTCCTTTCTCAGGCCCCAGTCGCAGACGTGTGCCAAGTCAGATCAGTGGCAGAGGCAAATATGATGTGGAGTATGTGCCGACAGAAGTTGGTCAGTTTGTTTTTGTTTGTTGTTTTGCGCAAATTGAAAGTTGCATAAAATATGTGCTCTGACCTAATGCATACGATACTTAAATTCAAAATTAAGATAACTTTCCAAAACTCATGAAACATGTGCACTGAAAGCATCTTTGTTAAGTAGTTCAATACAAGATGTATGTCCCAAACTTTAAGATAATAATAGGTCTTTTGCTGAGAAGGTTTGTCTGTACATGTGTTTTTCAGTCCTTGGTAATGCCCAATGATGCTTGGCTAACCTGAATCATTTTTCTGCTTCAGGTCCTCACACAATTGACGTGACCTTTGCTGGGGACACCATCCCTGGGAGCCCCTTTGGTTCCTATGCCTATGATGCCAACAAAGTGAGGGTGTTGGACATTCCCAATGGCAGGGTTGGAGAGGAGGTTCCCTTCCAAGGTGAGTACAGAAAAACACAAGGAAAATAAATGAAAGTTTAGTCAGTTATTTCAAAGGTTTATGTTATAGCCAAAGCTAAACAAAGAGCTTAGGAGCCATACATATTCATCTGAGACCAAAATAGATGCATTTTGCTATGCAAAACTTATGATTTCAGGCTAAGATTGGCAAATGTTTTGATTTGCAAACCAGGCAATTGGATAACAAAATTCTTTACGCACAACCAAGTGTTTTTAACTAAGCCAACATTTTTAACTAAGCCAACATTTTGGTGACTAGCTGTCACCTACCTCAATACTAACTGGTTCTATGTTTCTAACTGCAGCTAGGTGTCACTGCTGCAGTGTGAAAAATGCGGTCCCAAATGTGACTTAACTTTGTTATCCAGTGCCCTACAAACCTTGTTTAAATATTCACAGAAACCAGGTTAACTTTCTCAAAGAACATCATTCGCATGTAACTGTTGACTATTTCCCCCCACAGTTGACTGTACCCAGGCAGGAGAGGGGGAGCTGGCCATACTGGTCACCTCCGGCGGCAGGGCGGTCCCCAGCACTATCAGTCCTGGCTACGGCAACGGAATCTACACCGGCTCCTTTGTCCCTCGGGACATCAACACTCACGACATCAACGTCAAGTTCAGTGGGCACACTGTGCCAGGTAATTGACTTTGAATGTACAGTATAGAACTGCAAAGTTTGTTAAAACATTACATGGTATGGAGAAAGGTGTAGCCCAACGTTCATGGGAACATCACCAAACTTGAAATCAATGTCAAGTTGATGTTTTACGACAGGTAGAAACTAGTCTGAATAAATAGCAAGCACTTTTGAATGTTTCATTGCTGAAAGAAGATGCTCAAAGAAATATATCATATCATAATCATATCATAGTCTGTGAGAGCCGCTTCTTAAGCTAGTGTCCAGAGTTTATTTTGAGACTTTATTTTGGGCTGGGCATGTACATGTACTTCAGCCCCCTCCAGTGGCTTTCCAGCTTTGACTTGAAGCCATTGACAGTTTGAAATGGGTACAGACAGAGCAAGCTATGAGCAGGTTTCACAGATTTGGATAATCAATTACAAGGGCAGTAAGGAACATTCAATGATAGCAAACAAAGAAGGGTCCCAAGTGCTCAACTCTATTTATAACACACAAACAAGCTGAATAAATTTCTTTGCTGTTTTACAGGGAGCCCGTTTCACTGCCACATCCTGGATGCTACTCAGGTGACCGCCTCGGGAGACGGGTTGGACCGTGTTCCTATCAATCAGAGGACCTGGGTCAACATCGACACCCGCTCCGCAGGGGATGGGGACGTCAACGTCACCGCGACCTGTACGTTTCACAATATATCAGTTTCTTTCAAAGTCTGTTGGTTTTGAAAATGATGCATGAAAGAATGGTTTACGGCTATTGACAGAGTTTTGCCTTTAGGCCCCCATGCAGTACCAATTTGACATATTAGGGGACTCATAGATTTCTAAAATTTTTACTATGTGTAGCTTCTTGACTTTCATGTTTGTGGTTAGCCTAGTATAGACATCAGTATGTAGTGGTGCATTTTTTTTTACTTTTGCCAAGTTACATACAATATCTACCTAATTACGGGATTGTGATCATTTTAACACTGCATCTTCAAAAAATGTGTGGGCTTCAACAAGTGAAAGATCTTTATACACAATATACAGCTAATCTATAAATACGCAAATATCCTAAGGCTTAATATAGATAGTTGATCTAAAATGTTGCTGTGTAAATCAATAGATCTACTTCTTTGATTTCTGCTGTCACTTTGCACCCTCAATCCAATTTTTGCTAACATCATTAAAAGATTTAGCAAACATGGCAATGAAAACACAGTAAGGTAAGTCATTAAGTCACAGGTGAGTTTTGTAGGGTGCTGTTTTTTCTATTCATGTACACCTCACATCTTGCACTCACCCTGTAAACAAATGGTTATTTTGGAAACACAATCTTGTCATTCTGATGTTATCATTTTGGTCCACTTACTAGGTGATTCTTCCAGTTTGTAGGACCCTCTCCCCTGTGTGGGACAAGTCATAGATTCTGACAACACCAGAGTGTGTATGAATGGATAAAGTGTGAATGAGTGTGGAAGAAATACTGTTAGTAGTAAGCAGACCTCAAATTAGGTAATATAGAGAAAACAGTACAATTCTACCAACTAGTTTTAAAGTCGATAGTTTCTAATGTAGTTGGTATTAGTGGGAGTAGATATATTGATGATTTCTTTAACTCAAGTCTCAAATTCAAGTCTCTTTTTGATTGAATTTACATTACATGTAGCATTCTAACATGCTTAGATAAGCCCTATTTGACAGGAACACAGTACTATAACAGCATTGTGTAAAGGCAGCCAAGACTGTCCCCTTTAATCTTAGTACATAACTGTTGTCTCAAGATGTGTTCCTCCTGTTACAGCTCCCAGCAGCCTGTCTGTGCCTGTTGTTGTGAGGAAGGAGGGACAAGGCATGTGGAGGGCAGAGTACACCCCCACAGAAGTTGGTACGTGCCACACTCATAGATCTGAAAAGAGTTGACCAATATTCAAACCACACTTCTTCCATGAAGTCTTAGATACCTTTAACCTTCTCCCTGCTGCCCAACTCTGTAACCAATAGAGAATGGGGTGCCAAACGGCTACTTCAGCGTGCTAAAGGTTAGGATGCAACCTCCCTCTCTCTATTTGTAGTCATAACATTGTTATTTGTGGTAAACTGAAACAGTTGATCTACTTGTACCTTCAAGCTTTCATTTTCCCTCTAAAATGCCTTTTGGCTTGTGTAAATTCTTCCTCCCCCTCAACGATTTTGTGCAAGGCAAGTTAGGGTGTAGGTAGCTTACAACATCATTGTTGTACATTATACAGATATCATATTTATGCTTCTTTTGATGAATGACAGCTTTTCCCCCTCTGTGATTTTGTGCAATGTGAGTGAGGGTGTTGGCATGCAGCTTACAGCATCATAATTGTTCTGGATGTACATGTATCATATTCTTGCTACTTTGATGAACAAAGTCTTTTTCTTCCTCACATAGGTGAACACACCCTGGACATCACATTTGTGGGCATGCCCATATATGGCTCCCCCTTCACGGCCTATGCCTATGACGTCAGTAAGGTTCGTGTCAGGCCGGACCCAGTGGGACCAGGCCAGATTGGGAAGACAGAGAACTTTACAGGTGAGAGGAACTCCATTCCTTCAAATGTTTTTGCCATAAAGCATAAAGCCCAAATTGAAATGGCTGTTTGGCAGTGTTATAGGTCATGCAAAACAATGGACGCTGGATAGCTAAATATACTAAATTCATACTAATGTATATGAATTACATGACAAATTGATAAATGTAAGCCATCTAAAAACCTGTTTGTTGTTGTATTCTGATATTGCTAGATTGTACAGGAAATGAGGAAATGTGACCAAGAATATTTTGTAAAAACACATTTTAGAAATAAAACCATATATCAAACAATGCTGTTCCCTGTAGATGTTCTATGTGACATTTTTTTTTCCATAACATGCTTTTGTTACCAATAGTCACTATCATGAATACTAAGATAGAAACTCAATTTTGCCATCCAGTTCAGTGACCAATCAGTTGTTCACAGCTGCCAAGTGTTCTTGCTTTTTTAAGAGATAGCAATGGGCACGTGTTTGCACGATTGAAGGCCCAAAGACATACTTCAAACAAAGGAATTTCTGTTGTTTCTTCCTACAAAATTCAGCTATGATGATATTGGAAGGGAGCTGTGAGTAATATTAGCTAAGAGACAATCTCTTTAAGTATGTTGTTTTTGTGCTTAGTTGATGCAAGCCAGGCTGGGACAGGCCACATCGATGTCAGTGTCTCCTGTGAGCGTCGGAACGTGCCAATCTCCGTGCAGACGAAGGGCCACGGCATCTTTGACTGCTCCTTCGTACCGCGAGACCTGCCTGACCACCTCATCGTGGTCAAGTTCAACGGACAGATCATTCCCAGTAAGTTTACTTTTTGCTTATCGGAATTCCAGTTATTTTGTGCTCTCTACACTGAATGAAGTTGAAGACCTGTTCACGGTACTGAAAGTTGTGTTGCTGTTACCAGTACTTTCCTGTAGTCTTTCGCCATCTACTGAGCTATTGTACTACTTCAGATCAATTGCCTATATAATGATTGTGAGAAATCAAAGTTTCTAACTTTATCATTTTTGAACAAATATGTTGGCTCAACTGAAAGAGAACCTAAACATGAGCTGAAGCAAATGTTATTTTATTGAGAGAGTGTTTGCACAGAATAAATTTGAAATCATGTTCCTGATGCTGAAAGTTGCTGTCACAGCAGCATCTATATGTAATCCATTGCAATCTACTGAGCTACTGTATTGCTTCAATGTGACTGATACGGAACAATAACTGTTGTGGATTGTGGATTCATGTGTGATCCTCAAAGCTTCAAAATTTTCTATTGTCCAAGAGCAGCCTTAGCTGTAAGATTCTTTAAACATTACTCAATTGTATGGCGGGAGTTAAGATTTTATATTTCATTGTGAGAGTGTTTGCTCAAAATAAGTATGAAAACCTGTTTGTGGTTCTGAAAGTTGTGCTGCTGTTGCAATACTCTTTTCTCTAACATACATTGCTACTGTACCAACATTACGCACATGACATGTACAAAACAACTGTTACAGATTGCCCGATGGTGTGTGAGATCCTTGATGCTGGTAGAGTTACCGGAAGCGGGCCTGGGTTGGGAGTGATCCCCATCAACCGCCTCACCAGCTTCAGTGTGCGGGACGCGCACAAGGGGGACATCAGTGTCAACATCCAGTGTAAGTTGCTCACACACAGGGTAACCCTAAAGATGTGAAGTTTTGTGTATTGTGCAGTTAAAGGTTGATATGAGGTATGTCTCCAGATCCTGTCTATTAATGATTTTAGATAGGCGTATCAAATGTTGACCTGCATTTTGTATGACTACCCCAATTCTAAATTAGATTGCAAGATACGACTTGGTTGTGCAGTAAAATCTCTCTATTTCTTTCAGTTATTGATTTGAACGTGCTGCCAACATTTGAAGATGTTCTCACACCAAAACTTTTATGATTCCTTGTCCCTCAATTGTGATAGAATCATAGTCACGTTTCTCAGATGTGGACAAAAATGTGGCCACTACCAAATTACAAAGCTAGAGATGCTCACTGCCAATTTGACATTCAACATGGCTAAAAATTCCTTTCTCAGTTCATACAAAAACAGATATTCCAATACTGTTGTGCTTTAAACAAAGAAATAGTACAAGCACAATCTATCAATAATTTTTGACATGGGAGGACACTACAACAAAGACATGGGCAGACAAGAGGCTACAAGAGACATGTAATATGGACCTAATATGTAATTGTACATAATGTCTTGTCATGTCTTGCAGGACTTTTTTTGTTACAGAAATTAAGAATATTGTCAATTTGTGCATCTTCTGCATTCATGCCTTGATTGTGGCATTTATCTGCAAGCATGCAACCACTCTTGGATATTGTTTGATATTTGAGTGTTGTCTGAGTAAATGTGTGAACCGCTGCTTTGCATGAAGTTCAATGTCATGCTGTTACTAACAGTGTACAAGTGAGAGTGCATAATTCCCAGCACACACAGCCACTGCAATGCAGCATGTCAAAAACAGTATGACTGGATAGTTGTGGTTCAAAACTGTGTGAAAGTGCTACTAAGAAATATGATACATCACTTCCACATGCATTCCTCTACAATAGATGTTTTATAGCTGTAGTGTTCATCTTTTTTTACCTAATTTCAGTTTAGTAAATTTTAAGTTTATCAAGTTTGTAGTTCCCCCCTTTACTGAGTTTATGCTTTATGTTGCTGTCATCTGACAAAATAATAGTTCTTTGCATGGTCCCTATGCACAATGCATATGTTTTAGGAAGAGTTTTGATATTTTGCAACATAGTCAAAGATCTGTTTTACATACAATTTGGAGACTACAATTTTGAAGGAAGACTTACTCATCCAACAAGTCAACATAAAATCTACATAACACAAATAACCATCTAATTGACCACCTAAAAATGCAGGCATCATTCAATTTTAACCAACTCACCAAGAAACCTCCAAGAAGCTGCTTTTGTAGTATCCATCTTCAAAAGATTTTTCGCAGCGTGTCTTCATTACTGGTAAGTTAACATTGTCAAAGAATAAATTTTGTTTTGCACTGCATGCCAACAGCTAACTTGCACCAAAGAAGGCATAATATTGGAAATTGTTGAGATGCAATTTCTTACTTACAATTCTAACTGTAACAATGCTGTAACAATATACATAATCATTAATAAAAACTCTTGTAACTTTCATCTGCTTGAAGAATGATTTTAAAACAGTGCATGTGGTTTGCATGAGAAATAATACATCTATAGCATGTGGGTTGTAAATTGAAGTTGGGTTTCTAAGGTGCGCAGACTGAAAATGAGTGCATTCAACAGTCTTGTCTTACTTTAAATTTTGTGTTTGTTTCCAAGCTCCAAGTGGAAGGCAGGTGCCAGTAGAGGTGATGGGCCCAGATAGCCATGGTCACTTGTATGTCACATGGAAACCCACAGAGAGTGGTAAGAATATTTGATATCTTTTTTTTCATTTCTTTATTGGTTTAGCTGACATACAAGTACATGCAAGTATTAACCTCAAACATCAAAGGCACTAAATACATAAATACATTTATCTACCACTATGCAGAAGTGCATAAAGGACCATGCAGCATTTTATGATGCATGCTCTTTTTTCATAAACAACAGAATTTTGAAAATATCACGCCAGAAGCTAAGATTTGCAGTTCAATCAACAAGGCTTTTATATTAGGCTACAAAGATACCATCACCAAATCACAAACATGGACACATATATGTAAATGTAACAGGTTTGTTGTTGATAACATTACAATCTATCCAACCAGGCTTGCACACAGTTGATGTGTTTTTGGGTGAGGACCACATCCAGGGTAGTCCCTTCACTGTCAGGGTCTTTGATGCACAGAAGGTCAAAGTTCACAGCTTGGAGGGGGGACTTGTGGGACAGCCTCATTCATTCATAGGTAAGTTTGACCTTGTATTTTCGTATATTCCATTTCACAAAGTACAATTTCAAGAAATGTAAATTTGATAGATAGTGCTGGGGTTAGGCAATGACCAATATGGTCTATACATGGTTTCCCCTCTTTAGTTCACTAGTTTATCAATATATGACAATAGCTTAAGTTGATAAAACAAATAATCTATTTGTCAGTGTTCTGCTTGTTGGAGTTTGTGGTAAATCTACATTGTGTATTTAGTACACCTTAAAGAATGCAGCAGAACTGTGTAGGATAGTTTTCAGTACCAAGGACAGGTGTCAAATGGGCACTTTCCTACATAATCAAATTATCCTTTCTATAGTTATGACTTGAACTCAAGAACAGCACCTTATCTAACTTGACATCACAATGTTCTTCCTATCTTTGCAGTATTTGTAGTAGTATTAATTATTAGGGTTTATTGGTAAAAACACTAACAGCAAAAGGCTGAATTGTGGTTTGACAATGGTAAGTGGTAAGGTCATTTCTGAAAATTACTGCTAATCAAAAGTGTCACAATCACATAACATGAATAGACACGAACCAATTCATTGAAATATTTGAATAATAACTGTTGCTCTCGTTCTACAGTTGACACATCAGAAGCGGGCCCAGGACATATCCGTGTGGTGATCCACGCAGGGCGGACCGAGGTTCCGAACCAGATCCAGGATCTGGGGGGAGGGAGGTACAAGGTCACCTACACACCACAGGAGAACGTGGATCACATGATCATGGTGGAGTGGAACGAGGTGGCCATCCCAGGTACTGTACTATCAAGGTCTTCTCATCCTGTGCCACACAAGTTTATTTTCTTGGTTCTTGGAAAGCTCTACTCCTTGAGTCACTCCCTGATTCTAAATGGACCAAAGTACTTTGAGAATTTCATGCTTCCTTTTCATGTTGACATGCCAACGTAGCATTCTGTTCTTAAATGACTCCAACAGTGAACCAATAATTTTTAATTGGCCTGGCCCTAACCTTAGAAGCTTAGAAGTGCTGGACCAGCAAGATTGACCATTGTAATACACAAGTCATATATGTTGTTAGGCTTACAGTATTATGCAAACCTTTCTGACAATCCTATAGTTAAGTCATTGATGTGTTTTACCTTGCTATAGATTTACTGTGGAGGCTGTGCTCTTATTGTTCAAATAACAATTAAAAGTTACTATTCTAGTGATTCAATCTTGAGTTCTACCCTTATCCTGCAGTAGCTACTTGTGTTGAGTGACCCGATGTTTAAGTGTTGAAGATGAATCTTCCGCAGCCTTAAGCTGATTTTCATTCTAAAACATTGAGGAAAAAGAAATCCTGATCCTTCTTTTATCTCATTTTAAGTGTAATTCTTCCTCTACAGCCCCCACCGGTGTTGAGTCTCGTGGGGACCAGTTTGTTGTCCCCGTGGCGGACGTTGGTCTGATCCAGGCTTCGGGGGTGGGGCTGATTGGCTCCATTCCCGTCAACAGTCTGGCACAGTTCCGTGTTCTCACGCACGGGCAGACAGGAGGGGATCCCAGCATCATAATCACAGGTAAGTCTTCTCCAGCCTGTGGACCATCCTGGCTAGTTTATACCATCGCTGATAGTAGCTACCTCCAGTGACTATCAGAGTGGATCTAAACTAATCAAGATGGCATTTTCACAGAGCTATGGTGGGTGCAACTCTTGTCCTGTCTCCTTCTTTCTGGTTGAAAATTAGTTTGATCAGCTATGGTTTGTGTTCATTGGTCACTTAACTACCAAAATTGAACTTACTACTCATACATGTTTGCCATGTACTGAAAGCATGCTTGCAGCTTGTACAGCTTTATTGTTGAATTTGGTAACCATATATAAAAAGAAATCTACCTTTATGGGTTAAAAGCTGGACGAATGAAAAAAACAGTAGTCATATAAGTTTAGAAACTGCAAATTTCGAGTATGAGATTTAACAGAAAAATAAAGGTTCAGTGTGATTTTTGTTCCAAATATGGACCAAGGGATGGACCGTAGCTGATCAAAATATTGGTTTTTCAATCTGATTCTTTCCTGGTGCAGCTGGCACTAACTTGCAAGCCCTAATACCGGTGTGAGCTTTATTCAATTCTTTTAATTTCTTTTCATTTCTGCACTGCATGTCATTAATGGCATGCTACAATACCAAGTGATGCATAAGGTTTTGGTGGGAAATAAGGAAAGAGAATGGGAAAATCAAGGTTCTATGGTGAACACAAAATTTGACACATATCTTAACGCAAAGTGGAAAATATAAAACGGTCTATTCTCACATATGCCATACAAATTTATTGTATCAGTTATGGTTGATCGTAAAACTACATGCTGTTCTTTTGAATTGACATTTTATTAGATCTTGCACCAGTTTTGGCTTGTCCACGGTTTTTGGTAGCAAGAAAGCTGCAATCTATGATATCACAACAATCACAGACAGAATTTTAATTAGTCAGCTTGCAAAACCAGGCTTTTAAGACACTAAATGGAAATGTCATTGGAATGTATATGCACATCCACAGAACATCATAAGTGAAGCACCCAAAAAAAGCCTGCACAGTATCATCACTGGCCACATACTGTTGATAAACCCGACTGCGTTCCATATTGAAAATGTCATTTCAAGAATGTTTTGTGCTAATCTTAAATTTAGTACTTATGAAGTCTAGATCTGCACAGTATGTTTGTAATGAGCAGAAAAGTTCAAAATATATTCTCTTATTCAAACCATAAAACATGAATTTTTAGCTAACTGGATATAATGAAATACACAAATTCTTAGATGATACAAGCTGTTGATGACCAACAGTGTAATTTTGTATCCAAGATATGGACAAGAATTGCTGTATAAACATTCATAGCTTTTTTGAAACTATGGTAAATCTTCAATGCTATTGTGCAGAGTAGAATACCTCTTGAAATACAACAAAGGTTTTATGAGCAGTGATGAGCAAAACTTGAATCTAAAATTCATCAGACTATTGTGTCTAGTCACACGAACTGTTCTAAAACAAAGTCTTCATTTCAAAACAATTGGTATATTTGCAATACTGTGTTGTTACGTTTGCTTGCGCTGCCCGCTTTTAACACGTTTTTATTTCTTTTGTTCACATGCAGCCACGAATTTGTGAAGAGTTACATCACCTCCATCCATTCCCTCCCCACTGACGCCATGTCATTTCATTTGTACAACATGTCGTAAAATAAAACTGTGTGTGGTCGTGACGCACCCTGTCTCTGTCTTCTTATTTCAATCATTGGCCCTTCACTTTTTAAGTGTTTCGGCTTCCATGCATGTTCCACAATTTCACCACAAAAAAAAAGATACAAAAAAAAAGAAGTGCCAGGGATATTTGATCACGTGTGTCTTTGCATTCCACACCCTTTGTAACCAATGTCTCATTCAGAATTTGTTTTCGTATCATTCTCAATATTTCTAAGGATTTGGAACATGCATGCAGCCCAAATGTACCAAACCAAATGCCCTGGGATTTCATCAATGCACCACCACTATCTTGAAATACAATGATCCAGAACTTGACATGTGTTGTAGTTTGGATTATTACTTGGGGGGAATTGTTGTCCTGTTTCAGTGAAAAAATCCCCTCTGCAGACTTTAACCTGTGTTCAAACCTTTGGAAGATGACATTACACTGACACATACAAACCTCACTCAGTGACATAATTGTGCAATAATCGAAACAAAAATTGCACAACACACAATTACAAGTCATAATTTTGATTTGATTGCTTCATCATAATGAACAGAATGAAAGAAATGAATAATAATAATGCTAAACTATTATGCTGTTTGTGTATCATTTGCCTTATGTCTTGTGCTGTATAAACATGCTTTGTCAAGTTTGTTTTGTTGCAAGACATCAAGGACTAATAATTCCTTCTGAATGTTCAAGAAGGGCCTTAAGAATTAACAATAATAGCTGTTTTTTGTTCCCTTCCATGCTGCATGTTATTATCAGCTCTTTGGGCCCACTGTAAGTCCAGCACACATGGACTGCTTTGAAGAATCTATAGTTTATGCTTGTGCTTCGAATTGTTTTGCTGCAACATGTAAATGCGCCTTTTTCATTCATAGATAGTGTTACGCAGGAAATGTCCATGTTTGCACTTATTTCCAATATGTTTTTTTTGCATTATGATTCCAAAAACGACTTGCACAATTGTGGTGTTAGTATTGTACATTTGCATGTTGTCTAGTGATGAAAAGTAAATACTAAGTGTATTTTTTACATTTTCATTCTAATGTTAATTATAAAGAGGCAGAACTTTAAAATTTGTGATTTTGAACTTTTAGAAATTTTAATCTTTATTCTACTTTAAGGTTTCCAATGCCATAAACTGTTTTAATGTGTCTGACTTTTTGTAGATCTAACGATGTCCAAGAACTGCTACCTTTAACAGAACATACCTGCATGTGTTTATTCTCTGTACAGCACCCAGTAGGAGACAGGTACCTTGCAATGTGCTACCAGGGAGAGGCGGAGAGTACACTTGCGAGTACACTCCTAATGAAACAGGTACATTTCAGTTTTACGTCACTTTAACATCTAACTCAATCGCCAGCTGGCAACATGATTTCCCCTGGTGAAATAAATAAACAAACAAACAAACTTTACTTTTAGTGTACATTATGTAACATCATTTGGTTCTTGCACTGAATATGATATTAAACTTGAGTTTTTGGTCTTTCAGTAAATTTGTAGATTAAGATGTGGGACATACCTAAGATGTGTATGTGTGGTCCAGTGTAAGATTTCCTGTGATTCTGTATACATCTTTGTATTTGTATGAAATTACTCTTACATACATAAACACGATGCAAGGAGAGAACTACAGGTTTGGGGCATGTGATGTCTTTAATCTGCTCTGTTGGCTTATTGGTTGTACAAAGACATTGATGATTGGTCCAACTGACCAATTCTACCACTATGTACATAATATACATTTTGTACATCTTACTCCAGGTCCGCACCGTATCGAGGTTATGTATGCCAGTATGCCCATCAATGGCAGCCCCTTCACCTCCCAGGTGTACGACAGCAGTAAGGTCCGTGTTGGGGACATCCCCAACGGGTACATCGGCAAACCTAACTCCTTCACAAGTAAGTGCTGCATTCTAGATACTGTCAATCTTATTCATAAGGCATTTATAGTGCTTTGAAGCTCATGTTTTTGCAGTGACCTCTTACCAAACATTTTGTTCTGTCTTCCATTGCTTTACTTCTAATTGTTTCAAAGAACTTGAAGATTACAGTTTTTTCAACTGCAGACTTTGCAGTACAAAATTCTTCAAGTTTGCTGTGCATTTACAAAAGCAGCACATTCAAGTTCAATGGTAAAATGTCTTATTGGCACTAAAGCAGAATTTGTTAAGACCATTTCTTTAGATTAAGCAAATTTTTCCATCTGAAATTACAGGTTGTAATCTTGTAAAATGAAATGTCTCAGATATATACAATGGAAGAGTGCACATTTATTGAATTTTACGTCAGCAAATGTGCTCTTAAATGAATTCAAGTACAACATGCATGTACAGTCAAACCTTGATTGGACCACCACCTAGCACAGGCAACCACCTGGCACATGCAACCTTAAACAGTCCCGTCCATTTTAACATAATTAAAGCGACCTTGTCCTGAGCAATCACCAGTGTCCTCTACAAAAATTTTCTCAGTCGCTTTAGGGGTTGCTGAATCCAGGTTTGACTGTACCACGAAGATTATGAAAATTTACTCATGCTAATTTTATGACCCGATAGTTGATGCGACCCAGGCTGGGCCAGGTGAGGTGACAGCTGACGTGGGGAACCCCATGCACGTGCCGGAACAGCTACAGAACCTGGGCGGCGGCCGCTACAAGTGCGACTTCACCCCCACCAACACCAACCGCCACGACATCACCGTCAAGTTCAACGGGGAACTGGTGCCAGGTAATCACTTGTCCTTTATCATGCCCTGGTCATATATCCACCTATGTAGGCAAATTTGTATATAACTCTTTGCAAAAACGAGACAATATCATACATTCCTGACGCAGCATACTGTTTACCAACGAGCGTTAGCATGTACATTATTCTATAGACTATTTTACTGTTAGTCATAGACTAGATTAGTTCTCTACATCTGTCAACAATTAGCAATAGTTCAATTCTCATGTACGTTAGTTGCCATACATTGTACCAGCTACAATTGTCGCGCAATAAAGTTCTTCTTCTTTAACCTTTAGAACACTGAAGTAGCCGTTTGGCACCCAATTTCCTATTGGTTACAGAGTTAGGCACAAGGGAGAATGATGTATTGTTCTAACATTACACAATAGGTAATGGCAGGTGTAACCTCTAAGCAGATGTTGGGAGGGAAGATTGAAACATTGTGGGACTGCCCTATTTCTCGACACACACCCAGATCACATGTCAGAAAAATAGAAAACTGTACATCATAAAAACAGGGCAGGTACAAAAGGCTATCATTCAGTATTCTCTTTCAAAACATATTTTTTCTTACAGATTAGGCAAGTGTCGGCAGCTTTTACACGTGCTTCCTAAGTATGGTAGCTCATGAGACTAACAATCACAAAAAAACAAAAATGCTTCAAATTGTTCTTGACCAGAGATAGCTGATCAGATGTTAAAACATTCAGTATGCAGTTTTTGTGTGTTTTTATTGAAAAACCCATACTCGGGCATGCATAGCATTTGATTTTGCCGTAAAGTTTATGAACTTCAGCTGTTTTTCTTTTCTCTACAGGAAACGTGTTCCACTGTGATGTAGTGGATGCTGGCAATGTGACAGTGACTGGCAGTGGTCTGGATCTGATCCCGGTTAACCAGCCAGCCCAGTTCATCGTGGACCCCCATGGAGGCCCTCCATCTGAAGTCAGGGTCAATATCAACGGTGAGCTATGTCCATATTCTAAAGATACTGTTGCTTTTGCTCTTTCAGTTTTTCATCCCAAATAAATGTTTTGTTTTTCTCTTGTTCAAAGGCTTTTTGTTACAACTGAATGAGAATTTTTTCGTTTTTGTTTATTCTTTCTTTGCAGATGGTTTCAAAGTGACCTCTGTTATGTTATCATGTGTTATTGTGAAATGTGTATCATTATCCTTTATGATATTTGAGGAATATGTATCATGCATTATACCACAATTCATGTAGTCTACATTTTTTTTACAATTCTATAAATTCATAAACTAGTAATCATTACCACAATTCATGTACAATCATGTAGTATACATTTTGTTTTACATTTCAATAAACCAGTAATCAATTACCCAGTCCTATTGAAACATCCCATTGCATATTAAATGTTGAAAACAATTTTCTTTGTTCATTCAGAACCGAACGGTCGCCCCCTGCCCAACCGAGTAACCCACCAGTACGATGGCACCCACCTAGTGGAGTACACCCCGAAGACTGTAGGCGCACACCCCATTGATGTCCACTATGCAGGCCTGCTAGTTCCAGGCAGCCCGTTTGAATGCATCGCATATGACGCCAACAAGGTGCGCATTTCTGACATCCGCGACGGATTTGTGGGCCAAGAGCTTGGATGCAAAAGTAAGTTGTGTTACTTATATATCTCAGGTAGTGTCAAATTGAACAGAATATCACATATTGAAAAGTTTAAATAGTCAACTTTCTGTTAATGTTGAGACTGTCAAGCTTAAGCTAACTACAGTCATAACTGCCCAAGAAGACCACTCAGATGACCGATAAAATCTGGTCTATGTGGACAGGTGGTCACTGTAGACAGGATTCTTCATGCTTGTGTCAATAGGAAAAATTCTTAGAGACAACCCTAAGATTTAAGTGGTCAGATAAGCATGTTGAGGTAGTCGCTTGTACATGGGTTTCACTGTATCACTAATTTAAATTATCTGTTACAGTTGATACCAGCCAGGCAGGCCCGGGTACCGTCAATGCCGAGGTGACACAAGGTGGTCGACCTGTCAATCACTATCTCCGCGAAGACCCGCCCGGCAGCGGACGCTACAGCCTGATGTACACCCCAGACGCCGCCAAGACTCACGAGATCAGGGTTCGCTTCAACGGCCAGTCTGTGCAAGGTGGGATATATACATTCATCAACCATCATTCAGAATGCCCTTTTGTCAAAGCTCTAAATCTAGTCTTATCTCTATCAGTCATACCTTATCTTGAACCTTAGATCCTCTCACGACATCAGTGTTGTAAAGGTCAGCAAACGGTGCTCCTTCAAAGATTTTGGTTTTGTGCCATTACTTCAATTTTCAAAAGTCCTGGAACACTGTGACAATAGAATTGACATTTTGAATGTCAAAAAAATATGGGGCTTTAATTTAGTTTTTTTTTCATTGTGCATAATTATGTTCAAAGGAATATGATAGACTTCTTTAAGAGTAGCATGCTCTATACAGGTCATTGTTGATAAGGCTAACAAAACGTCATGAGTAATTAGCAAGTCCTCAGGCAAGAAAGGATGTTACTACATGTAAGTATTCTGAGCCTCAGGTTGAGGAATTTGATAATCTTTTGATTCTTGTTGATGGAAACCACTGCAGATAACACCATACTAGGTTATACTCTTCATCAGTTTCAGAAATATACCTGTTTTTGGCGACGCCTCTGGGGCGGAGCCGTTTGTATAGTGCTGGGATCAAAGTTGAAAGAATTCTAAATATTCCACGCACGCATTCCCCAGGGAATTGGTTTTTGACAATACCTTGCGGGAACGGTGTTTGCACTTAACAGGGAGGAACTCAAATGTAATGCGTCGGGCACAGGAAAGGCGGTAGTTTTTACACACTTTTACAACATTTTGCCAATGTTTTTGATAAGCTTTTACTTCTACAATGTAGAAATATTGTTTGGCAGGGTATGTTGCAATGTAGATCATGATGCAATATGTCACAGCTTTTCATCCATATGTTTGTTAATTTCGAACTTGTTACAATAAAGGATCTTGCGTTTCGACATGTAGCTGATACAGGTTCTTTTAGATGCTCTCTGAAGACTACAGCTAACATATAAAGGGATAAAGAAAGGACGCAGAGACAAGGTTTCTCGAACATTGGGCATGTTTTGTGTGTCGGAGAGTTTTTATCTATTTGCGTTTCTTTTGTTATGTGTATTTGCGTGAACTTTGCTATTTCATTGTGTGTGTTTTTTGTGCTTTTTTTCATTTTGCTTTCGCGATGATCCTGCATTCAATGTTTCTCCTGGGTGAATGTTATCGTCGAAAACTCCCATTCTTCTACGATGATTCCTTATGCAGTCTGAAGGTAGCCATGACGAAGTTCACCCGCGGGCACTAAGAGAGAAAAGGGCACAAAATAAATCATTGTCATTAACCTGTCTGTCACAATATGGTCTGTGCAGCTATGCTCTTCCCCCGCATGAACACGATTCAGGGATTTGTTTGTTTCATATCCATGTATATACAACGCATTTGAGCCGACAATTTTGACAGAATTCAAGATAGCGCAAGAGAGCGCATGTCGTATAGAAAGGTTTAAAGTTATATGTTTGTTATTTACATGTATTAAGGAAAGACCTTAAAAGGACACAACATATGAACTGCATATTACTCAGATTAACAAAAACGACAGAAACACTATTGTCAATGTTGGCTTACCTCTGTAACATATCGATTTTCACGTTGTCCTATATGCGACGGGCAGGGGATAGACGAAGATAGTAGAACATAGCGTGTCCCTGACAGTGGTCCTGGGTCCTCACTACACGTGTGAGGTTTACTGAAAATGCAAGAAAAATATACACCTGGGAACATGGTCCCCTGGGCCGTTACTGGCCATCCAGGGCCAAAACTCAGGGCCTGACCTGAAGAAGGGGAAACAGTCCGTTACTGGAGTATCCAATCTCGACAGATACAAATGTAAGTCCTGTCGAAGAGGGGCGAATATAACTTATAAGTTAGGTAAGACCGGAAAATCCCGGCGGAACATGACGTCCTGTAGATCAAACGTTAACCATAATTTCGATGTCCTCTTACACAGTGAAAAATATAACAGTTGCGGTAACTGGTACATAAGCAACTGAGCCGGAGAAACATGAGCCAGTCATTATCAACACTATTATCACTCAATCATACAATCCACGCAACTAGTTGGAATTTGGACCACATGTACAGTTGGCGAACTTTTTACTGATTGAACTTAAAAGCACAGCTAACCAGAACAGACAAAACAACTGCTACATGGGCACCGTTACAAAAGAAGACTTAACGTTACAACGAGTAGAAATTGACAACGACTATAGCCCACTAACTTAATACAGTACATCAATCATCAATGCAACACCCCTACAAACAAATAGATCTATGCATAAAACAAAATACAATCAATCATGGACGAGTATAAGTACATTGTAAACGTTAGGTGCCTTCAAAAAACTGACAGCTAATTACCAATTGCCATACAATGGGTACAAAGAAAACAAAATATATAATACCAAACATTAATAGATACTGATTCAATAAAAACAAAAGCTCACTACCATCGGATACGTAAACAACATACCTTTTAATCCTGCACACTTGAAAAAACAGATGCCCGGGGAACAGGGTCCCCTAGGCCCTTCCTGGCCGCCCAGAGACGCCCGTAAACAACATGCATTTCTAATCGTTATACTACAGCTAACCCTCAAAAAAATCCTTCAAACAACGAAAACTAGCGAAGTCCGTACAACTGGCACTGGCATAGTATAAAACCAACAGATGTAGAAGTAAATTCAGAATGAAACTGATAAAAGTGCTACTTCTTTAGTACATGTACTCTTGACTCTTGTGTGACCTATTTCTACGGCACCATCCGCAACAGACGAAGAAATGTCCACTCGCACAGCCCGTACCCGGTACCCCATGATCACAAGAACACACAAGTTGTTCCAGATCACGTTAACGCACTGTTGACATTGTCGAAAACGGTGATAAATGGTCAACTCGTCGCTAATCATTCCCCATGTAACGTTAGTGACACATTGAGAAGCCCGTCACCATAATGAAAAAAAAATCAAATATTATTCTGGACGACAAGTGTACAACAATTATTAATGTATCAGAATAACAAAACGAATAATTCCTGATCTGTAACGTTAGCAGATTCCAAAATGTCAAAACAACGTCTAAGCCTCTCATTCACTCAGACACAAGGTATGGCATTAAGGAAAAGTGAAAAAATGCACTCAAATTAAGAGTCAAATCAGCTTAACAGAACTCACCAACCAAGAGAAAACTCAGACGTCTCGGCAGTAGCACAGATGAACAAAGAAAACATCTACCCAAGGAGCACATGGACTCTAACCTGGCATTCAGCCTACCGTGGTGAAGTCGGGCTCTCTTTGGGGCAGAGGGGGCTTTACGTCCCACGGTAGTCTTGTGCATCCGGTAGGAGTTCACGCGGCAGCGTCAGTCAACCTAATGTTTGATGAGAAAACTTGTCCCAGTACCTGTTGTTTACGAGCGGGTCACTGGTGACCAAGCCAGTAAGATGCTAGTATCATCGCCGCAGTGACTCCCCTACCCCGGGAGCCCAGACTAGCACCGGGTCGCTAGCGATTTCCTACGGTGGCCCAAGAACAGTCAGCCCGCCCGATCTTAATCCACGCTCCGGGCAGTTGTAGCCCGGGGGAGCCGGTGCTCTCGGGCTAGAAGTCCCCCGGAGCGCGGCCGGTAGACTTCTAGCCTTGAGATCTTCCACTGAGAATGTGGAGCTTTCCGTGCGCAAGCAGGGACTTCCTCAGTCATAATACGTCAATCAGCATTATCATATAGTGGTTCGAGGGAGGATCTGATTGTATCGCACTGCTGATTGGTGAAAACATTATGTCTACTGTAATATTTAGATGAGAAAATCTAGCTTATTCGGCGAAAACCCTGGTACTGTATTACGGAGCGTTGGCCCACGCCAGCCCGGTGAAAGGTCAAGCTTGGCCAGTGACCTATTTTCGCCTTTGTTTCGGGGTGTACTGTTACAGGGGGCAAAATGTGTGTTCGTTCGGTCTCTCTTAGTTTATCAAGTGACCATGATCTGTGAGTAAGTAACTACCTGGCTGAAAAGATCTACTCTGCTCTACTCTTCTCTACATGACAACTTCTATTAATCTAAATTATAGGCATTAAACAATTCGAGGCTTCGACCCACATTGCGGTGACCATCTGATGCGGGGTGTCCTCCGCGCACTGACATTAGACAAATACACAAAGCACCAATGATTAGTGCCTTGTGTATTTGTCCTTTAGCGGCAAAAACAGAAGGATTCGCTCTCAAGTGTCAGTATACTGGAGGAGACAAGACTAGGTACATAATCAACCCTGAGTTGTTTTCCAAAGGGGACGAGGATATAAAAACACTTGGAATATAAAACATCCATTACCACCATTATTGTCATTTTTGGTTGTTATCATTGTCATTATTTGAATGTATTGTGATAGTATATTACTGACGATTCTTTATTTGTTTTTAAATGTACTCTGGAGGTGTTGGCCTTGTAAAGGACGCATCGATCCTGTTGCCAACACCTCTCAGATTTCATTCTGTGAAGTTTGATAAATAGATAAATAAAAAAAAGAAAACAAATAAGAGCGCACGGCCAATGACACAGTCACTATATACGTGAGCGTCTTAGTCGCCATGACGAGTAAAGGGAGTGCTTTAATCCCAGTAACGCTAGGCAGACAGTCAAGTCATCAGAACAAGGTTGACAGATCTAGGTTGATCAGAGTTGTTGACCTTATGGAAATGTAACTGGACTTTTCTGGACAGGCAGAGGTCTTAAGCTTATGTGTAGTTATGTTATTGTCCTCTACTGTCATGTTGTATGTCTTTGTATATCCCGGCTGTAATGTGTAAATATTGTGTAGACCACAGGAAGAATAGCCTCTTATGAGGCTAATTGTGGATCTAAATCAAACTCAAACTCAAACCTGGCTGCGACCACGACAGGCTCACTTGTTGAATTATCTTAACAACGGGCTTTTCTTTGTGTACGATGTTTCACGTGGAACACCGTTAATCAAAGAAGAAGCAGTACTAGTGGTACCATGTACAGGTTACCGATTTTTGTGCCTTCCAGAAAATTTGACCACAAACAATGGCTAGTCTGTACAACGCCAACTCCTGCTGTCCGGGTCTGACCGGTGTCGAGCGGCCGCTAGCTGCGACCATTGGGCGCTCCTTGGGCACTCGCTGCGGCCCTTAGATCCTACCTTGGGCGCTCTTATGACTTTTATGGTGCTCACCGCGCTCGCCGCGCGCTCTCTAGATCTTTGCGTCTTACTGCGCTCATTGATATATATTGTTGGATCGCCGTTATCGGCGCTCTCACCGTGACGGTGACGGTTTTGAACCGGTTCAAAACCAAACAGTCGCAGGGGGGATAGCGACCAGGACGCTCTCTGCGCGCTCCCTCGGCGCTCCCTCCGCGATCCCAGGGTGACGTTGGCGCTCTCTCGGCGCTTTACGTTTCCTTTGGCCAATTTGCGGTCGCAGAGAGAGGGCGACGAGAGCACCGTCCTAGTGGAATGGAGTTCAAAGGCGCGCCCCGCAATGGCGGAAACTTAATACGGTCAAAAATGATTTACTAGAGGAAAGTTGTTGTTAGTTAACGCGAAATTCTTCCTTCTGTTTACTTGATATCTTTCGGACAAATCAAAGAGAGACAACATTATTCGTATGCCGAAGTTACGGTACCCTAATTAGGCCACACATTAATTTGTTGCCTCTCTGAATAGCCTCTCCTGTTTTTCCCATTTTGAAAAAAAAAGGGTCGCTATTCCCATTCACAATTTACTCACAATTTTACTATTTGTTCAGTTGTAGAGACCTAAATGCCACCAAAATAGATTATAAAGGCCGGCACTTACCCATAACGTATGGTCACATTTTATCATAAGTTATATTTCTTCATTTACACGTGCACTGTCACTGCGGAAGCGTCTCAATCGCCATGACGAGTGTTTTAATCACCGTAACACCAGACAGTCAAGTCCTTAAAATCTTATCGGGTTTAGTATGGGTGATCTTGATTCTCAGGTAAAGAAAATGAAAACAAAACGTCGCTGTCTAATCTGTCTGGTGCTACGGTGATTAAAACACTCGTCATGGCGATTGAGACGCTTACGCCAGTGACCATGCAAGTGTCATTTGCCGTGCGTCCCCCAAGTCGCGAGGAAAAGGCTGAATTTGAACATTTGCAGTTTGACGTATCTTGTGCATAGTCAAACTTACATAACACAAGCACCTTGGGGACCCAGTCTTCATTTGCTTCCAAGCTCGCCGAGGATATTTCTCTCGCCTATGCGATCAGAAAATTGGTCCTTAACTCCCACCCTACTAAATATTCAACTTGCCCCTAACGTAGCACGTGTTTACACAACTGAAAGCCAGTCCCCTTTTGCCTCCATGAACAAAGGTTCATGCAAGCAATTCAGATCTGTTACGTATGTGTTGCTTTCAGAGTTCTAGTCTACAGTTGAACCTGGCGATACAACAAAGGAAAAAAGCTCCTCTCTCCTGACTATATGATCAGAAAAATCGGTCCTTCCCGTGCGTTTAACATTCCCACCCGACCAATTATACAACTCTTCCCTAGCAGCACGTTGTACACTTCTTCTGTTTAATACATGTAGCACAAAAAAAACCCAGTCCTCTTTTGCTTCCAAACTCGCCGAGGTAACTTGACATTTCCACCCGACCATATATTTAACTATTCCCTAACATAGAACGGTGTACACATCTTCTATTTACACAACGAAAACCAAGTCTTCTTTTGCCCCTAGAAAAACGATAAACAAAGGTTCATGCAAGGGACTAAACTTAAACAAATATACCAACCTACCGTCTGTTGGATCAGATAATGTTACTACAAGTTAATGCAGCATGTCTGTACTAACAGCATTTGACCTCATTAAGTCAAATATCCCCGATTGATACATCCACCTGCATGTTTCTCAGGGGATATATCCTGTCCCCAAGTCGTGGGGGGAAAGCTGAATTTGAACATTTGCAGTTTGACGTATCATCTGTTTGTTTCTTTAAGTTCGCATCTCACTAACCTACTGTACGGTGGTTGAGCAGCTGTTTGTGCATAGTCAAACTTGCAGAACACAAGCACCTTGGGGACATAAGGAATTTGGTATCCTTAACAGATGGTTCCCGACGGCCCATGCGCGACCTGACCGCAATATTTTGAAGATAAGCCCGTATGTAATGATTTCTGTTAACTACGCTAAGCAGTGCTCTATGTCTCAGCTCCCTTGCTATTCTAAAATGAAAGTCCTTAAATTTCCTTCAATTACCATTTTTCTAACAGGATTTATGCTGTCTTTATGATTGCCATCGGTAGCAGACCATGTTATATACGATTGACAAAAACGGAGCATATCAAAAATTACTGTATCACCTACCAACCTCTACTTAGAGTCACAATTTAAGGTGCTATAATTATTGATATCATGCTACACTGTACATCGATAAACATGTGGAAAGTGATGATGCACCGTATCTTTCGTTATTGGAATTGATAAGTAACAAATGACTTCAATTGTAGCTCCAAGTCCCCTGAGTACTTTCGGTCAGCAACACATTTGAAATACCCACCTGTTGTGTTACTTTTGGCCTTTGCTATGTCAAATCAAATTATATATCAGGTACGTCATGCATTACCAATCACTTGAGACTTCCGTTGTTGGCACTATATCACTGACATAAGCTCATTATTATCAATAACACACGTGATTCTGAATATTTTTTTACATACTTTGTACTTAATGGCCTACCCAATGCATCAATCACGTGACACCACTCGCTCGTGCTCATTCAAATGTACAAATTGCTGTCGCCAGCCTTTGTGATTTGATATGAGCCAAATTACGGGCGCCATCGATGCTTTCTTCATTTTTCCACAACACCTATTATGTTTCACAAAAATGCACCACAACATTACTTATGGGTTTTGACTTAGAAGAATTTATAGCAATAGGTGTTCTTAAAAGCCCTCCAAAACGGCTGTCGCCTGATCTGAGGAGACATGTAAAATTTTAAAAGCAGCCGAGAACGTAACGATTCAGTTCAGAGATTGACCGGTTAACTGGTGAATCCAACTACCGAAGCCCTCCGAGAAATCAAATCAGATCGCTCCTGTCACTGTTCTTGTATGCTGTGCAAGGTGGTCTATGCCTGTCGCCAAATTCTGTAAGTTCCGTTACCGTTGGAGTAAGACGCTCCTGACATCAAGATATGCCACATATAAGGCGCCAAACTGTCGTTTTTATGACGACTGAAAACTTTTCTGGCTTTTTAAAGTAACAAATAAGAAGTGTTTGTTATCTGTTGTGAACCACCTCCCCAAAAGGAAGACATAACTTATCTGTCATAACAGTTATGAATGTAATCTCCGTTACCATCGTTTGATGCTCTCTGTGTTGTTAAAGGTACCCAAACCTTTTTATGAGGCTTGGAAACTGGACATATTCTAGTTGCCGCATTTGCGGACGGATTTCTAATCAAAAGTGCTCAAAAGCGGCACAAAAATAAGATACATTGTGATCTTTTAGTGTCACGCACCTAGTGTAAATAGACCGATACCATAGCCCCGCCCACCTCCGTCAAAACGTAGAAATGCAAAATTAAAACATAAAAATGTAAATATTCGACGGACATGCAGTCACTCTCTCATTGGTCAAACCGCTAATTGTGATGGACAGTCAGGATCAGTCTATTAGGGTTTGGATTTTCTATCAGTTCTCACCACACAACGACATCGTATGTTTGCTCCTTTAATGTCGATATGTAATGGCATTAGTGTTATTGAAACTTATCATGTGTAGGAATGATTAGAAATTTGATTTTTTAAATTCAAGTTTCAAGCCTCATAAAATGCTCTGGATGCCTTTTACAAGGCCTAGTGTAGGAACACTGCCCATTTTCTAAATGCCCATGCATACGTCCTTTTAGGCTACAGCAAGTAAATTTTATGGATGACATCCTCCGCAGACTCCAAAATTAATGAGATAGGGCGAAAAAAAACAAGGCGGGTTAAAAATATTAGGATTCCTATATTTTTAAGTTTTGAGATCATGAATCTTGTTAAACGAGACTTGCGGCAACAAAATATGATATCACGACCAACAGGTCTTTTCTTCCTGGATTCAACCAAAAACGTTTCATAATGAGACCACCTTGATTCAACAGTAAACATGTCATACCATCATGGGCATAAATATGAAATGGAACACCTGGGCAGCAACTATATTCAACTGGGTATTCATATGGAACACTGTTTCAACACATGCCATCAAAGGTGAGCAATTGAGCCTCAATGTTGCTGGATCATATCAAGCAATTGCACAACACAGAGCCTTTGTCGGACATATCATCGGAGGGCAATGAAATTTTGAATCTGTTAGTAGTTCACTTCATTCAAGAACAGCACATTGGATTACATGTTGTTGATAATAATGGCACAGAAATTACACACTATATTACAAGAATGATAGTTGAGGGCTGCACAGTGTCTTCCTGTAAGTTGGTGAAGACGAGCAATCTTGTTGCAGCTTGCATACACAATAATTGTACAATGCACTTGTACGGAGTTTTCACAATTCTTACATTTTCAAATGCCTTTTTATGGCATCTAGAACGTTATTGCGATAGAACTGACTGCAGTTTGCGACGAATTGCATTATATTCGGTATGTTGACCATTGCCGAAGGGTACAAAAATCTTGTTTTTTTTAAAAATCAGGCGAAAATTAATGAGCGCGCTGATGTTATCCATAAAATTTACTTGCTGTGGTCTTACTAATAAAAGATGAAACGCAAAATTGAACATCCCTTTGAAGAAAAAGCCAAAGATTACTGTTGTGCGTTCCGTTACCGGAACTTACACCGGTTGCGGAAAATATATTACCTGGTGCATAATTTTTTTGCAATTGTGCACCACAATGTAAAAGCGTTTGAACTAGAATAGAAAAGTATTCAACTGAGAATAACCCTTCTGTAGGGTTATCATATTCCAATATTCTACTATTTCTTCCAGATTTTGTTTTCAAATTTGAATTTTTAAAAACCTCAAGACAATAAGTAATATCTAGAGCCTTTAATACAGAACATATATTAGCTTCATTTCTCGCTGAACAGAATATCGCTTTCTGCATCAAAACGTCAACAAATTAGGGTTGCAGAGCTTTGTCATCTGCAGATGGACAAATGATATAAAAGTCGTCTGCGTACGACTCATTTCTCCTCAATGCTCAGGTCAGAAATTTAGCAGGAAATGAGACAATGGGCTCTTTATGGTTACTAGCAGTTAAGTTATCAGAGAAGACATTGCTCCCACGTACTGTAAATGTCAAGAAGATGATTTTTTAGTACACGAGTAGCCATACTGAGTACACTGGTACGATCAGTGTTTTGTTCCTTATTTATGTGACTCCGGCCTGCTTAAGAGAGAGAAATACAAGACAAATGGGCGGACATTTCTGCCCCAGTTGCACAGACTGTGAAATATACGTTGACCGTATCTACGTTGTAGGTATACATGATGCAGAAAAGTACCTTTTATTTACTTTAAGCAATTATACATGTAGTTTGCCAGTCCGTATGTCCCAAGAAATCAGAACTCGATCAATTACAACTTGGCGACGTACGTCTGGTGAACACGCTTTTTGGCGACAGTATGTAACTTCCGTTACCGTTCTTCCACGATCCTCCCTCTAATCCAAGTGATTTACTTCTTCTAAGCAGTATTAGTTCGCATTCACTTCGCAACATTGAGTATGTTATATAAGTTGTAAGAGGTAAATAATTCGAATCAACGGAGGATGTAACTATTTACAAGAACTATCAGATTCAGTCTCTGTTAAATTGCTAAACAAGTCAAAGTGCAAAAACAATTCCAGACATTCTAATTTTTAAATGAAACACTTCAAACAGTTATAATTGTCGACACGGCACTAAATTTGACAGAAGTATTACCAGACATACTGACTTCTCAACTATAGGTTTTGAAGGCGATGTCATGACATGAAAGCTCCAAAATTGAAATATTCAATTAATTGATGTTCAAGATTTTTGTCGCAAAAATATTGGTAAACTCCAAGGACGTCTAAACAAAGCTCCGAAATTTTCGGTAACTTCCCGTGATAAATTAGCTGTCATATTTTGGGGGATCATAAAAGGAGATGTTTATTTTAAAAATGAGGTAGGTGTGCTTGGAAAATGAGATTAAATTTTCGAACCTGAAAATCGCTACTTTGCACATTTCATTGAGAACGAGCCCACTATGTTATTCATTATCATTAATCACTACATATAACAATTATGTAATTGAAACGCCTTATATATACCTAGCTGCTTTTTAAAATAACTTATACTACTTCACGATATAGATCTTATAGACATGTCTAACCATTAGCGGACTTCTTGACTTATCTAAATCATACCATTAGAAGTACTAAAAATATCCGACATGAAATAGATCATATATAAAGTACGTCATAACTTGTACAACATATTACATGGCAATATTTACCAATACAACAAGTAACACAAATATTCAATATACATATACTTACCGATCAACATGATAAACAACAAACTTTTAACACCAATCATGTTTCCTCATTATTACCTCCGTCATCTCTGTACAACACATGACGAAATGGTAGGCAGTATGTACAAGCAATTCTATCCTCTGAAAATGTTACAACATACGTACCAACGCAATAAAATCAGCTTTTCCGGTCAAAATCCCGTCCAATCGGGTCGTATAGTGTATAGGATGGGAGAACATGACCGCCATTCTCTGCCCATCGTGCGAGTGCTCATGCGCATAACGCTTCCAGCATGATATTGTTCCTGACAAGCAGATGTGTAATTCTTTCCTAAAGTTATGACGTAATGGGTGATTATTCCAACCCAAAGACTGCTGGGCAGCTCACAGTACCAACACTCCCTTAATGACCTGCCCAAAAGAGGAACATAGCCCCTTAACAAGAAACCTCCTCAACCGACAAAATCCACACTTTTCTTCCATACTTCACGTCGCCGGAGTGTTTTTTAAACACCACCCTTGTTAATATTTGCTTATCTTTTCCAGGCTCTCCCTTCAGAGAGGAAGTCTTTGATCCTCGCAATGCGGCAGCGTACGGAGAGGGTCTGGGAACCATCCCTGTCAAGAAGGCCACGTACTTCATTGTGGACCCACGCTCAGCCGGCAAGGCAGACATTTCTGCCAACATATCAGGTTGGGAAACAAGACTATGATATACTTTTCTAGCTCAGTTTTTGGTCTTATCGTTTTGCATGTGTTGACAAACATTATCTGGCAGATGAAAGAGGTGCTTGAAGAAGCAATAGATTTTTCTGGTAAAGTTAAGAATGTTTTCTTATCATAAGAATGCAAAATGCAAAATAGTGAGCATTTTATTACGTATTTCTGTCTTGTCCGATTCTATAAATTCAGCCATTGGGACATTAAGGGCATTGAGAGAAGTCCAGTCATATTCAATCTGTTCTTTTAGATACAGATGTACAGTTTGGATTCATGCCATTACTTGAGCCACTGCATAATCTAAAGACATGAAATATGATAGTGATTTGTATATATTTCCATTGAAACACCTTTATTTCTACTACCCAAACAGCAATTTTGCTTTTTGTTGCATGCACTAATAAATATATACTACAGCACGATATTAAAGTATTAACTGCATGACTTGTAACATGTTGACAATTTTCTATTTCAGTGCTAACCATGCACCCTCTTCCCCCAGAACATCAACATGTACAGAAGTAAAACCAGTTTGACAAACTCTCTGGAGAGTGTCTTTATGAATGAATGGGACAGTATGACAAAGATTACAAGTGTGAATGGAAACCTTCTTACAAACGCACACACTAATATATCTTGCCAACACTCAAACAGAGAATTCAATGCAATTAAACATCCTCTTTCTAACCCTTGGTCTTGGTGATGGTCTTCATTATTAACATCGACAGAATAGCTCACAATCGCTCACAGCATTACATACATTGACATCGCCAATGGGGTTCTGATGATCAGAGACTCTATACCATGAATAGTATGTGGTATAAATGTTTACAATAGCGTAGGTTACAGTTGCATATAAGCATTCCTAAAATGCCATTTGATATTGGTATTGGTTTACAACTGACAATAGCATTCACTTGTTGGTAACAGAAATGCATTGCCATTTTTCATAACTGTTTTAATTTGTACTACATAGTAGTAGTTCTATAATTCATAAGATGCTTTGCTTTGTTTTTGTCACTGAATCAGAGCATGTTTCCATGTTTTGCTATTTTGCACTGCAGCCACTATTTTTGTTTTGTTGATAGCATTTTCAAATATCGCTGTATTTCTTAGATAGTATTTCCTAACTTGCACATTAATGTGTGAATGATTACATGAATATTATGCCCCTACATTCAGATGAAAATTTACTTTACGCATAGAATTCCCCACATGAAGGCACTTAACATTCTTCAAATCATGTTGCACATTACATTAATCGTTTTTCTCACTGCTGACTTAAGTTCTAGTATTTCTGTCTTTCAGTTTTACATATTTTAACTTCTCCTGTATACATGTGCACCTAATAATAGTAAAAACGAGCACCCTTTCACTACTTGCACCGCCATACAATTCTTGGTGACAAATAGTCTTGTCACTTATAATCGTTTACAAAGACTGGTGTCTAATTTTGTATTTCCGTGACTTGATGATTTTTGCAGCTCCCAGTGGGAACATGGTGCCCAGTAGGGTGGTCCCTGGCCGTGACGGCACCCACAAAGTGGAGTACACACCGTATGAAGTCGGTAAGTGGACAGGACGTTATAACAGAATACTTGTATACAACGTATTGAAAACAATGCAACCTTAATTTGATAGTAAAGGGAACTTTAATGGTGAATAAGTACATGTCACTTATCTATTTATTGCTTTAGCTGAAACATGGACAACCAAAGTTTTCCAACTAGCGGATAGCTATTACCAAGGGCTAACCTTGGGAGAAAATACAATGATAACATTATCAATAAGTTGATAGATTTAAGATTACACCATTATCAATGACTGGTTATGATCTTGGGAGAACGTGCAATAGTAGCACAGTCAATAAGTTACTAGATTAAAAATCACAGGCGAATTTACATCATATCGAACTTTTGATAACAAATCACTTCAGAATCTGTATTGCTGAATAATTATGCTGAATGACGATTCTGACAACGACTGGGTTGTCTGAGTAACAATATTGACAGTTACGTTAAATATGGATAATGTGGTCATATGCTTACGAACAAATAGTAAGTTACTATCCCCTTAAAACCACAAAACCCAAGTATTGTAGAGAGAATGGGTCATTTCGTCTTCCACTACCGTCCAATAAATCAATGAACTAGTAGCGACAGTTGATTTCGTGTATATTATGAGATGTCCCCGTTCAAGGTTCAGGGATATCATGTCTTCAGACACTGTATTTGTTCCTTGCAATTAGCCACAGCCTTCGGGCATGAAACGACATATGACCTAAATATGTCCGGGTAGGCAGCTTGTACTCTTCAGTGCCAACCTGTTGTGTTACGCCATGAGGCGGTTTACCAGGTATGCAATACAAACACCAACATGTCTTTGTTTTTTATGTCCAGGACCTCACCAGGCCGATGTGTTCTACGCCGGCTATCCGATCAACGGCAGTCCGTTCCAGCCGGTAGCTTACGACGCCAGCGCCGTCAGGGTGTCGGAAATTCCCGATGGACGCGTGGGACAGAAGATCGACTTCAACAGTAAGGATCTAGTACTACTATGTATTTTAGCTTTGTGTTTTGTAAAAGGGGCACTGTCAGTGAGCATGCTTTGTAAATACTGTTCCCAGGGCTAGTTGGGTAGCCTAAGCCCTGGCTGTACCTTTTTACAGTAAAATAAATCAAATCAAATCAAACTAGTACTACTGCACGGATATTTGGGCGCCCTGTCCAAAACAATCTGCTTGCTTTGTAGAGTATGGTTTCAGGTACATCCAAAGAGCGTGGATTGTTGACGGCCGTATACGTAGAATTGGCCACTCTTGGCAGTGAACTTTACTGTTATATTTGGGGGAAATGAATCGTAAATTTGGATTAAAACAGCAAAACCTGGGTGCTTAACGGCTGAAATTTTCCCATTTGATGTCTCTACGCCCTTAATGTACCCATGCCCTACTTGTTCACTGACAGCGCCCCTTTCTGTCATTCAAAAAGTATACTGTCCCACCTATATAATGTCCTTGGTCCACTAAACCCGATTTGGTCGTAATGCAAATGATTACTGTTCTGGGGAATTTTTATAAACTTTCTCACCTCACCTTGAATAGTTCATTCTTCATTTTGCCTTCATGTATTGTCCTACGTCAATTTAAGAGCAGTCATGCATTTAGTGCCGCTAAACTACCTTATTTAGTACCCAACTGTGCCCTATTGTTCTCATTGTCAGTGCAACATTGCCTGTGACAACAGACACATTTTTATCAATCAAGAATTCAAATCATTATGCTCCACATTTCGTTTATTTGCAACATCAATGTATACTGTCGCTAAGTCTTGATTGGCATGGATGTCACTAACAGTTGTCCGATTTCTACGGCTGTGTAAGTTCACCATCCACGATCTTTGAAAATAGCTCGCCGTTTTGGCAGAGAGATTTTGGTTTAGACAATGAGACGTATCTAAGAACGATATCAACTGCGTGTATGTACAAATGTAGCACCTACTAGCACGTGTATGTAGCTTCGGTTCGGTTACGTTTCTTCCCAGAAAGAAGTAGATAATCGCCCTTGCCCAACACGCGACGTATTGAGCCAGTATTCTCAAGAAAGGAAACCTTCAAGGTGCCAAGATGAGATCACGGACACTCCTGGGAAATAAGAAGGAGAAGACGAATAGTTGAGGTGGATCACTTGGCAGACGTAGATAATGGAGTAGTTGTACATCATGTGTGAACCTCTACTGCCATTGACATTTGTGGGTACTGCCTGGGGTCATGAGAACTCGGGAGCAATTTTAAATCCTTTGTCTCACCCAATCGTACAGATTTTTCGAGATACATATATCTATTTGGGCAAAAGTATAATTCAAGTCATTAATAATTGGCTCGTAACTCTTGTTATCACGTAGCAATGGACGTTACATTCCTAAATTGATACTGGAACAGACGAGGTGTTTCTATCATGTATTAATTTGTTTGGCAAAAGTCAAAAGTATACTTAAGACTATCGATTCGTAGCTCTCACGATCACATAGTGGTGGGAATCATTTTCTATGGCCTCCATTTATACTAAAACTCTTGAAACATGATGAAAATAGCATCAAGGATAAGATAGGCTTTTGGAAATAAGGCCCACTGACGGCATTTTTAAATGAACATTACTTCCAGTCGGAAACTATCATCTACTAGTTTTACCTGTTTTCTTTCTGCTCGGCCACTTGTCATTTGCCTGGGAACAATTTCCGGGTCCAAGCTATTAGGGCGGTGATGCTTACACCGTTGGCATTTCGAATCAATTTCCTGACATTGACTTTCCACATATACTTCTGACATTTGCGAATATAAGTCTGTGTCATTGCCAAACCCATAAGTCCTTCGCCTTGACATCATGTAGCAATGTTAAGGTCCCGATCGCGCAGAGAATAATCGGTGTTTCGCTGATTTCGTCGAACTTGAAGGAGCCAACAAATTACATACACTCCCTATGATTGGGGGATCCTTCTAGTGGGAATGATATCCAATTTAGAGCTGATTCCATGGCATTCGATTACCATTTGTCAAACTGTATTCGGGCTGTCGACGATAAGGAAATTGAGAAATTGCCAAAAATAGTACTCCATATGTGCCTAGTCTACGCAGTGTTGTTACAGGGAAGAGTCCCATGATTAAACTGGTTGCAAATCAAACCCTTCGTTTAGAAAGTGGCGTAAAATTGGTTTTATGTCGTTGATATCGTTACCAGAGTTGTTTCATCTCCCATCCAAAACACAGTCGACACCAGCCGTGCGGGGAAGGGAGACCTTGACGTCGGCGTCAACGTCAACAACAGGAACGTGCCGTTTGAAATGGACAGCGGGCGTCAGCGTGACGTCTTCGAGGTGTCCTTCTTGGCCCAAGAAGCGGGGACGCACCGCATTCCAATCTCCTTCAATGGGGATCCCGTGCAAGGTATGTCCTACAGTAGTATTGTGGATGGTTCGGTCGATTCAGAATATATACTAAAAACTCTGCATGGTTTACTCCATTTTCTGTTGAATTCTCCTTTAAAGCTGGCAATAGCGAATACGTGTGGGTTCCTGAAGTAACGTCAGGCACTTCAGAATCTATTACTTTCCCGTCTTACAAACGAGATATACAAACAAGACACTGTCTCAATGTGCTAAACGTGCGAAACGCTTTCAAGTTCCATTCTATGCATGGTGTTCGATGCCTACGATGTGTATGGTCATTATAATGATAACAACATTTTGGTCACTGCACCATTCAACCTAGTATCAGCCTATTTCCTTCCTTCAAGTGCATCGATCGTTGCATCGCGAACATTTTCGAAATAAGTTGTGTATCTAGTCCCAAATGGACAATGCACAACAGTGAAGACAAGCTGTCAAAAAATATAAATGTACATCACACCGCCTCAATCGCCAACAAGCTTCTATCAATTCTTGGCACATTCTCTATGATTGATGACGAGAGGCAACCGTACCTTGTGGGACGCGGTCTTCCATTTCCGAATATCCGTTCTGTGGTGGCCCGTCCACATCCCCGGGGCTTCCTCAAGGCTGTAGTCCTCCACTAATCGATAGTACCGACTGCCCGGCATACTTTCCTGGGAGTTGATAATCTCAGAGGCACTCCTTCATTCTCTGTAAAACAGCGTACCAAAGGTGCAAGGTACCGACATCGTATACCTTATTTATTAGAGGAGTAAGATTCCATACAAGTTGAATTGCCTTGTTAACGGAAATCGTATGGCCTAATCTTTTCATCTTTTGACAGTCTCTTCGATTGACAGATCTGACCTTGTGCAAGGCCATTGACAGTGAACGAAAATAATATCATCTTTATTGTTCCTGGCTGAGTTAGTCGTAAGTTATCAGATTCTGCTAAGGATGGAAATCCCCCGCGTAAACTATCAAGAAGACACCATAGATACGTTTCTAAGGTATTTAAATTCTTAGTACACATATTTGCGACTCAAAATTGTAAAACCGACTGTAAGGAGAGCAAAAATACGTCACTGTGGTATGTATGATGCATACCTATTCAGTATTTCTCTCTCGTAGGGCGGTTACGTTAGAAGAGAACCCATCTTGAAAGTACCAATGGCTGAACTCAAAGGCGTAGTGCATTGTTTTCATGGGCATCGTACGCTTTTTATGGCGCGCATTTCTAAAGCACTTATAGCGCACGGTCTGCAATAACGTAACAAGCTGGGCAATTGATTGAATCCAGAATGCTGAGATCCACAGTAAATCGACCGCATCGGGTACTGAATGGAGTGGTTTTGTGACCGGGAAGACCCCGTTGGTTGTCTCCCAGGCGAGTTTCGGCGTGGTGATCACAACATCCCCGCCTCAGGCACGTTATTTCCCGGCAAATATGAGGAGAGATGACGGTAAGGCGTCCACAGAACATTCTAGAAGCTGCTGAACCAGGACATTCTGGTGCAAACGGATATGCTGAAGTTCCGTGTGTTTAGAAAGCTCCGTTTTGGTAAGCATTGCCGGGCCGGGTGGATTCACGCCTGCGGAACTCCTGCCCTCAAATGACTTCATTTACTCCGAGTATCTGTTAAATGTGCAGCGCTGAATTTGGATGCTATCATGAGGGCGCTAACTACATGGATGGCAACGTTTTTTTCAGCATATTTGGAGCTTTTTTTCAGTATTCTGATTGTAGGCTTTGGACAAATTCATGACATAACAATGTCGCGTCATCACTACTAGCATTGAATGGGCGGATACTAAACATGTTGTATTGATTTCTATACCAAGAACATCATCAGTTATGACTGAACTTCATTCTGTATGGAGAATTTTTCACTTGTTCACAATTCGACGTAAATTTGAATGATGGTCTTCTCTTATGTACGACTGTTTACAGTATCAATTTTAGATTTCAAAAACAAATCAACAATGATCTTAGCTCATTTTGACACTTTAAGATAATTTCCTTTTTTGACATTTTTCCGTCAACTTATCTGTTTTCTTCAGACGTCTACGTTATCATTGTATTCTGTTGCAAGTGTAGTATAATCAAAGTGTGCTAGGTTCAATTTGTCCAGTTTGCCTCTTCGAACACCTGTTAAATATGTATCTAATAACAATACAACAACCACTAAAAAAAGCCACTTTTGTTTTACAGGAAGCCCGTTCCGAAGTGAAATTAAGGCAGCCGGCAGGGCCACAGCCTCGGGAGAGGGTCTGTACCGCGGCCAGGAGGACAGGACAGCCGAGTTCGTTGTGGACACCACCGACTGCGACAACCTTCCGCTCGATATACAAGTTGACGGTCAGTTTTATATCTGTACATGTATCATTATACAAGCTTTTCTAAACAATGTCCCCAAGTTTCCACCAGCTATGATACACGTTTCCACTGAAACCCCCGAACACACTTATCATTAGAAACGTGGAAATTATCATTAGCCACTGCCTCCGAAAGAAGAAATCAAATCTCCCAGTAATGTTAGTAGAAAAATCACATTGATCTATAGAATAGACGTGTTTTACCTTTTTTACGCGTATACGTTGTTGTATCTGTATGTACCGTTCCAATTAGCCTACGGGCACGTATTTTCAAAAATAAAATAATTACACTGATTTTTATTTTTTCAGCCATGACGCATATAAATCTCGTACAAAATGCTATACATGTATGTTAGTCGTTACGACATTTCACATTACTTGCAATTGCCCTATGGTCGCCATAATGTACTAGTATTCTGGCCATGTCTTCTGTTACCGTTAACTTTCATTCGCTGGAGTTCCTCAAAGCATTGCTCCATAAACGCAGGCTTTGTCACGCTTGTATACTAGAGAGATGTGGCTGATCAATTTTCCGTTTAACGTTTCTGCACAGACCCTAATGCTTTATTGACAAGAGCTAATTTGAATTGCATAGAGTGTCGTCGTTTCAAACGACCCGTGTTGTCCGATGGTGCGCATTTGGGCAGAAACAGCCATTGGACGTAATGCTCTTATCTACGAATGACCCATGAGCAAATGGCTTATAGAATGTAATGCCTCGATTGGTCCATTGAAGATTGCGCAGTGCAAAATCGTGTCCATTTTGTTACGGGTTAATACTGTATAAGGATTTGCAAGCTCTTAAATGTGGAAGACCTCCAGAAATGTGAAGGATTGTGTTTTATGTCGTTCAATATTACGACATCATAATTCAAAGCTGACATACTAAGAATAGGCCTTAAGGCGAAATTTCACAGTTTTCCGACGAGTATACGTACGTTATTATAAGATAAGGATAGATTACTTTGAAGTGAATTAAGAAATTACGCCATGTCTAGTTTTGAAAAAAAAAAACGTTTCACGGAAAACAAGGAGAAATACATCAAATAATTGCAAACCAGATTCGAGCTCTACCGTCCATGTCTATGTGTAAGCATCTTTAGAATGTGTATTGTATTAAGTGCTTTGGACAGCCTGACGGCGTGCCATCAATAAAACAAAACTGTAAACGATTTGAGGACGTATCTGTCAATAACATGGCCCTTCAATCTGCCAATTACAAAATCAATTATGCACCAACGATCACAACCATCCGATAAAGATACGGGGCTAGTATTTAACCCGACGTTATCATCATTGTGATAAATCGATGAGTCGTTATCGTTGTCAGTTCTTTACTGAGTGTTTGATGTGAGTTAGGCCGTATATTATTATGCTACTATTTAGATCGTATGTATTGCTTTGTTTGTGATTTGTATGGCCTAAGTTTTGTAATTTTGCTACGTATTCTGTAATGTTTTTCATGTATATGTGTGGGTCACGACACCAACAGTAGCTGCCTGTGTCCCACGTCTATTGTACCGTCACAATTCCAATCAAATCAAATCAAAAACTGTTTTTTCCAGGTCCGAACTCCATTGCAAAGTGTAGCGTCGAACACCGTGGAGATAAACATTACGTCACCTACGTTCCGGTTGAAGTGGGAATCTTTGACATCACTCTCAAGCATGGCGGACAAGAAATCGACGGTAAGTTCTCATTCTTGTCACAATTCATGCAACAGGAAGACAAGTAGCTTGACTAAATCGCGCTCCTAACGGCCGGCCCGAGAGTTACCCGACCCCTAGAACGGAAGGGGGCCAATTAACCCCGGGCAGCGAGAGATTGTGTAAACACAGGCTAAATGAAATGTAGGAGAGAGAATATCATATGAAGATTGTGCTCTACTCAAACAACCACTGTAATGGTAGGGCTCAGCTCTTGTAAATAAATGCAAACGACTACTGTAAAGATGGCGTGTAAACGTTCAAATAGTGCGTTTGATCTTTTCCCGCAAACCATATATTCTAATAATTTTGAGGCAGTCTATATCCATAGTCGTACCATAATAGAAAGCTAGCCTGTCCTGAATGTAAAGACCTTACACGCCGTTAAACTAAATAAAGGCTGAAAATGAATCAGTTGTGTGGATGTAATACCATGTTTTATGTCGCATTGCAGGAAGCCCGTTTCATCCTACAGTGATCGATCCACGTAAAGTGAGGGCCAAGGGCGGGTGGAACACTTTCCTGGGTTCCAACGGGCGCTTGACGCTCTTCGTGAACGAGAGGTAAGGCTTGTCAACAATCTCTTTTGTTTCATTACCTCATGATCAGTTTGTTTGTTCGTCTGTATGTCCTGGTGTGTGTCTACAGTTAGGCAGCCTGCCAGGGCGTAAGGCGGAAATGGTGTAATAGGATATTTGGAGAATTGGATATCTCGTTTGGCTCTGCTCCAATGTTGTAGTCAGGCAGGATTTGATGACTTACCACTACACCCACACGTGTCTGTGCGTTAGGGATCCGTTAGGGATATTTCTTATGACGATATTTTGTAGATGATTTCATTTCAAATATTTCTGGTCTTCAATTATTTCTTACAAACGGTCTGGGGTTTTTTAAGAGGTTGACTGCAAGAACAGCTTGGTAAGACGTAATGTACAGTTTGAGTGGGTATATATAGGTCTCCCGAAATTTAGGTACATATGCGAAGAAACTATTTCACAGTCAAAGCGGAAAAGAAGACTTCGTCTGACCCATGTGTGGTGTTTAACTCTAGGTACACACTTCCTCTGGATGCGGCGGAGGCTGGACCAGGCAAGATGTCGTCCATGGTGCGGGGCCCGACTGGAGAGATCCCCGTGGACATAGAGAAGAGGAACGACGGCATGCACTTCGTCTCCTTCACTCCTGTGGCTGACGGTAAATATTACTGTGAAATGCTATCACAAGGTTTCTCATAGGAGATAGGAATAGTGGTTACTGCTCCAAGGAGACCCATCTGTATCTGTATCATTATAGTCGTTATAACCGCCCTTTGGCGTAACACACCAGTTTTGTAGAGTCTGTAGAGTCGTTAAAAACGAATTCGGAAATATTTCGCTTTTTGCCGTACGCAGTGGGTCATTTTTCCTATAGTTTATACTGTAGCTAGAGACAGCTTAAATTTTTAGCTCTGTATACAGTTTCTTTTATCATAAGGACGAGTGTTGAAATTAACATAATATGTATGATTAACTGGTGCATCGTCCTCTATTTCACTGTTCCTCCATACTAGTATAGCTGTATAGAGAATTTCTACTCAATTTCGTGTTTTCTCAGGTGAGCACGTGGTGGACGTGAACTGGAGTGACCTGCCCATCGCTCGCTCCCCGATCTACGGAGACGCGCGGGCTTCACGGGACGCCCTGGTCAGCCACGAGAAGGTGGTGGTCCGAGGGCGGGGCCTGCGAGAGGCTAAGGTGGGAGAGGAGGCGGAGTTCATCATCGATGGCTCCGAGGCCGGGCCTGGTAAGAGCATGTGTTTTTTCAAACAAAACATTTGAATAGGACTAAAGATCTGTAAAATACCACGGATTGGCTCCTTACACTTCTTGTTGCCGCCTCCCCTATACCAGCCTGGTCTCCAAATAGCTATTTGCGGAGAGGTTACTCGGGAGCTATGATAGGTCTGGATACCGTACTTCTAAAAAGAAGTCAAATCTAAAAGGCTTTACATGGTTTGTATTCCGTAGCAGTTCTCATCAGAATAGTCTCTCTGTTCCACATGCCACCAATTATCTCTCACTGTCCGTAGCCTTTTTATCATATATATATATATAATATATATAGTATATGTGTATACATAGTTGTTAACATGTGACCTGTGCTTGGCCCAGTGGGGCAAACATGTACAATAAAGGCCTTATTCAATTATTACTGTTTCATGTTGCAATTTGTCCCCGGGTAAGAACTTGCAAACAAAACTCAGTGTATTGCTTTATTTGATGACGCTGCCGCTTACCAACCTATCAGAAAAATGACAACTAGATATAAAAGAATATTCTATTGATGACATCAACTTTATTACATTTTCATATCTATCACACAGGTACCCCAGAAGTTATGATGAGCGGCCTTAAGAACGACATCGATGTCCGCATGGTGCCAATGACTGACAGGCCCAACAGTTACCGATGCTACTATTACCCCAAGGTGCCGGGTAAGTTGGGAAATGCTTACAGATAGGGTATGGATGTGACTTGACAACTCAGAGATACTGGGCTACATGGTGGCTGACACCATGTCATGTATCCAACATGCATGGCGACTAGTCTTTTAGAACGCGCAGGAATGTACAGAAGTTTCGAACATTTTTCACATCATGCGTTGCGTTGGCACCCGTTTTTAGTATGTGAAATTCAATTCCGATAATTTTTCTATCACTCCTAGATTTACCTCAATCAATGTATTGATTACGGGACAAACATTGAGTCTCTCATTCGTTGTGTCATTTTAATTGGAGGATCGTTGTCTATCAACATTTCACGTGTTTTTTTCCCGTCCCTGTTTGTCTCAGGTGCGTACCTGTTGAACATCACGTGGTCGCAGCGCCAGGTGAGCGGCTCACCTTTCCGCGTGTCCATCGCGCCAGGGATTGACGCCAAGAAGGTGACGTTCTCCGGCCTGAAGGAGGGCATTATGGGACAGGCGCTCAGGGCAGACATCGACGTGAGGGAGGCCGGGAAGGGAGGTGAGGAACCAATCAGAATCATTTTTACTTGTGAAACAAAGTGACAGAGTATGACATAGTACGTGTATGACCATTGGCAGTTGAGGAAGATAATCCATTCCTTAATGTGTTAGGAGGCAGGGAAGGAAGGTGAGGAACCAATCAGAATCATTTTTACTTATAAAGCAAGCGAGAAACTTTATTTAACAGAAAGTGACATAGAACGACAGAGTAGGACCATTGGCAGTTTGGATGATCATCAAGTTCATCAATATGGTAGCTAATTTCTTTGTTTTGGTCTCCATTACTCCATATTCTTCATAGATCCCCTAAACACCGAAAGATGTACAACATATACTTAAGAAATATCAACGATAGCAATCACTACCTGAGAAGTCAAAGGTTACAAATTGACCATCGAATAAGTGAAAAAAAAAGGTAGCTCCAACTACTACTTGTATACAATAGTTGCTCTTTTTTTTAAGGCAATGTATGGTTTCCCGGGCCCCACTGTAAAGCAGTGCCATGTCACTAAGAAATAAGCCAGTGCCATCATATCTAGCTTCTATGGTTTGTATATGGGAGCTACGGTAAATTAGATAGCATCGCAACCAGGTTAACTGAGATGGGCTACCCTTGCTAATAAAACAAAAGTGAATGAATATGTATTTACTAATAGACAACAACAACAATCTTTATTAACACAACAAATGTACAGCAACTCTCGTAAGGTCTACCACATCTAAACATACATACATATATACATACATATGTATTGGCCGACAGGGCCTTCCAAGGAAAATAAAGGTTTACTACTACTACTAAATACATACATACATAAATACATACATACATACAAACAAATAAGTGCATACAAATGAGTTTGTATATATATAGATGTATAGATCTTTGACAGGTTGTATTTTCTGTGTTCCCCAGGAACCCTGACGGCCAGGTGCCAGGGCCCCACCAAACGTGCGGACATCGACCTGAAGGACAACATGAACGGCACTTTCGGCCTGACCATCCGCCCGCAGGAGGGTGGCAGGCACCTACTGGAGATCAAGTACGGCGGCGAGCACATACAAGGTAACACTACAGGCCACTATAAGATCATAAGATTAGCAGTTCCCCTTAGCCTTCTTTTATCTAAACACATTTTGTGAGTTAGTTTGTTAACTCTGCAAACATTTTAAGTTCACCCATAAATAGATACGACCTCAGACCTCCGAACGCACTTGCTTATCTTATCTTGTGTATAGAATTGCGACTAAACGATGTTAACGTTATATTATAAAAGTGTCTTAATGATTGTTAATAACATTGTATATTAAGTAGTGATGTGTAAATAGCCATGCCACACATTTGTCTGTCCCTAAGTGTTGACTCTCAAACATCAGCTGTGCTGAGTAGAGAGTCAGTGTAGTGTGCTGTGACATATGAGAATAAATAAGTACAATAAATAGATTAAATTAACTCTGATGATATCTGAAAACTTATCAACTGTTTATTGACATCTAAGTCTATGCATTAGTGTCTATTTTGTTCCAAGTGAGCTCGATGCTGTGACCGAGCAAGTGGAAATACTAGTAATCACCCTTTTCTGCCGTTTTATCCTGAATATTGAAGAGGACCCTTTAAAACTTATTTCAAATGAAATCAGTAATGTAGTGAAAACGGTCACTATTTCTGTCGTTGTCTCCTAAATGCTGAAAAGGGTCCTTAAAAACTTAAAAACGTTTTTCGAAGAAAATAGTTTAAGAAGTGTTAAAGGTCACTGCTTGTACAGTTCTCTGGCAAATGTTGTGGAGACCATGTTTTACCCATTGCTCATTGGGGTGGACCTTTGAAAATACTTTAAATGATACTGTAAGTAAAATCAGTAAAGTAGCCTTAAAGGTAATCATTTCTACCTTTCTCTTTTCTTCTATAGGAAGTCCGTTCGTTCTCCGTATCGCCGGGGCCACAGACCCCAGTAAGGTCCGTGTGTTCGGGCCGGGGCTGAAGAACGGGCTGCTCCACACCTTCAAGGGCAACTTCATCTGTGAGACCCGCGGGGCTGGGGCCGGGCAGCTCAAGGTCAGGGTACACGGTCCACGAGGTAAGTGTTTAAGAGTTGCTATCCGTTTCTTTCTGGTTGGTATTTCTTCGTTAACGTTCGTTTACAAATATGGTCATCAATCTATCCTACCTCGGATGAAAAACTTTTTTCTTTTAGAAGCCTTTGCCAAACTTTGCAAAAGCTGTTCCTTCTTTTTAGAGGGTGTGTACATTGTGTTGAGACAAAACTCTGCAGTGTGGTTTAACGCTGCATTTTCGAACACATGTATACGGACTACGTATCAACTTTCCCCTTTACTTTACTTTACTTAACTTTCTTCCTGCTTCCTAATCCCATATCCAGTACAAATTTTGTGAAAAAACGTTTCCTTAGCAGTGTGGAGGTTAAACGTCTTATTTTCTTTTCTTTGACAGGTGCTTTTCGGGTGGAAATGCAGCCGTTGAGCAGCAAAGACCGAACCATCGCCGTCAAGTACAACCCCGTCGAGCCGGGCGATTACGACATCGACGTCAAATGGTCCGACGTGCACGTCCCTGGCAGCCCCTTCCGCGTGTCCATCTTCGAGACTCAGGACGAGTTGGACGAGTTCGAGGGCCGGCAAATTTCCCGCATCGGCGGCTCCACCAGCCGGCACTCGCGGCACTCCGGCGCCGATCAGTACAACAGCTACCAATGGCAGGAAGAGATATAACATGACGTATTAGGCTAAGATTGGCTGGAATATTTGACGTCATGAACAACAACCAATGGCAGGAGGAGATTAACATGGCGTAATAGGCTACGATTGGCTGGAATATGTGACGTCACCAGTAACAATTACCAATGGCAGGAGGAGATTTGGCTACGGGCTGTCATTGGTTAGAAGTTGTGGTGTTACCATGACGGCTACCAATGGCAAAATGAAGGTTAAACTTAAGATTTTGACTGTGATTGGATGAGATTTTTGACGAAACCCGTAACACCTGCCAATTGATGCATATTTGACCAATCTTATTTAAGAAGAGAGGATATCTCATTGCATTCCAGGTTCAACACCATGACCTTGCTGATGTTTTCACAGCAAAATAGAGGAAGATACTATATACCAGTACCTTGTGTTTGTTGTAGAGGTAGATTTCATACCTATTACTATCATCAAAACTGTGATTTTTTACATTCCTGACTTTCATATGCTAGCAATAACATCAAGCCTTTGTATCTGCATGTTGCCATTGATAACATCTTTTATGGTGCTCATTTCGGAAAACCGATTGCCATTATCAATCCATTCAACAGTGTTGGTGAAAACTTCGACATTTGTAACATATATAGGGGGATCTTTACATTGTAGTACAGGACAAGCTTCTTGTAAAAGCGACGGAGAAGTTGAAATCATAAATGTGACAACTTGCGGTTGCTCGGTAGGATAGATTATAATTGAGATGGTGATAGAAGATTTAACCAACTGCAGGCGCTGAAAGAAATGCACTATTTTGGAAACTGGATTCACAGAATCCTTGCGATATTTTCACACAATGTATGAATAGCTATAAATGCACCCCAATGTTTAAAACGTCCAAGATAGCATTTAAGGCATATCAATTTGCTATAATGTGATATTGTCCAGAGGAAACGTGCACCAAGGATGAAGACACATAGAAATGTACTTACGTTTTTCTTATACTGTAAATTGTAATAGCAAGCTTGTATTTGAAGCCAAGCCACTTTGATGCCTATGCACTTATTGCTATGTAGAAAAGGCCGCTCTGTGCAAACTGAAATTATCACACACTTATTATAACTCGAGCAGAAAGTCTATATACTAATGAATAGTAAGCTAACTGACTAAACTATGCAGATTGTATTAGAGACAGAATTGACTGTCATTTTTAACAAAATTTGTAGAACTTTTAGATGAAAGGTTTCCATCTGCCTTAACTGTATCACCGCCCATTTTGCTTGTTAGGTTTTATGATCTCGATTTTCTTCAAAACCATTTCATAATTGTCAGATAAAGCCTCAATACATATGTTAAAATACATGTTATCGACTAAAATGTAACTTATTGACGTACGTAAATGCATGATACGTTCTTTTGATTTTATATAAATCATGATTTTAATGTAACCATGCAAAGCAATTGTCAATGATTTGCTTGTTTGGCATGATTTTGCATGTTTCCTCATATTGTACTGTTATCAAAGCATGTTTATTTGCTCCGAGTTTGGTTACAGAAGACGCATGGTTGACGGAGGGATGTCATGTATTCAGATTTTGTGATTTTACCAGAATGTGTTTGTAAAGACACGACACAGATAACACCATTTTGTGTCTTGTGTGTATGTGTGGCGCTGAATACATTAAACTCGTGGTGAATGGTGTCTTAAACATCTGAAGTTGTCTTCATTTATAAGCTAAGAACATGTATTGAAGAGAGGATACAGCCAATGTCGAAGACGTAGGGAGGGAAACTTTGGCCGTAATTTTCTGGGAAATTGTCGACGTTATGAAAAAGATTATCGAACACCAAAAAATACAGAAGCTTCAGGAGCTACATGTAAGTAAAGATGAACATTATTCGACATAAATAATGAAAATCAGTGCATCATTTGCATGATTTATGAGGTAATCCTGCAATAGATTGCCAAGATAAAACTTTCATACTTGAACAGCTTGTGATAACTTATTTAACTAAAGAGGGTGACGCACTGATATAAGATATGCAAATGAAGACATTACATAATCAATGAGAAACATTTATATTACGTCACTAAAAGGCTAACATCATTTATCGAAGCTACGAGGTCCTTAAACTTTAACTTTTATGTTGCCTGGAATTACAGATATGACATTCAGGTGTGGTCCTGTATTTGGCTGAATTATGACTTCCTATTATTGAAATAAAAAACAATGGATTCATGTCAATCTTTTTAGATATCATCTATGCCAACAAACAAACATTGAATCAGCTACATCTTCGCGTTTAGTAGGGGAACATATATGTACAACCGTCCCCTAAAACGCATCAAATGGAACGTCCCAATGACCGAAAGAATGTTTGAGGCCTTGACCTCAAAGCTTCAGTTGGTGCAGACATTTCCGGGTAAAAATGGCTTACAACGCATTGAATAGCGCAATAACCGAGGAATTTCTCGTCTGCCAGATCTGTTTGGATAACTTCAAGCAGCCTAAGGTGCTGCCGTGTCTTCACACCTTCTGCCAGCCGTGTTTGGAGAGGCTCCTCGCCACACAGCCGCTAGGAAAGCTCTCATGTCCGACGTGCAGACGAGACGTGCCCCTCCCACAAAATGGCGTCCGAGGATTGACGTCAAACTTCCTCATTGGTAAACTGCACGACATTCTGCAACAACAGCCGGGGGCGAAGGGGGAAACATCGCAGTCAAGGGCGGATGGAGTCCCATGTACGGCCTGTGACAGAGGCAACCCTGCCGAGTTTTACTGTGTGGAGTGTGCCGACTACCTGTGTCAGTCGTGTGAGCACACGCACCGTGGACTCAAAGCGACAAGGTCCCACAAAGTTGTAACATCTCAAGACTTGGAATCAGGCCAGTTTGCCGCCGAGCTCGGGGCAAGGGAGACTTCCAAGTGTGAGGATCACAATGAACTGAACAAGTTCTACTGTGACACCTGTCACCGGGTCATCTGTCCCCACTGCGTGATAACGGCGCACAAACATCACCAGTATGTGGAGATAGAGAAGGCGGCCGAGAGGGAGAGAGGAAAAATCAAAGCAAAACTATCAACAGTTAAGAACACAGCAGGTCTGCATGAGAAGTGGATAGGAGAGTTGCAGTCAGTAAAGGATGATTGGGCTTTACAGGTACAGCGTACAGAAGAACAGTTCGAAAAACAGGCAGAGGCCGTTCAGAAGGCGAAAACTGAGAAAATCAGTCAGCTTCGCGCCATGAATGCTGTTCGGGACAAACAGATGAAAGCCGCAATGGAGGCAGTTGAGATGGACCTGGCCTCAGCCAAGAGCTGTATTCAGTTCACGGACAGTGTGTTGCAGTACGGGAGTCCAGCGGAGGTCATGTCGGTGGCCGGAGAACTGACCGCACAGATAGAACAAACCGCTGACCAGAAGATCCTTGAGAGGGCTGAACTGACCAAGGGTTTCGTGAACTTGACCTTTGACCCACCGGCTTGTGCGTCGGAGGAAGATATTTCAAACCTGATTGGTTGGATAAAACAAACAACATTGTCAGTGACGAGCACACAGTTACCAGTTCGGACGAATGTGGGAAAGATGGCTACTTGCAGCTGGATCCCAAAACTGCTGAAAACCGTCGGAGAGAGGGGCACTAGAGATGGGCAATTCAACTACCCTACAGCACTCTCTGTTACCTCAGATGGATACATTGTAGTAGCTGACCGTGACAACAAACGCATTCAGTTTCTCGACAAAGATGGCACCTACAAGAGAAAGGTCGGTTTGAAGTTCAAGCCATTGTGTTTGGAGGTCAATCGTTGGAAAAACGATGAGGTGTTGGTGACAGGAGACGGACACAAGATTCGCGTGCTGGGCAAACGGGGAAGGGAGTCACGTGTCATCCAGTTGCTGACGGGTGTTGAAGAGAAAGATAAAACTACGCAGGGTATCGCTGTTGACGGTTTCGGACGCATCATCGTCACAATAGGGTACCAAGTGTTTGTACTCAGTCCCAGTGGTGACGTAATCCTAAAGTTTGGGTGCAAAGGTCAAGGTCAGCAGCAGTTGAGTTCTTCCCTCCGTATTGCCGTCAACGAGAGTAACCAAATCATCATCAGTGACTTCGGAAATGACAGCCTGAAGATATTCGACCCCACCGGTCGTCATCTCTTCACGTGCGGGTCGCATGGCTTTGGACCTGGTCAGCTGTATGGTCCCTACTGTGTAATAACGGACAGAGACGACAACATCGTCGTGGCTGAGTGGTATAACCAACGTGTTACCCTGTTCAGCCGGGACGGTACGTTTATCAGGCAGGTTCTGACACGGGAGGAACACGGAGTGAACTTTCCAAGGGGACTGACACTGACTCACGATGGCGATGGACCTCTGGCTATTTGTGATGAACATTCCGTCAAGATATTCAAGCTGTAAGGCCTTGTTGATGTAATTATATGGATGGCATCCTCTGAAAACCCCAAAACTGGTGCGAGCGTGCGAAAAAATGGCATAACTATAAGTGGCCTTCTTAATGCAGTATTGGTACGATAATGGACACTGCAGAGTAAGGGGCATTTCAGAACATTACAGAAGACATAATAAAACTACCAAATAGCAATTTACATAGTTCATTACGTTTTCAAAATAAACCACCTGCAGTAGCATGGCACCAAGATGTGATCGCTACAAATAAAGTTTACACCGGGGGTTCATTCTATGCCCTTCTTTGAAATTTCTAAAATCCCCCGGCTCGTATCGGCCATACGTTGATTTACCTCATTCACCCGGACAGTAGATCTGGTGCATCCCCGCCTTGTATTAGCCAACGAAAGGGTATATGCCATTAGAAAAAATAATGAAACTTTTGATTATCCCCACTTTAGTTGTAACACTATATCATGACTTATGCTAGCCCTTGTTATTAGTAATAAGGATATTGATATTAATTCTATACCTCCATTTTGTACTATGTTTGTACCATGTATACATTGTCGGGCAACAAAGTTCTTTTGTCACTCAGTAAGGGGCGGTGCGTAAGGACGTCGACTGATGATGATGATGATGATGATGATGATGATGATGATTAGGAATGAAATACCGTGAAATCGCATTACAAAACACGTCTCAAGTTAGGGCAACCCTCATTGGGTAAATTACATAATAGTTTCAGGAAGTTGTAGTGCAGAAAACACCCATGCACAATATCAGGGATATTCAAGTGATTGGAGAGAAACTAGGCTTGAGTCGAAGGAACATTATTACTGGTGTTGGTTATGAAAACATATCAGACAGAATGTTCTAGGTATAAATAAAGGACGGAAAAACATGACTAATGTGATGTCTAAAAGCTTTATTGCAATGATAACATAGGGGTAGAAACATACTGTAACCAAGTGACATCTAACATGCTGTATTCGTCATGACATACAAGGGTAATATTTGATATCAATATGGATCTTCATGCATTCAGATCCTCCCGAGACAGAGTTATTCGGGTATTTGTGTAGTAACCTGGATATCACATAGCTGTACACAATACAATAATTTATACATGTTATACATAATGTATCTGTACAAGGTAGTGGCTGTTGACATCAAGTCTATTGCATTATAAAAACGATGTCCTGTGTATGGCAGAAAAGGTACCTTTTTCTGAACAATAAAGATGTGTTCCAACAGCAATATGTACAAATACTGCACCCATAGATAGATGACCCTCTACATTGGGTGAGAGATGCAATGCTTGAAATAAATGTGCGATATTAATATAGTACATGTGAATAAGGTAGAAATGACATTATGGAAAAGTGACAAAATTGTTTTTGCCTTTCTTAAATTGCACCTCCGGGAATCTTCGACTGAGTCGCTCTGCCTTCTTTAGCTCTCTGTCCCATTCGCTCAGTACACGTGTCTTGTCGAAAGTGTGTTAAGCAATTTGTCAAATATTTCTAAGAGGAGTAAAGGGTTCTCTCTAAACCGAGACGGGAGGCGATATCGACTTTCAACAACCTTTGACCCATTGCTGACGTCACGCGCTTGACAAATCACGTGTGCAGGGTCACTCAATTCGAGAACTGAAGATGACTGAATGATTCAGTCGAAAATTCCGGTGAATTTTATTTTTTTTTAGAGTCGCAGAAAATGAGTCGGGAAATAGTCTAACCTTTCCCGATAATATAATTTACCAACCCTAATGAACTTTCATATTAAGACAGAAATAACATTAAATTATTACTTCTTTACACAAGTTAATTCAATATTAAAAAAGCGATCCCAAGACAAGTGTAACTGCAATACAAACTCCGTTATACCCACTTAATCAAAAGTCACAAATTAGTAATTCATGTCTATAAACATGCATTATTTGATAAAATGGAAATAGCAACATCAGTAATAAAAGTATAAATGGTGTATCAGTCTTTTCTTTTTTATGAATGCTAGGTTCTATTACATTGTCGATTCTTCACCTCCCTACTTGTATACACCATTCAATCTGCTATGTTACCTTTGAGTATTCTTACATAAAAGTTTGAACATTTTTTTTGTTTTATTTGTTATTAGGCCATGTTCGTTTGATTGTATGGATGACATCCTCTGCGGACCCCAAAACTGTAGCGAGCGTGCGAATAAAAAAAGTTTGGCCAGTAAGGATGAACAAAACTTAACACACTGAGTATGGTATACCGAAATATAGATTCTTCATGTCTGTTCTTTTTAAATTTCTTCTCTGACTTTGGAATTGACTTTGTCATTCTACGACATCAGTATCCGAAATATTTTTAGCAATTACTTTATGTATGTAGTTTATCATTTTTCATCTGTTTTGTAGTATGGCCGGATTATTATTTCATTTTTGGAAACGGACGAAAATTGCTGCGCGCGGATGTCAACTATATAAACAAATCAACATGGCCTTATGTCAGAAAAAAGAAATTAAGAAAATCACAATGTACAATGAAGTTTAGCCATGACAAACGGCTACTAATATTTACATAGAATAAAAAGACTATTTGTATTTTGTACACAACCAAGTGGTTTATTCAACCAACGTTTCAGTTACCATCTGTCACTGTCCTCAGGGTACTTCTTATTGGTTATTCATTGAACTGCAGCACAGGTGTCGCTGCTTATAGATGCGTTCCCAAATTTACAATGATAAATCCATCAGCACTGACACCGGTGCTGCAGTGCTATGTGCAGGAGTGCAGAAATGCCCTGAGGAAGGTGACAGATGGTCAACGAAATGTTGGTTGTGTACAAAGAGTCTTTTTTTTATTATTCAGTGACTTACTAACCCGATCGATGAAACTATTCACGGATTTAATATTTACATAGAGGTCTGGCAAATGTTTAATATTTCTATTTACCTGATATGGGTCAAGCAGTTTACCGATTTACAGATACTAGATAACATTATTGTCATGGACTAACTGAGGAGCATCATTTGTTGCTCTCCCATCGCCATGTCCATAGATGACATGAGAAACAGCAGATTTTGCCTGTTTACCATCATTCTCGTAGATGGCTGGCGAGTCAGTAGACATTGCTTCCCCATCGTCATTCCCATAGATTAACTCACATGATGTTTCTAATGCTGCCTCAGCTCCATCACTATATACACTGTTAAACTGAGCAGGATCAGACGCTGATGCCTCACTGCTATACTGATTAATGGTCTGAGCTACTTTTTTTTCACAGCCCTTATCATACACGTGCTCCTCATCTTTAACATCAACAGGTACTGTCTCCTCGTCATTATTTTCATACTTGAATGGCATGTGAACTGTCACTGCACAAACTGATTCTATTGGACCGCCTGCCTTTTCATCTACAGCCTCCATAGGAGGAGGACCTGCTACTTTGGTATTTTCATATATGTTAGCTTGTTTGATTCCACGTGTTTCCTCCTCATTTTCATATATGTTTTCCTGACCCTTTTTACCTGATTCCTGGTCATTCTCATAAATATTAGCCTGTTTCTTTGCACCAATTTCCTCGTCATTCTCATAAATATTAGCCTGTTTCTTTGCACCTGCTTTCTCGTCATTCTCACAAATATTAGCCTGTTTCTTTGCACCTGTTTCCTCGTCATTTTCATATATCTTTGGCTGGTCGTTTGTAGCTGCGGGGCGGTGGATGTTGTCAGGGGGTGACGATCTACCTTGCCCTTCTGAGCTATATACACTACTTGATACAAGTGGGTTCATCTTGTTAAGAATAGCAGAAGATGCTGGGACTAAAGGAAGGGTTTGGGCCCTACGCTGAAACAGAGCTAAAACAACACTAGATACAAACAACAACATTGTAGCAAATGTGCCAAAACCAACTGACAAGGAAAAGGCCATTGGGTCAGTATAGATTTCTGTCTTGTTAGGTGGAAAGGATTCATACGAAGCAAATAGGAGGTCTTTGATGTCAACAGACAGTGTGACAGACTTTGAGCCTACATATGTTACTGCAATGCAGATGTACAGACCAGCATCTGCCGCAGTAACATTTGTTATGGTAATGGTAATTGTACCATTCACCTCTACAATTACTCTCCCACTTAAATCAGCGCTTGTGTTGATGCCAGATGGGAAAATGACCGTCATGTTTGATGGAGGGATTCCTGAAGCTTCCATGACCAAAAGGAGAGTGTCCCCCCAAACCGACGTGTTATTCTTGATTCTTTTAAATATTAGAGTGATTAGGCCTCCAGACATTGTGGAAAGTATCGGGCGTACGGGAGCAGAGCTGTTGTTACTGTCAAGTGGTGAAGTTGTTGACAATACTGATGTTGGAATTGTAATCTCAACAAACAGCTCAGCAAAGGATGAGTTTACACAGTTTGCTGCAATGCAAACGTACATACCAGAATCTGCTATGGTAAGGTCCCTTACAATGATCCTACCATTCTCATGCACAGTTACTCTTCCATCTGACTCACCAGTTGCGTTTTGTCCAGACGGAAGAATGGCCGTGATGTCGGGTTTAGGAATCCCCGTAGCCTCACAGACCAGATGCAGTGCCCTCCCATGCATCAGTGGGATATCTTCACGAAAAGTTATGATTGTCGGTTTTTCACAAATCAAATTTTTGGGCTCTGTTTCTCGAAGTTTCAGCCCGCTGACCGTACTAGGTCCCGCACAAGTTATTTCATTTCCAAACCAATGAGGCATCCCTAAGCCTGGAGACTTCCATGAATTAAGGCTTAATCTTAATGGAAGCATCCGGCAGTCACACTGCCATGCGTTGTTACTAAGAAGTAACATAGGGTTCGGGCATAGGTTTGAGAATGTGTCAGGCTGAATATTAGTCATTCGGTTATTCATTAGGTATAATTGTTTTAGACTTGGCAGATTTGTAATTGTATCAGGTTGAATCTGAGTTAAATGGTTGCGACTCAGATCTAAATACGAGAGCTTTGGGAGGTTTGAGAACGCACCAGGAATAATCGTTGTTATCTGGTTTGAACACATTAACAACTCCTGCAGCTGGGGTAGGTTTGAGAATGTGCCAGGCAGAATGTTAGTTATACGGTTTGATGCCATCACCAACTTCTGTAGCTGAGATAGGCTTGAGAATGTACCAGGTTGGATGAAAGCTATTTGGTTGGACTGAAGGGTTAACTCTCGCAGCGTGGATATCTTTGAGAAAGCATAAGCATTAACGTTAGCTATCCGATTTGAAGACAGGTGCAACTCTCTGAGCTGTGGCAGATTTGAGAATGAATTATTGTGAATGTGTGTTATATGATTGTTACTCAAATCCAATTTTTCAAGCTTGGGCACATTTGAGAATACGCCAGGCTGAATGTTGGTTAGGCTGTTCCTTTTCAAATCTAAAGAAACAAGACTGGGTAGATATGAGAATGTTATAGGCCGAATGCTTGTTAGAAGGTTATTAACCAGATACAAATATTTTAGGTGACTGAGATTTGAAAATGTGCCAGGCTGAACAACAGATATCTGATTGCCGAGCATGTATAACACGGTTAACTTCCCGTACCTTGAGAAATCAGATAAAGATAGATTTGTGATAGGATTGAACCATAATTGAAGACTAGTGATACTTGATGGTAGATTTTGAGGAACACTGCCGAGGCTTTCAGAGCTACAGTCACAGCGTGATGGACAGTTGCTGCCGCAGCCTGTGGTCTTCTGACTCTCCCGGGTCAAAATGATGAAAAGAAGAAGAAGCAGTTTTCTCCCCAGCTTCCCGGACATTTTCTTTCTAAAACAAAAAAAAAAGATGAAATATGTCAACTGTATTTAATTTCATTTTAACAACTCTTGTTATGGAACATAAATACATTGTTTGAGACTACAATGGGTTTCTCACTGCACTGCAAACATTTTGCAAATTGTGAATGGCGCACAATTTAACTGCGCGAATCGGCTTAAATGGACGTCAGTAAAGAAATGTGTCATTTGAAATTCAAATTTTTTAAATGTCAAACAAATCGCAATAGGCAAAATTGTGAGAAACGGCACAGTTAACGCAAACATCTTAATGACTGTAAATATGTCTCTCTTCATTCAGTGACAAGGCAAGGGAAGGCAACACTGCAATTCTCACTAAAATTTTGCTGCATTTGCTTTTATTCTGGGTGCGGCCATTATGTTTGTAGGAGCCACGTTATTTTACCAGTAGTTGGAAGTCAGTGTCACCGCACGGAAAAATGGACACACATTCGCAAAGTAGGCGTAAGTTCCTATTTTACCTGGCTTTGAGTGGGTAAAAGTGTACATGCTGACCGGCCGCTTATGGTGCATGCATTGTGTGTAGTTTTCCAATCAGATATTACAAGCAAAACGTCAGCAGACGCCGACGCAAACGCATCTTGTTTGTAGGGGCCTAGGTTATCAAGCGGACTGAGCTCTGGTTTCGAGTGTGTACAAGCGTACATGTTGAAGAGTTGCTATTGGAGCATGCGCAGTTTTCCAAGCAGCTATTTCAATCAAAACGTCAGAAGACGCCGACACAAACGGTACTTAAGTTTACAAGAAATATTAACATTAGCGAAGTGTCTTATCTAAAGTAAAGCACAAGAGCTCAAGATGGAAAGAGGGGTGGTGGCAGATGGTATATAGGATCTGTCTCCAAACGTATTCTAATGTCTTTATAATGTCTTTCAAAGAGTGTTCTTAACTACATCATAAAAAAGTAATTCTCGGCTTGAGCAAAGTCGGCCTTGCTTATTTACCTGTACATGTTGATTAACACTTAGAAGTACCGCTCACAAGTATTCGTGAGAAGTTTTCCAAGGAGCTATTTCGACCAAAACACCAGAAGACGCCTACGCAAAAAGTCCATAAGTCTACCAAAATTGACGACAGTTGGTCAATTGTCTCATCAAAAGTAAAGCGAAATGGGTTTGTGGGGTGGTGGTGGCAGACGCTATATGGGATCCGTCACCAAACGTATCGTCATGTCTTTCTATTGTCTTTCAAAGAGTCGTTATCAACTATCTTCAACAAAAAGTAATTGTCGGCTTGAGCAAAGCCGGCCTTGCATATTTTCCCGTTGATTAACACTTACAAGTACCAAACTATACAGCCTCCAGGTTCAAGATTGACAAATTTCAATCACTTCACATGTTGCGGGTAAGAGTTGTCAAGTACTGATCCAAGTTTCAAAGATCTCTGACCTGGAACGGTCCCCTGGGAATACTTTGGGAGACAGGTGTCAGAGAGCTTTTCTCAGGCTGTGGCAGTTGAAAGGTCCCATGTCAGTTTGCAAGAAAAACTGACATAAGCAGGAGAAAAAGTTAAAAGCTGCTCACCCTGACATAAGTAGGTTACTCTTCCTCACTTTGGCCACCTAAAGTTGTATTCAAAAGCTGCCAGGATACACTTTGAAGCATTCAATGACAGTGCATACAACAATTGTCAGCACTGTCACTAAAAGTTGCAAAAAAGTTTTAAAAATGGCAAAATAACTCAAAAATGGAAACATTTCTAATACATCTGACTCAAGTGAGTTAGCTGAAGCCAAAGCCAATCTCTTTCCCCCCCCAAAAAAACAATTCGAAGGCAAATATAAGCCCTTAAGCCCCACCTGGCACCCCCCCCCCCAAGTCTCTGCACAGTATGCACTCATTAAATGCTTCAAAGTCTGATCTCTCAGATTGTAAATGCAACTCCAGGTCCCTGAATGTATTGGGAGCTATCTCTATATGCCAGGGTGACCAGCTTTTAACATTTTCCCCTCTATATTTCACTTTTTTTATCAATCATATGGGCCCTCAAACCACAACCATAGCCTTCATAGCACCTGTCTCAAGAAGTACTCCCAGGGGACCATTCCTAGGAGAATAGTCCCCTGGGAATCTTCAAAAGTTGTGACGATGCCCGGCAACTCATCCCTACATCACGTGAAGCGACTTGCAGCTGTCAAAATTGAATTTGAATCCCCTATCAAAACCCTTCAAGGGGAAAGACTACCAATTGCTGGCCCCTATACTTTCAATGGTAGACATATAAGGAAAGGGCTGTCAAAAGTCACCTACCTGAAGTTTAGGTCATGGAAAACTCACATTGGCAGCGTAGTCTGACCTCTAAAGTGTCAATCTACTGAGTTTCGCCGATTTTCCACCGGCGCAAAGTGGTGACATTCTATCGAAACATCAGGAGATGACCTTTGACCCCCCTTCACAAGACCTGATCACACCCAAACTACACCTATTTCAAAGTGTACCGGACACTTCAAACACAGCTAAAACCCTGTTTTTCTAACTAAATGAAATAGCCACAACCCTTACCTGTCAATTCCAGCTCAAAAACACCAACATTTCCAACAAAGAGGCCTCCTGCAGCTACTTTTAAACAGCATGTACATGCGGTTTCTGTCTGGCATTAAAATGGACCCTCTGCGCATGACTATAATGGTGAACTTTGCCCTATAGGTAAACTAATCTGTCTTTCGAAATCTTTTTACAACAGACATTTTCTGAAGTAATCAAACAGACTGGGCCCTGGCTGTGGGTGGGTAATAGCTAACATGCTGAACAGCCTCTTTCGAGCATACGCAGCTTTTCAGACAGCTAAATCAAAAATCAAAACAGCTTCAGTGGTTAATATCAAAAAGCGATTGTCGGTTTGAGCAAAGTCGGCCCTGCATATTTCTCTGTTGATTAACGCTTACAAGTACCGAACCGTACGATTAATCTGTCTTTATACAACCAAAAACATTATATAGGATGTCCTTGATGCAGCAGACATTTTCTTGACACGTCACATGTCTCTGTCTAACTCAGATCACGATAGCAGACAGATAGAAACCCGTAGCTTTCGAGATAGGAAAATATGTCTTTAAAACCTCTAATGGAGTGAGCATTGTGTGGCTTTCAATGACAACCCTTTTAAGCTAATGTTTTGATATAAACGTTGGAATGGACGCTATTTGTTTTCATGTCAAAAAGCAAGGCCATTTTAACTCAAGAAGGGGGATCCAGCTCCTGCTTGTTATTGTTGTCTGTTTATGCGCTTCTATCGGGCTTTTTGGATTGAGGTGGGGGGTGGCAAAATAAAACCTAAAGTAGATAGATACGGATAAAAACAAAGCAGAATCTCTTCTTGGAGAGTAGGATATTCCATGGCACTGACGCCACATTGCACACCATAGCGGCTTGTCATAACAGGTTACCCTCAACTTGTACCATGTCCTAAACACGAAAGAGAACGGCCAGGAATCTATTTTGAGGCTGTTACGGTCATAATTATCGTTGGCCTGCTAGTCTTTTTTTCCTCAATAATTGAACGTTACTGTTCTGTGCAAAAGTAGTACAAAATAGAAAGTCATACACACCTGTTTTTTCACAATGTTTCTCCCGCAGATTTTCCTGTTTTTCCTGGACAAGTCAGCAGTTCTTCTTAGATGCGAAATCAGTCTGAATCGAGCTCCTCGCAGTGGGTGTGTGGTGACACGCCTAGCCAGCCTCATTAGCGTCTGGGTCTGACGTCACTGACATGCGCAGTGTGCGATTTGTGTGGTGATGAATATAGTTCCTGTCATTCATTAGGGAATATTGTTTTTTTATTTTTCTCAGAGAATCTTGTCAAGACCAGTGAATGTTTAGCAAAGAAAGAACAGGCATGCGAAGCTCATTTTGGTGCATTTTTGTTCAATATTGCAATGGGGAATGAGGCAGCTGAGTGATATGGTGCATATGCATGCTCTCACTTGGCGGAAGGATATTTTGTATGAAAGGGTGTGTCTTTGGGTGTGGACACACTCCAGACATACATGGTCGATTTGCTTTTAAAAAAAATTGCGGTTCAGATGTACATAATCTTGTCCCATTGAAGGTCCTTTAATTTATTTTTGAATATCTCTTAAAGCAACACGGAAAAGCTGCATGTGTTACCACAATCGTGTTTCAGATTTTTTCAAATAATACATTGGCGACATATTACATCAGTTACATAATGTATATATGATGACATAACCTCAAACTTGGTGACATATGTCAAAACATTATTTCCACTACATCATACCTTCACCAAATGCTGACACCCTATAAGATTTGCCATTTATCAGTGTTCTCATTATCATGCTTATAAGATCACCCCAACTGCAGTAAGTATGACAGTCTTATCTTAACAAAGAAGGCTAGTGAGCATTTCTGGCCAATTATGCAAATTATACCCTTATTTTCATGATTCATATTTGTCCACGTTCACCTTCACATAACTTCCAAATGCCCCTAGTTTGAACTTTCAGCTATTAACAAATATGAAATTTTAGTGTTTTCATATCATTTATGCAAATTATGTCTTAATTTGCATCATTGTATTTACAAATGTCCCTCTATTTGTCACTTATATTTCTTACATTTTGATAGGCCAATCATGGAATGGAGTGGGTTTATAAAATACCCTCATTAATCATGCACATTAGATTATGATTTACATAATTACATTACATATTATATTTCATTATATCAAGCATCACTTCAGACACACACTTACACACACACACACACACACACACTTACACACGTACACATTCGGTACAATGTTTTTTTGGCGAAGGTAAATACCAGATAGCAATTTACATAGCTCGTTACGCTTTCCAAATAGACCACTTATAGTTGTATGGCGTTAGAATTTGATTGGTACAAATGAAGTTTGCACCAGAGGTTCATTCTATGCTCCCTTAAAAGACCTGGCGAACCCTTGTCCGGTATCAGCCATACGCTTATTAACATCATTCATCCGGACGGGATACCTGGTGTATCCCCTTCTTATGTGAGCCAACGACAGGGTTTATCATTATTAAGAATACCGAAATTCAATATTAGCCCCATTCGATTGAACATGATGATGATGATGGTAATGATGAGCAAAGTAGCGCCGTGAGATCGAGCGTATGAAAAAATGGCTCAAGTTAGAATAGCCCTCATTAGGTAAATGATGATTGGTTTCAGGAAATTGTAATGCAGAAAACACCCATAAAAATTTTCAGTCTGAGGGATATTCAAGACACTTGAAAGAAGATCTAAGGCTAGGTCTAAGTGGTAGGAATATCATTACTGGTGTTTGTTATGAAAACATATCAGACAGAATGTGCTAGGTAAATACAAAGGAAGGGGAAACATGACTATACTGATGTCTAAAAGCTTTATTGCAATGATAATAAAGGGGTGGTCGCACACTGTAACCATCCAATATGCTGCATTCATCATGTCATACAAGGATAATGTTTGGTATAGATATGGACTCTCATGCATTTAGATCTTCCCTAGAAAGAGTTATTCAGATAGCTGTGTAGTAACCTGGATATAACATAGCTGCACACAATATAATCATTTGTATATGTTATACATAGTGTAGCTGTACAAGGTAGTGGCTGCTGACATCAAGCTAGTCAGTTGCAGTATTGATGTCCTGTGTATGTTTTGAAAAAGTTCCTTATCCAAAACACTTAAGAGAAATATGTACAAATATTGCATAAAAATACCCAAAGATACATGAACCTCGACATTGGGTGAGAGATGCAATGTTGGAAATAAATGTGCTATATTAATATAGTACATGTGAATAAAGTAGAAATGACTTAATGGAAAAGAGTGAAACTTTTCTGCAACTCTAGAAATTGCATTGACCGGAATGTTGGACGGACTCGCTCAGTCTTAATTGAGCTCTCTGTCCCATTCGCTCTGAACACGTGACTTGTCGAATGTGTTTGGTAAGCAATTTGTCAAATATTTCTAAGATGAGTAAAGGGTTCTCTCTAAACCGAGACGGTAGGTGATATCGACTTTCAACAACCTTTGACCCATTGCTGACGTAACACTTGTGAAAGTCACGCGTGTATGGTAACTCAATTAGACAACTGCCGATGACTGAGTGTATCAGTCGAATCTATTTTTTGTCTAACATTTGTCCCATTGCTAACTTCACACATGTGACAAGTCACGTGTCCATGGTGACTACATTAGAGAACAGAAGATGACACAGTAATTCAGTCGGAATTTCCGATGAGTCCAACCCAAGTCGATGATAAGTCTAACCTTTCCCAATAATATAATTCACCAACCCTGATAAGCTTTCATACTAAGATAAGCATAACTTTATATTATTACTTCTTGACACAACCATTAGTTCAATATTTGAAAAGCGATCTCAACACAAGTGTAACCACATACACACTCCATACTCTCCACTTTGTCAAAAGTCACAAATTAGTAAATCAAGTCAATTAACATGCAATATTAAATAAATAGAAATAATATTATCAATAAAAGTATAAATGACGTCAGTTTCACTCATTTCTTTTTTTCTGACATGAATTCCATGTTCTCTCTGTTATCTTGTCTTATATGTCATCTTTGATTATTCTTACATTGTTAAGTTTGAAATTTTTTTCGTCTTGTTTGTTCTTATGCTAGAAACTTTAAGAAAAGCACAATGTGCAAAGAAGTCTATCCATAATAGACGGTAACTAATATTTACATAGCATGAAAAGAATTTTGGTACACAACCAAGTGATTTATTCAACCGACGTTGCGGTGACCATCTGTCTCCTTCCTCATGGCACTTCTGGCTGGTTATCTATTGCACTGCAGCACAGGTGTCGCTGCTTATATTTACGTATACTAGTATACACTGTTACAGGAAACGGTTTCTGCAACGCGGTTCCAAAAGTACACAAGTGAAATAAATCTTTAGAACGTATCTATAAGCACCGACACCTGTGCTGCAGTGCAATGTGAACCAGTCAGTCAGAAGTGCCCTGAGGAAGGCGACGGATAAATCACTTGGATGTGTACGAAGAATATTTCTATTCAGTTACTTGATGAAACTATTCACGGTTGTAATGTTAACATAGAGGTCTGGCAAATGTCAAATACTTCTATTAACCTGACAATAAAGCAGTTTACTGATTTACAGTTACTAGATATCATTATTGTCATAGACTAACTTAGGAGCATCATCTGTTGCTCTCCCATCATCATGTCCATAGATGACATGAGAAACAGTAGATTTTGCTTGTTTACCATAATTCTTGTAGATGGCTGGCGAGTCAGTAGACATTCCTTCCCCATTGTCATTTCCATAGATTAACTGACATGAGGTTTTTAATGATGCCTCAGCTCCATCACTATATACACTGTTTAACTGAGCATGATCAGACGCTGATGCCTCACTGCTATACTGATTAATGGTCTGAGCTCCTTTTTTCTCACAGTCTTTATCATACATGTGCTCACCATCTTCAACATCAACAGGTACTGTCTCCTCGTCATTATTTTCGTACGTGAATGGCTTGTGAACTGTCATTGCACAAATTAATTCAATTGGACCTCCTGCCTTTTGATCTACAGCCTCCATAGAGGGAGGATCTGCTACTTTAGTATTTTCATACGTGTTAGCTTTTTTGAATCCACTTGTTTCCTCCTCATTTTCATATATGTTTGCCTGACCCTTTGTATCAGCTTCGCCGTCATTCTCATAAATATTAATCAGTTTCTTTGCACCTGTTTCCTTGTCATTCTCAAAAATATTAGCCTGTTTCTTTGCACCTGCTTCCTCGTCATTCTCATAAATATTAGCCTGTTTCTTTGCACCTGTTTCCTCGTCATTTTCATAAATATTAGCCTGTTTCTTTGCACCTGCTTCCTCGTCATTCTCATAAATATTAGCCTGTTTCTTTGTACCTGTTTCCTCGTCATTCTCATAAATGTTAGCCTGATTCTTTGCAGGGGTTGGTAATGTACCTTGCCTTTCTGAGCTATAACCTGATACAATCGGGTTCATTTTATTAAGAATAGCAGTAGATCCGGGTACTAAAGGAGGATTTTTGGTCCTACACTGAAACAAAGTAAACACAACACCAGTCATAATCAACAACATTGTAGCAAGCGTACCAAGACCAACTGACAGGGGTAAGGCCACCGGTTTAGTATTCATTTCCGTCTTGTTAGGAGGAAAGGATTCATACGAAGCAAATTGGAGGTCTTTGATGTCAACAGATAGTGTGGCAGACTCGGAGCCTACATATGTTACTGCAATGCAGATGTACAGACCAGCATCTGCCGCAGTAACATTTGTTACGGTAATGGTAATTGTACCATTCACCTCTTCAGTTACTCTCCCACCTAACTCAACGCTTGTGTTAACGCCAGATGGAAAAATTACGGTCATTTTTGATGCGGGGTTTCCTGAAGCTTCAACGACCAAAAGGAGAGTGTCCCCCCAAACCGACGTTTTATTCTTGATCCTTTTAAACTTAAGAGTGATTGGGCCTCCAGACATTGTGGAAAGTATCTGGCTTATGGGAGCATAGCTGTTGTTACTGTCAAGCGGTGAAGTTGTTGACAATACTGATGTTGGAATTGTAATCTCAACAAACAGCTCAGCAAAGGAAGAGTTTACACAGTTTGCTGCAATGCAAACGTACAGACCAGAATCTGCTATGGTAAGGTCCCTTATAATGATCCTACCATTCTCATGCACACTAACTCTCCCACCTGACTCACCAGTTGCGTTTTGTCCAGACGGAAGAATAACCGTGATATCAGGTTTAGGGATCCCCGAAGCTTCACAGACCAGATGCAATGCTCTCCCATGCATCAGTGCAATATCTTTATGAAAAGTTTTGATTTTCGGATTTTCACAGGTCAAATTTTTGGGCTCTGTTTGTTGAAGTTGTAGCCCGCTGACCTTACTAGGTTCCGCGCAAATAATTTCCTTTCCAAGCCAAAAAGACAGTCCTAAGATGTGAGACGTCCCTGGGTCAAGGCTTAACCTTAAAGGAACCATTCGGCAGTCACACTGCCAGGGGTTGTTACCAACTAGTAAGATAGGATTCCCCGATAGGTTTGAGAATGTGCCAGGCTGAATGTTAGTCATTCGGTTGTTCATCAGGTCTAACGTTTTTAGGCTTGGGAGATTTGAAATTGTGTCTGGTTGAATCTTAGTTATATGGTTGTGATTCAACAATAACCGCGAAAGCTTTGGGAGGTTTGAGAATGCAAAAGGCATAATGTATGTTATCTGGTTTAAGGCCAACATCAAAGTACTGAGCTGGGGTAGGTTTGAGAATGTACCTGACATAATGTTAATAATACGGTTTGAGTCTATTCCCAGCTGCTGGAGCTGGTGTAGGCTAGAGAACGTACCAGGTTGAATGAAGGCTATCTGGTTGGACTGAAGGTTCAACTCTCGCAGCGTGGATATCTTTGAGAAAGCATAAGCATTAACGTTAGCTATCCGATTTGAGGACAGGTCCAACTCTCGGAGCTGTGGCAGATTTGAGAATGAATCATTGTGAATGTGTGTTAAATGATTGAAACTCAAATCCAATTTTTCAAGCTTGGGTACATTTGAGAAAACGCCAGGCTCAATGTTGGTTAGGCTGTTGCCTCTCAAATTTAAAGAGCAAAGACTGGGTAGAACTGAGAATGTGCCAGGCCGAATGCCTGTCAGAGGGTTTTGCAGCATATACAAACCATTAAGGTGAATGAGATTTGAAAATGCGTCAGGCTGAACAATAGATATCTGATTGCCGAGCATGTATAACACGGTTAAACTCCTATATCTTGAGAATTGAGATGAAGATAGATTTGTGATTTTATTGTACATTAATTGAAGAGTAGTGATACTTGTGGGCAGATCTTGAGGAACACTGCCGAGGCCTTGATAGTTGCAGATGCACCGTGATGGGCAGTTGCTGCTGCAGCCTGTGGTCTTCTGACTTTCCCGAGTCAAAATAACGAAAAGAAGAAGAAGCAGTTTTCTACCCAGCGTCCCGGACATTTTCTTTCTAAAATAAAAAAGGATAAAATAGTATCATGTCAAATGTATTTCTTTTTAAGTTTAACAAGTCTTCCTAGTGGACACAGATACACTATCTGAGGCTACAACGGGTTTCTCACTGCATTGCAAAAAGTTTGCAAATTGCGAACGGTATTCGTAAAAGGCTCACAACGGCACGAATGGGCTCCAATTTACGCCACTTTGTCACCTGAAGTTGCGAATTTTGACATTTCAAAAAATTTTCAATAGGCAAAATGGTGCAAAACGGCGCACTCAATGGAATGTCTCTCTTCTTTGATAAATCTTATAAATTGTAAGTATTTATACTTTAATTCATTGGCAAGGCAACACTGCAATTTTCACTAAAGTTTTCTTGTATCTGTATTTTGAAGCAAAGCAGACTATCTTACATTCCGGGCGCGTACATCTTGTTTGTAGGGCCTAGGGGCCACGCGATTCTACCCATGCGTCGACCGTAGTTGCACGTCAGTGTGACTGCAAGGAACAATCGGCGCGATTTCGCAAAGTATATTGGCGCTAAAGTTATCCACAGAATGAGCCCTGGCTGTGGGTGGATAATAACGCACATGCTGAAAAGCCGCTATTGGAGCATGCCTGGTGTGTAGATTTCCAAGCAGCTATCAATCAAAACTTCAGGAGACGCGGGGGCAAACGATCAATAAGTTTTAAAAAAATTGACGACAGTTGGTCAAGCGTCTCATCAAAAGCAAACCACAGGAGTAATGGGTTGTTGGTGTCAAACGCTATATAGGATCCGTCGCCAAACGTAGTGTCTTTCAAAGAATCGACTACCTTCTTAAGAAAAAGTAATTGTCGGATTGAGCAAAGTCGGCCTTGCATATTTTCCCGTTGATTAACACTTACAAGTACCGAACCATAGGTACACTAATCCGTCTTTAAAAATCTTTAAACAGAAAATATTTTTCTTGGCACTTCACATGTCTCTATCTAACAAAGACTTCGATAGTAGTTAGATAGAAACTTGAAGCTGTCGAGATAGGAAAGTACGTCTTTAAAACCTCTATATTGAATGAAGTGTTCATTTGTGCGACTTTCCCAAAGGCGCGAAAAGACGAGAATTGGCTCCAATCAGCGCTACTCTGTCACCTAAAATTGCAGTTTTTTAATTTAGAAAAAAAAATCGCAGTCGGCAAAATGGCGCATAACGGTGCAATCAACGCCAATCTCCTTTTGATTAATTTCCATCATTTTTTTTTTAATTCAGTGGTAAGGCAACACTGCGGTACATTGTCTTGTACAATGTATCATATTTTGAGCGGAAGTTGAGAATAGAATCTGTCATTCCGGCGCGGCTATTTTGTTTCTAGAGGCCACGTCATTTTACCTGTGCGTCGACCATAGTCGTACATCAGTGTGACCGCAAGGAAAAATCGGCTTAAGTTCGCAAAATAGGCGCGATTTCCTATCGCAAATTGGCGCCAAGGTAATCAAACAGACTGAGCCCTGGCTGTGGGTGGGTAATAGCGAACATGCTGAACAGCCGCTTTCGAGCATGCGCAGCTTTCCAGGAAGTTATTTCAATCAAAACGTGTGACGATGCCGACGTAAACGGTCTATAAGTTTACAAAAAATGCTGACAGTTGGTCAATCGTCTCATCAAAAGTAAAGCAAATAGGAAATGGGTTGGCGAGGAGTTGGGTGGCAGACGCTATACAAGATCCGTCACTAAATTTAGCTTAATATCTTTATAGTGTCCTTCAAAGAGTCGTTATCAACTATCTTCAGTCGTCAATACGAAAAAGTGATTGTCGGCTTCAGCAAAGTCGGCCTTGCCTATTTTCCTGTTGATTAACACTTACAAGTACCGAACTATAGGTAGACTAATCCGTCTTTAAACATCTTTATACAGAAGACATTTTTCCTTGGCACTTCACATGTCTCTATCTAACAAAGACGATAGCAGTTAAATAGAAACTTGTAGCTGTCGAGATAGGAAAGTACGTCTTTAAATCCTCTATATTGAATGAAGTGTTCATTGTGCGACTTTCCCAAAGGCACGAAAAGGCGAGAATTGGCTCCAATCAGCGCTACTCTGTCACCTAAAATTGCAGTTTTTTAGATTTAAAAAAAAAAATCGCAGTCGGCAAAATGGCGCATTACGGTGCAATCAACGCCAATCTCCTTTTGATCAATTTCCATCATTTTATAATGTATGTGTTCTTTTTTTTAATTCAGTGGTAAGGCAACACTTCGATACATTGTCTTGTACTTTATTTTGAGCGGAAGTTTAAAAACTGTCATTCCGGCGCGGCTATTTTGTTTCTAGAGGCCACGGGATTTTACCTGTGCGTCGACCTTAGTCGTACGACAGTGTGGCCGCAAGGAAAAATTGGCACAAATTCGCAAATTGGCGCTAAAGTAATCAAACAGACTGAGCCGTGGCTCTGGGTTGGTAATAGCGCACATGCTGAACAGTCGCTAGTGCGTGGTGTGTACACGCACATGCGTGGTGTGTGGTTTTCCAAGAATATATTTCAATGAAAACGTCTGGAGACGCCCACGCAAACGTTACAGTCCATAACTTTACAACAAAGATTACAGTCCAGCATTTTATCAAAAGTAAAGCACATGAGCATATGGTTGAAGGAGGGGTGGTGGCAGACGCTATGTAGGAGCCGCTGCCAAACTAAGCTTATCTTTATAGTGTCTTTCATCAAAGAGTCGTTACAAACTACCTATAGCCAACAATACGAAAAAGTAATTGTCGGATTGAGCAAAGCCGGCCTTGCATAATTCCCTGTTGATTAACGCTTATAAGTGCCGAAACAAAAGAAGACTAATCCGCCTATAGAAATATTTGTGCAACAGACCTTTTTCTTGGCACGTCACATGTCTCTCATACTACGATAGCAGAAAGATAGAAACTTGTAGCTGTCGAGATAGGAAAATACGTCTTTAAAACCTGTAATGGAGTTTTCATTGTGTGGCTTTCAATGACATCCCTTTTAAGCTACTGCTTTAACACAAACGTTGGAAGGGACGCTATATGTTTTTATATCAAAAATTAGGAGATTCTAACTCATTTTTAAGCGGAGGTTCGGCTCCTACTTGTTTTTGTCGTCTGTTTGGGCGTTTCTGTCGGGCTTTTTGTTTTGTCGTTTTTTGTGTTGGGGTGGGGGTGCAAAAGGAAACCTGATAATATAGAAAGCCCGTCAAAAACGCCTAAAAATCAGAGCAGAATCTCTTCTTGGAGAGTAGGAGATTCTATGCAGCCAACTCAAGCAACTGGCACCACTGACGCCACAATGCACACTATAGCGATTTTCTACAATATGTTGCGCTCAACCTATGTCATGTCCCAAACACGAAAGAAAACAGCAACAAAAAAACAATGTTCCGATGTTGTTATGCTAATAACTGTTATCGGGTTGCATACATTTTTTTTTCAAATTATTGAACGCTACAGTTCTTTGTCAAGGTAATACAGAATGTAAAATCATACACACCTGTTTTTCGCAATTTTTCTTCTGTAGATTTTTCCTGCTTTTTCTGGAAAAGTCAGCAGTTCTTGTTGAATGCAAAATCAGGCTGAATCGAGCTCCTCGTCGTGGGTGTGCGGAGACACGCCTGCCAAGCCTCATTAGCGTCTGGGTCTGACGTCACTAGGAGCATGCGCAGTGTACGATTTGCGATGTGATGAATATAGTTCCTGTCCTTTATTTTGGAATATTCTTTTTTTTTCTCAAAGAATCTTGTCAAGACCAGTGAATGTTTAGCAAAGGAAGAAGACTAGGCAGCTTATTGGCTCATTTTGGTACCAAATATTTTTTTTCAATGTTGCAATGTGGTATGAGGCAGCTGAGTGATATGGCGCATGCTATTTCTGGGCGGAAGGATATGTTGTATAAAAGAGTGTGACATTGTGGGTGTGGACACACTGGAGACATTCTTGGTCGATTGCTTAACAGTGTTTTTTTGCGGTTGAGACGTACATCATCTTGTCCCCTTGAAGGTCTTTTGATCTATTTTTGAATACCTTTCAAGCAATATTGGGAAGCTGGATTTGTTACCACAGTCGTGCTACAGATTTTCTTATAATATACATTGGCGACGTATGCCTTAAGTTACCTAAGTTATGTATGATGACTTCAACCTTGGTGACATATGTCAAAACATTATTGCCATGACCTCATACCCTCACTAAATGATTATACCCTCCACGATTTGTCATTTATCATGCTTATAACATCATTTTCATAGATTATATCAGTTGATCAATTTTTCCATCCAAATGGCAGAAGTTGTCTTAAGTATGGCAGTGTTATCTTATTACAAAGAAAACTATTCAGCATTTCTGGACCATTATGCACACTAGGCCCTTATATTTAAGCACGTTCACCTTCACAAACTTCCAAATGCCCACAAGTTTGAACTTCCGATTATTTACCAATATGCACTTACAGTGGTTTCGAATCAATTATGCAAATTTTGTCTTAATTTGCATAATGCTATCGATATCTATCAATGCCCCTCTATTTGCCAGTTACATTTCTTACATTGTTAATACTAGTAGGCCTATCATGGAATGGAGTGCGTTTTTAGAATATCCTCATTATTTATGCGAATTAGACTCTGGTTTCCATATTTACCATTTCATTATATCAAGCATCACTTCCGACACACACACACACACACACACACACACACACACACACAAACACACACACACAAACACACATACAAACACACACACACACACACACACACACACATACACACACATACACACTCGCACGCACGCACGCACACAAACACACACACACACACACGCTCGGGAAAACAAAATTTTCTTGGCGCAGGTAATTACCAGATAGCAATTTACATAGCTCATTACGTTTCCAAAATAAACCACCTGCAGTGTCATGGCGTTAGGATTTGACAGCTACAAATTACGTTCCCACCAAAGGTTCATTTTATGCTTCCCTTTGGAATTTCTAAATCCGGATGGAGGACTGGCGAATCTTCGTCTCGTATCAGCCATACGGTGATTAATATCATTCACCCGGACGGGAGACCTGGTGTATCCCCTTCTTGTGTCAGCCAACGACAGGTTTTATCATTATTAAGAATACCGAAATTCAATATTAGCCCCATTCGATTGAACATGATGATGATGATGATGGTGATGATGAGCAAAGTAGCGCCGTGAGATCGAGCGTATGAAAAAATGTCTCAAGTAAAAATAGCCCTCATTAGGTAAATCATGATTGGTTTCAGGAAATTGTAATGCAGAAAACACCCATAAACAATTGTCAGTCTGAGGGATATTCAAGATACTTGAAAGAAGATCTAAGGCTAGGTCTAAGTGGTAGGAATATCATTACTGGTGTTTGTTATGAAAACATATCAGACAGAATGTGCTAGGTAACAACAAAGGAAGGGGAAACATGACTATACTGATGTCTAAAAGCTTTATTGCAATGATGATAAAGGGGTGGTCACATACTGTAACCAACCAGTATGCTGCATTCATCATGCCATACAAGGATAATGTTTGGTATAGATATGGACTCTTATTCAGATAGTTGTGTAGTAACCTGGATATAACATAGCTGCACACAATATAATCATTTGTATATGTTATACATAGTGTAGCTGTACAAGGTAGTGGCTGCTGACATCAAGTCGATTGCAGTATTGATGTCCTGTCTTTCCAAAGCACTAAAGAGAAATATGTACAAAAATTGCATAAAAAATACCCATAGATACATGAACCTCTACATTGGGTGAGAGATGAAATGTTGGAAATAAATGTGCTATATTAATATAGTACATGTGAATAAAGTAGAAATGACTCAATGGAAAAGAGTGAAACTTTTCTGCAACTCTAGAAATTGTATTGACCGGAATGTTGGACGGACTCGCTCAGTCTTAATTGAGCTCTCTGACCTATTTGCTCTGGACTCGTGACTTGGCGCGAGTATGACGTCAGGAGTGAGGGGTTCAATATAGTAAAGGGGGCACCAACACTTTCTCGAATGACCCTCAAAAACCGTTTACCAATTGCTGACGTCACACGTCTGACAAGTGACGTGTCCATGGTGACTATTTAAGAGAACTGACGATGACTGAGTGATTCAGTCAAAAAAATTTTGATTCCAAAGTCCAATTCGAGTTGGAGAAAAGTCTAACCTTCCCCGATAATGTAATTTTCCAACTCTGATAAACTTTCATATTAGGATAGAAATTACTTTATATTTGAAAAGCGATCCCAAGACAATTGTGACTACAATGCAAACTTCATACTTTGTCAAAAGTCACAAATTATTAAATCAAGTATATAAACATGTAATATTTGATGAATTTATAAATGGTATTTCACTCCTTTTTAGGGCAGGTTCTCTCTTTTCGATTTGTATACACCATTCAGTCTACTATGTCTTTGAGTATTATTACATAAAGGATTTTGCGTGTTATCATTTTTATAACATGAATGGCATCCACTGTGGAGCCCAGAATTGCAGCAAGTGTGCGAATAAAAAAAAAGCTTTGTAAAACAAAGTTGCCTTCATCATGAAATCTACGTGGTCATTAAGGATGAACAAAATTAATGTAAATACCCTGGGAAATTTTTTTCATTTTTTCGATATTGACCTTGAAAGTGATTTTATTGAGGTTTTTCTGACCAAAAACGTACATGTCTGTTCTTTTTAGAATTCTTCTTTGACTTTGGAATTGTCTTTGGCATTCTACGACATCAGTATCCGAAATAATTTTTTAGCAATTGACAGCATGCATTTTATCATTTTGCAGCTGTTTTGTATGATTTACAATACGGTCGAAAACTTTTTTTAGAATCGTACAAAAAATGCTGTGTGCGTGGGTGTCATCATATAATTTGTTTATTTTGTTTATTCTATTTCGCACTTAAGAATATACATACATAAGAAAGAAATACAAGGAAAAATAAAACAGTGCAGGGCAGGCCAAAAAGCTTCTGCTTATATAAAGGCCTCCCTTTATTAAATCATAACATTTTTAGTTGATCAGTGGTACAAAGGAAACAAGTTGGATGATACACATAATGAAACAATATAGAGGCCAAGAGAACAATATAATAAAGAATGTACCATAACTTGATAAATCATACATGAATATGAATGTAGAGTAAACGAGAAGTATTAAACAAAGTAAAAGCAGTGGACTAGACTGCTATTAAACAAAGAAAATAATACTAGTAAACAGTGGACTACTATTAAGGAAAAGAAAAGTCAACGTGGACTTTTGTTAGAAATGAAATTGAATTAAGAAAATCTCTCTATATAAAGACATTTAGCCATAATAAACGGTTGATAATATTTACATAGAATAAAGAGGCCTTTTGTATACAACCAAGTGATTTACTTAACCGACATTTCAGTGACCATCTGTCACCTTCTTCAGTACACTTCTGTCTGGTTCACATTGCACTGCACCACAGGTGTCGCTTCTTATATTTACATATACTATTATACACTCTACAGGAAACGGTATCTGCAATGCATGTTATGTTATGTTATGTTATGTTATGTTATGTTATGTTATGTTATGTTATGTTATGTTATGTTAGGTTAGGTTATGTTAGGTTATGTTATGTTTAATAAAACTATTCAGGCATGTAATATTTACATAGAGGTCTGGCAAATGTCAAATATTTCTATTTACCTGACCATAAAGCAGTATACGGATTTACAGATACTAGATGTCTTTATTGTCATAGAGTAACTGAGGAGAGTCATCTGTTGCTCTCCCATCGTCATGTCCATAGATGACATGAGAAACAGCAGATTTTGCCTGTTTACCATCATTCTCGTAGATGGCTGGCGAGTCAGTAGACATTGCTTCCCCATCTTCATTCCCATAGATTAACTGACATGATGTTTCTAATGCTGCCTCAGCTCCATCACGATATACAGTGTTTAACTGAGCATTATCAGACGCTGATGCCTCACTGCTATACTGATTAATGGTCTGAGTTACTTTTTTCTCACATTCTGTATCATACACGTGCTCCTCATCTTTAACATCAACAGGTGCTGTCTCCTCGTCATTATTTTCATACGTGAATGGCTTGTGAACTGTCACAGCACAAACTGATTCAATTCCTGCCTTTTCACTTACCGCCTCCATAGAGGGAGGACCTGCTACCTCGTTAATTTCATATATGTTAGCTTGTTTTATTTTACCTGTTTGCTCCTCATTTTCATATATGTTTTCCTGACCCTTTGTACCTGTTTCCTCGTCATTCTCATAAATATTAGCCTGTTTCTTTGCACCTGTTTCCTCGTCATTCTCATAAACATTAGCCTGTTTCTTTGTACCTGTTTCCTCGTCATTCTCATAAACATTAGCCTGTTTCTTTGCACCTGTTTCCTCGTCATTCTCATAAATATTAGCCTGATACCTTGTACCTGTTTCCTCGTCATTTTCATATATCTTTGGCTGGTCGTTTGTAGCTTCGGGACGGTGGATGTTGTCAGGGGGTGGCGATCTACCTTGCCCTTCTGAGCTATATGCACTACTTGATACAAGTGGGTTCATGTTTTTAAGAATAGCAGAAGATACGGGGACTAAAGGAGGGTTTTTGGCCCTACGCTGAAACAGAGCTAAAACAACACCAGATACAAACAACAACATTGTAGCAAATGTACCAAAACCAACTAACAATACGAAGGCCACCGGGTCAGTATAAATTTCTGTCTTGTTAGGTGGAAAGGATTCATACGAAGCAAATAGGAGGTCTTTGATGTCAACAGACAGTGTGGCAGACTCGGAGCCCACATATGTTACTGCAATGCAGATGTACAGACCAGCATCTGCCGCAGTAACATCTGTTATGGTAATGGTAATTGTACCATTCACTTCTACAGTTACTCTACCACTTAAATCAACGCTTGTGTTGACGCCAGATGGGAAAATGACCGTCATGTTTGATGCAGGGATTCCTGAGGCTTCAATGACCAAAAGGAGAGTGTCTCCGCAAACTGATGAGTTATTCTTGATCCTTTTAAACATTAGGGTGATTGGGCCTCCAGATATTGTGGAAAATATCGGGCTTATGGCAGCAGCGCTGTTGTTACTGCCAAGTGGTGAAGTTGTTGGTAGCACTGATGTTGGCATTTTAATCTCAACAAAGAGTTCAGCGAATGAAGAGTTAACACAATTTGCTGCAATGCAGACGTACAGACCAGAATCTGCTATAGTAAGGTCCCTCATGATGATGCTACCATTCTCATGCACAGTAACTCTCCTATCTGATTCACCAGTTGCGTTTTTTCCAGACGGAAGAATGACCGTGATGTCAGGTTTAGGAATCCCCGAAGAGTTACAAACCAAATGCAATGCCCTGCCATGCATAAGTGTGATATCTTTGCTTCTCTGAAAAGTTATGATTCTCGGGTTTTCACATATCAAATTTTTGGGCTCTATTTGTTTAAGTGTTAGCCCGTAGAACTTACTAGGTTCCGCACAAATAATCCTTCCAAGCCAAAGCATGCGCATCTTTGAGTTAAGGCTTAATCTTAAAGGAACCATCCGGCAGTCACACTGCCAGGGGTTTTTATCAAGTAGCAAGCCATGCATCCGGGGCCGGTTTGAGAATGTGCCAGGCAGAATGTTAGTCAGTCGGTTAGAAGACAGGATTAACATTTTGAGGCCTGGGAGATTTGAAATTGTATTAGGTTGAATATGAGATATACGGTTGTTGCTCATCATTAAATCAGAAAGCTTTGGGAGGTTTGAGAACGCACCAGGCATGATATTTGTTATCTGGTTTGAGCTTAAAGCCAAAGAACTGAGCTCGGTAAGATTTGAAAATGTACCTGAGAGAATGTTAGTTACATTATTTAAATCAAATACCAAGTCCTGCAGCTGAGATAGGCTTGAGAATGTACCAGGTTGAATGAAAGTTATTTGGTTGGACTTAAGGGTCAACTCTCTGAGCTGTGGTAGTTTTGAGAATGAATCAATGTGAATGTGTGTTATATGATTGTCACTCAAGTCTAATTTTGCGAGTTTGGGTACATTTGAGAATACGCCAGGCTGAATGTTGGTTAGGCTGTTGCCTTGCAAACCTAAAGAGCCAAGACTGGGTAGATCTGAGAATGTACCAGGCCAAATGCTTGTTAGAGGGTTTTGAACCAGATACAAACACTCAATGTGAATGAGATTTGAAAATGCGCCAGGCTGAACAGTAGATATCTGGTTGTCACGAATGTACAACTTGGTTAAATTCCTATACCTTGAGAATTCAGATGAAGACAGATTTGTAATGGGATTGTACCTTAATTGAAGACTAGTGATACTTGAGGGTAGATCTTGAGGAACACTGCCAAGGCCTTGAGACTTGCAGATGCATTTTGAGGGGCATTTACTGCTGCAGCCTGTGGTCTTCTGACTTTCCCGAGTCAAAATGATGAAAAGAAGAAGAAGCAGTTTTCTCCCCAGATTCCCGGACATTTTCTTTCTAAACAAAAAGAAGAAATAGTGTCATGTCAACACTTATTGGACAAATGTACACTATTTGATGCTACAACGGATTCTCACTGCACTGCAAACATTTTACAAATTGCGAAAGGTATTCGTAAAAGGCGCACAACGGTACGAATCGACTCAAATCGACGCTACCTTGTCACCTTAAGTTGCAAATTTCAGAAATTAAAAAAAAAATTCTCAATAGGCAAAATGGCGCAAAACGACGCAATCCACGTAGATCTCTCTCTTTTATTAAGCCTTATGATTGTGAATATTCTTTTTTTATTCAGTGGCAAGGCAACACTGCGATTTCCAATAAATCATCTTGTATCTTACGTGGAGCAGAAAATGAGAATCTGCCATTCCGTTTAAGGTAATAAAGCAGACTCTGGCTTTGAGTGTATAAAAGCGCACAGCTGCTATCGGAGCATGCCTTGTTGACAGTTAGTGAAGCTTCTTATCCAAAGTAACGCACATGAGCAATTGGCTGACGGATGGGTGGTGGCAGACGCTATGTAGGATCCGATGCCAAACTAAGCTTATCTTCATATTGTCTTTAAAAGAGCCGTTGTTAACTACCGTCAGTCGTCAATATGAATTTTCGAAAAGAAAAAGTAATTGTCGGATTGTGCAAAGCCGGCTTTTCATATTTCCCTTTTGATTAATGCTTACAGGTACAGAACCATAGGTAGACTAATCTGTCTTTAGAAATCTTTATACAGCAGACATTTTTCTTGACACGTCACATGTTTCATAGCAGACAGATAGAAACTTATTTCTAGAGGCCACGGTGATTTTACTCGTGCGTCGACTGTAGTCGCACGTCAGTGTGATCGCATGAAGAAATGGGCACAAATTCGCAAAGTAGGCGCAATTTCCTTGCGCAAATTGGCGATAAAGAAAGAAACACACCGATCCCTGCAACTGGCTGTTGGTGGGTAATAACGTACATACCGAAGAGCCGCTATTGGAGCATGCATGGTGTGTAGTTTTCCAAGCAGCTGTTTCAATCAAAACTTTCATACGTTAACAAAAAATTGACGACAGTTGATCAAGCGTCTCAATAAAAGTAAAGAACACAAGCAATGTGGCGGTGGGGGGGGGGGGCAAACGCAATATAAGGCAAACGCAATATAAGGTCCGTCGACAAACGTATCTTATTATCTTTAAATTGTATTTCAAAAAGTCGTTATCAACTATCTTCATAAGAAAAAGTAACCGTCGGTTTGAGCAAAGTCGGGCTTTCATATTTTCCTGTTGATTGACGCTTACAAGTACCAAACCAAAGGTAGACTAATCTGTTTTTAGAAATCTTTATACAGGAGACATTTTTCTTGGCATGTCCCATGTCTCCGTGTAACGCAGACTACGGTAACAGACGGATAGAAAATTGTAGCTGTCGAGACTGGAAAGTACGTCTTTAAAACTCTTAATGGAGTGTTTATAGTGTGGCTTGGCTTTGTGAAAGCATTCCTCAAAAGGGCAAAACGACGCGAATCAGCTCAAATCGGCCCCACTTTGTCACTTTAAATTGCGACTTTGTCTGCATTTCAAAATCTTTGCAACAGGCAAAATGGCGCATAACGACACAAAGACCACCAATGTCCTTTTCATAAATTCTAATCTTTCTAAATGTTTTTTCTTTCAATTCGGTGGCGAGGCAACACTCACATTTTCAACTAGAGTTCCACGACCTCATACCTTCGCCAAATGATTTTAACCTTTATGACTGACGTATTAGGAGTGTTTCTCATCAATAATAAATCATACCAGTTGATTGTCTTCAAATATAACATGTCCAAAGTATCAGCTTAACAAATTATGAGCCTACGGTTATGCTAATATTTATCATCAATTATGCAAAAGAGGCCCTTATTAACATAATTTGATTCAACGATGGTAACATTCACATAACTTCCCGATGCCACAAAAAAAGTATTAAATGTATGAAATTGCCGTCATTTGCCAGTGTGGAATAATACAAGTTACTCATTAAGTATGCAAATTAGGCCCACATTTGCATATTTTCTATCTATTAACAGTCCTCTCTTCCTCAGTTACAATTTGAATAGTCATATCATGGAACAAAGCGGATTTTTAAAGTTGCCTTATTAATTATGCAAATTAGAATCTGATTTGCATAATTATTGTCCAATCATACTAAGCATCACACAAGCTATCCACATACCAAAAATGATGACCATCCATCAAGGCCATCTTGTTATAGTATTTTCTCATTAATTATGCAAATGAGGTCTTCATTTGCATAGTTCATATCAATTAATATTTCTCTCTTCCTCAGTTACATATGTCACATGTTTCAGAGTCCTATCATGGAATTTGGCGGAAGTATAAACTTTCCTCATTAATTATGCAAATTAGATACTGATTTGCATAAGAAGTGTCTAATCATGGACATCATCACTCAAGCTATCTACCTACCAAAAATCATTACCATCCATCAAGCCCTTCTTGAGTTATTCCCTTTCAAAGTCAGACGCAAAACCTGCTCCTGCAGTTCCAAAAAAGCCGCTAGGGGGCCCAAACCCACACCACTTACTCTCTGTCCAAAGATCTATCTACCACTCAAAAATAAGTTCCATAGCATGTCCGGAACACGAGTTATCAAAACAGGAAGTTCCGCTGCAGTACCGTAAGATTTCGCAAAGTAAGCGCAATTTTCTTGCGCAAATTGGCGATGAAGAAACAAACACACCGAGCCCTGCAGCTGGCTGTGGGTAGGTAATATCGCACATACTAAACAGCCGCTATTGGAGCATGCGTGGTGTGTAGTTTTCCAAGCAGCTTTTTCAATCAAAACTTTCATAGGTTAACAAAAATTGACGACAGTTGGTCAAGTGTCTCAATAAAAGTAAAGAACACGAGCAATGTGGTGGCGGGGGTGGCAAACGCAATGTAAGATCCGTCGCCAAACTTATCTTATTATTGTGTATTTCAAAGAGTCGTTATCAACTATCTTCATAAGAAAAAGTAATTATAACTGTCGGTTTGAGCAAAGTCAAGCCTTGCATATTTTCCTGTTGATTAACGCTTACAAGTACCAAACCATAGGTAGACTAATCTGTCTTTAGAAATCTTATCTAAATATCTTTAGAGTGTATTTCAAAGAGTCGTTAATCAACTACTATCTTCATAAGAAAAAGTAATTGTCGGCTTGAGCAAAGTCGGCTTTGCATATTTTCCCGTTGATTAACGCTTAGAAGTAGCGAAACATAGGTAGACTAATCTGTCTTTATCAATTTTTATACAGGGGACATTTTTCTTGACACGTCACATGGCACCGTCTAACTCAGACTACGGTAGCAGACAGAAGGGAAATTGTAGCTATCGAGATAGGAAAATACGCCTTTAAAACATCTGTTTAGGTGTTTTTATCGGGCTTTTTGTTTTGTTTTTGTTTGGATGTCTGACAAAAGGTAACCTGATGAAATGCCCCGTCAAAAAAGCATACAAGACGGGGCATGCAGACTCTCTTCTTGGAGAGTTAGAGATTTCATACAGCCTACTGGCACCACTGACGCCACAATTTACACTATAGCGGTTTTTTTTACAATGGGTTACGCTCAACCTATGCCTAAAGTCCTAAACCTTAAAGTCCTAAACACGAAAGAAAACAATAAGAAAAAAAAACAGTTTGATGCTGGTATGTTAATAACTGTTACCGGCTTGCAAATATTTTTTTTTAATTATTGAACGCTTCATTCTTTGTAAAATTAGTGCAGAATGTAAAGTCACACACACCTGTTCTTCGCAATGTTTCTTCCGTAAATTGTTTCCTGTTTTTCCTGGATAAGTTCTGCAGTTCTTGTTGGATGCGAAATCAGACTGAATCGAGCTCCTCGCCGTGTGTGTGTGGAGACACGCCTAGCCAGCCTCATTAGCGTCTGGGTCTGACGTCAATAGGAGACATGCGCAGTGTGCGATTTGTGAGGTGACGAATATAGTTCCTGCCCATTTTTTTGAAATATTCCATTTTTTTGCTCAAAGAATCTTGTCAAGACCAGTGAATGTTTAGCAAAGGAAGAACAGGTAGCTCATTAGCTCATTTTCGTACCAAATATATATATATATTTTTTTAATGTTGCAATTTGAAAGAGGCAGCTGAGTAATATGCTGCATGCTATCTCGGCGGAAGGATATTTTGTATGAAAGTGTGTGTCTTTGGGTGTGGACACACTCCAGACATTAACGGGTATGAAATCTTTCATTGGTCGATTCCTGAACTGTTTTGTGAGAGGGGCGACACTCACTAATTAATTGCAGAACTCTCTCGTTGTGTAACCGTCTTTAATTAATAGCAGGACTATCGCTATCTTCTGATGGCTTTAGAAGTGACGGCCGTAACGACGTTTTAACGAGGTTCTTTAGAAGTGACGGCCGTAACGACGTTTTAATGATGTTCCCACTAGGGGTGAATTCCGGCGTCGCGACAAGGTTTAGATAAGACAAGATAATAAAGTGACAGTGGCGGAGTTCTCAGGCAGTCGGTTTCTGGACTCAAGAGCTGACGGACGCCTAAGTACGAGCCCTGTGTGTGCGGAATACATTCTGTGTCCTGTGTGATTCCTTCCCTCTCTATACACCTTTCTCACGCGGCGGACATGATAGACTGAAGACGAGGCCAATGAGGCAAAGAAGGAAAAATAATGTACAGATTGTTTTCCTCCTAAATCACATTAAGTTTTAAAATATGATATCCAAGTATCAATATTACAACTAATGCAATGTACAAAAAAAGATGCAGCAATTTAGAGCTTCGTTGACCGATCCCATAGTCTCCGCTCTCCTCCGTCAGAGCGTAGAAATGCAAAATAAAAACATAGAAATGCAAATATTTTACGGTCATGCAGCCACTTCCTCATTGGTCGATTCTGTAATTATCAGGTAATCATTGGCTAAACTGGTAATTGTGATTGACAGTTAGGATCGGTCTAATGTTTGCCACAAGGGCCTCGTTTTCATTCTATCATGGCCGCCGCGTGAGAAAGGTCTATGCGGGATCCCTAAAGAACCAAGGGTATTACCACCACCCTTACAGTTTTCAAGCAGTATGGAAAAGCTGCATGTCTTACCACAGTCGTGCTTTAGATTTTTTTAAAGAATACATCGGCCATCCAATAAATCGTAAAAAGCAGCTACAAAATGAGAAAATACGTGCAATAAGTTGCACAAAAAAAAAAGGATTTCGGAAAACGGTATACTAATGTCGTAGGATGCCAGAGTCAATTCCAAAGTCAAAGAATTAGTTTTGAAAGAACAAAAATGAAGAATCTATATATATTTGGGCAGATCGTTCAGAAGTTGACCTTAAAATCCCCAATAATCCTAAAGATCAAATCGGAATCATTAGAAATCGTGATGATGAATTTACCATTGACAGGCTGCTATATCAATATTCCATACACCTTGTTGCAAAAACATGCAGACAGTTTGTTGCTTGCAATAAAATCGCGCCAACGCGTAGTAGGTGGAGATATTGCCCCTTCCTTGATTCGCACAAACTCTCATCTTCCAGACGCGACACATCACCCAATATCTGCTTGGAGAAACCCCTATTAGCGCACACCCACAATAGGATAGTAAATTAATGACATGTTCCACAGGTCATTTAAGATAGGGGTTATATCAGGAAATATTACATTACCTATAAAAGCAGCTATGGTGTAAAATAACGTGCATTAGTTCGTGCATACTAGAAGACGGCATGACAAATTACATACTAATGCAGCAAAGGGATCGTGAGTTATACCTTGTGGCCGTACGGACAACCCTAATCACAATCCTCCTTCTCCTTCACGGTTCAAAAGCGCCGACTAGCAGGTCAAAATTTTATTACAGGCATCTTTGTAGTAGGTACTGCAAATATAATCCTAACTGCTAGGAGTCCCCGATGTCATGTGGGGCAATTCGTGTCAAATATATATGAACTAATCTAGGATCAGAGCAGATGCAGCAGTCAGGCTTGTTTTGAGCGTACATTGTATTTGTTAGTGTTTCCTTCATTTTTCTGGATGCGTTTCATACCTTTTTCAGTTTTTTTCCAGATACCCAACGAGCAACAAATACGCTCAAAACAAGCTGGACTTAATTAATTGCTAGAAATCATCCTAAAAGAATACACATTATACAAAATTGTGTACTTCAGAGTTGTCTGACACAACTAAGAGTAACTGCTGTTAATACTAATAATACCAACAATTCTAATATTAAAACATAGATGGTCTATTAGATTGAACTATTCACACAAAAGACAGTCACAAGCGAATCCTTCAATCAAAACATCCAGTTTAATCCTATATGTCAATGTCAATTTGTCATGTGTCATCCCATTTTCTTTGTAGGAGAAATGATACAAAACTGATCAAATCAAATTTGGAAACACTTGGAATTTCAAACTTTTTATAACTTGTTGCTAAATGAAGTTTGGTACTTCTAGCACTTGAAAAAACAAGCTTCTCTTTACATCATAGCATCACCATTTTTCTCTATGATCAAAGTTACAAATCAAAGGTTAAAGTTGATTTACTTTTATAAACTCCTAGTGTCTTCCCAAGGGACCAGTGTTAAAACAACCAAGAACAAGTTCTATACAATAGGTATACTTAAAACTACAGAGTCAGTTTAAATAGCATCACCTACATTGACCTTAACTTTTAACAGTCGAAATTACTAGTAGAACCTGTACCAATGTGGTGCACTGGGGGACCCTTTGATTGCTAAAGGTTAAATGATTTGTTTTCAAAAAGACATTCATAAAGAGCATGGAATGGATTACATATTGGTTGTTTTTAAGTACACATAAGAAAACGTGTTTAAAACATAACAAACTTGTGTATACTATTCGTACAGAAGAGATAGTCATGCCTCTTGAAAAACATGGCTAGAAAAACTGCTAAAGCCTATAGAAATGAGGGAATATAAAGTAAAAGCCATGGCTGAATACACAGAGTCCCCTCAACCTTCAAGTTATCAGATAATCCAGATTCACATGGAAACTATTCACAATCATTGTTGACTAACTTTTGACCATGTACAACAACAGTACAGAGTAACACTGGACACTTACAATGAGCCAGTATAGGCTACATGTTTTCCGACTCTAAATAAAACATTGTTGTGAAGTCTTGTCTACTGGTACATTACTACTTATGCCCTCCTCACATACAATGTACATGGCAATGTTTGACTCTTCTGCCCCTATTATGCTAAGAGAAACATCTCGCTGTCGTCACGTTTAGCGCCGACGGGGACTTTGGCTCCTCCTGCGACGTCCACTCCTGAAAGGAAAGAATCGACACTTGACTTAGACAAGACTTTACAAACACTACATACACACAGGGTGCTTTTGTCACACAGGCTATTGTTTGAGGAATGAGTCCACTCTACTTTATACAACAAAATGATCATTGTTTTCATTAATGATTATGGCCTTCATTGACTTCTGTTCACTGGTTCAAAACTGCTGTGTGGTGTGCACAAACAGACGAAACATGTGGTCCAGAATGACGTAAGCTCCTGTTACACATAGCCGAACATGGTCTCCCGAGTCCCGACCTACCCCCAACCATGGTTGGGAGTGGTTCGAGAGCTAGGTTCGCTGTGGTTGGCTGGTATTTCGGCTGCGCCAGCAGAATGTTTTGACATTTTGAAAACATTCAGCTGTGGACGGGAGGTATGGGATGGGTTGGCTGCTGGTTGGGAGTAGAAATAACTGGTCATTGTGTATTGAAGAGTCAAATTTGAATAAAAAATCTTAAACTGGTAAAACTACACATGACCTACCGCCAACCTTGGTTGGGTGATGGTCAGGAGTCATGTGTAACAGGCTTTACATACAGAAAATTACATACTAGTACATATTTAATACAAAACTGTAGTTACAAATGGAGGAATCGGGCTTGAAGTTGAACTGTGTCATGAGCCACGAGGACGTTATAACCATCGACCCACCTGCGTGACCTGCCCCCTGGCGGTCCCCTGACGAAGCACCAGTCGACGTGTATCGTGTTCTCCAGGATCTCTGTGCCGTTCAGAGCATCCATGGCTGCCTGGGCCTCCTTAAACGTCTCATACTCCACCAGAGCATAGCCCTGAAATCACAACAGATAGATACATGTCTCCTGACTTGAATGTGTAGTTAGGTTAAGCGGTTGAACCTAAGACTCAAAACGAAGCATGGTGCTGTTTATTACCTAGTAGTGTAATACAGCTTTGCCAAGGCTTGCATATTTATGGCCAAGCACACCAGGTCATGACAACTACTCTTCTTGATAAGTGTGTTGGGTACTTTGTGACAGTCCATCTGTAAAAATTAGGAGCTACTACACAAACTTTGTGTAGTAGCTCCTAATTTTCACAGATGGACTTCTATACACACACACACACACACACACACACACAGATGGGCACATATTTCAAAGACGATCTTCAAAGGGTAGGTGTACATCTGCATAATTCTGTGTACCACCTATGTAATCTATTGCTACAAGACTTTTGAAACAGGTAACAAGACTTAGATGCATTATTTATATATGAAACAAGTACATGTTATTATTCATGACTGCACTTTAGACATAGAATTTTTCAAGCTGCAGTATGTGATTTACAACACAGTGGCTGTGTTCTTTTAATTTACCAATGGTAGCAGTATCCAGTATATGATTATACTGTAGCAAGGTGCCAATGTGCATGTTTTTTCCTTACAAATTGCACAAGAGTATTTCAGCCCTGTACATGCAGATGACAACAAACCTTGAGGAAGCCTGTTCGTCGATCCAGGTTCAAGTGCAGGTTTTTGATCTCCCCGAACTCTGCAAACTTGTCGTAGATGTCGTCTTCCTGGGCTTCCTCGTGGACACCAGTCACAAACAGGATCCAACCCTCCACCGCTAAACAACACAAGACAACTCATCATTTAGTCTGCTGTATGTTGAGTGTTAAAGAACCCGCCACACTCATCCAAAAAATAGTAAGGTTCCTTCCGGGTGTGAGTGAATCAAACCATTCCAGCCTTAGTAAATGGGGTAGGGAATTTCCAGAGCAGCCTTCATTATCCCTGCTTCGCCTATTTACCGTATTTTCTCGATTAAAGTATGCACCCCAATTTAAGTACGCACCCCTGATTTGGGGCTAGTTCCAGACAAATTTGCAGAACTGAAACGTAAAGTCAAAAACCCCAAATAAAGTACACACCCCTTCTCCACTGATCTTGAACAAATTTTGAACAGGATAAATTCAAATTTATGGTGTTCCTCCTATTATCTCCAGGTCATTTTTCTTATATCAAGGACTTCTACATAATGCTATTCCTTAGATTCATAAAAGATTCTCTTGTTTACTCTGCCAGCATCGTCTCTGCAAACTTGAGGATTGCCTACGACAAGTTACAAACTTCACAAATTGGCAGGTATTGAGCCATGCATTGTTGCACCGCAGCTGGGTTCCTGGTTTGATTAAGCAAGGGTTTGAGGTCCTTTTCCAATTTGTCCGGGCAATAACCTCAAATAAAGTACGCACCCTGACTTTAGCAATGACTTGTGGTGCCTTTTGAATTTTGAAATGTTTAAAAAGTGCATACTTTATTCGAGACAATACGGTAGTCAGTTAGTTGAGCTAGCCTAAGCTTGATGTGTTTTTTTTTACTTAGGGAGAAGAGAGCGTTAGTTTAGTGCTTAAAAGTGGTCCGTGTGGCCTTGCACTGACAAAACTTGTTTAAAAAATACATGTACAATTACAAGTGCCCTTCTTTGAATCCAGGTGTCCGGTTAGGCAGCAGGAAGCAGCTTGAGCTCTCTTTCAAACCATGTCTGTTAATGACATATATCCGACATGGAATGCAGGGATCAAACTAGTTACATGTTATAACTACTCAGTATCTTTATAATATTCATATGCCCATTGTTTCATACATCTCTGAGGTCCCGGCTGGTCACTGTCAGCCTCAACAGACTCGTAGTGTTCCTCTGACTCCCTTCCTCGGGGCGCATCTGGGAAGAAAAGATATCTCATGAACTACCAAGCTTCTATACAATGGCGACATGGCTAAGTACTAAGGTTTTGTATTTTGTTACGGCAACTGGGTATCAAGTTTTAAGCAAAGGAGATGCATGCATGTATACTGGGTACTCTAACTCTAAGTACTTGATGCATATATTACAACATAACTTACCTCCATCGAATCCTCTGCCCTTTCTTTTCCGTGCCTTTTCTTTCAGCTTCTGGATTCCCTCTGTAAAGAGTTCACATAAAATTGAGTACAAAAGACCTCAGTGTGTAGTTCGTATCATGCAGTAAATGTGCAAAAACTGTGCTCACGTACTGATTTCTGTGAATAATGTTGTTGTGAAGATCTAATTGTTTTGCTACTAGTAACGTTACTACCATAATCATCATCAAAATCCATTTCAAGACACGTGCCCCCCTCCCCCACACACGCAGTTTACATGACAAAAGCAAGCGTCCAACCCCTTCCTTTTCTTTAAACAGATCACAACCACGAAGCAAAGTATTTTCGTTTCTTCGTGGCTGTTCAAAACACAAACATGTGTATATATTTCAAACAGTTCAGAATATACAATTTTGGTGCTCACTGGTTTCGTATGAGCGTATCACGCACAAAAAATAATTTCGTACAAACAATCGAGAAGACAAATTATCTACACAAGTTTGGCTCTCAAATTGTGCCGTTAGCGAGTACAGTACAAACAACACAGCCTACAAATAGTAAGTAGATACTTAAAGGTTTCTTAAAAAGTGATATAGAGTCACAAAAATTGACGTACGGTCTCCTTCTTCGTCAACTTCAAACTCTTCTCCTCCCTCGTGAAGATCGAGTACGTCCGCTGCCGCCATGATGCCGCCTCTGTGGATCTGACTTATCCGAATGTCTGATTTACATATTGTTTATCCAATAGGAATCGGTCTTTGAAGAGATTTGCATGCCACTTTTCCGAATGTGAGCGTTGAGCTAGTTTGCATATTATTTTGTCCAATAAAATGGTTGCTTTTAAATTTGCATGCTTACTTATTAACCACGGTACCATAGACGCGTACACCTGAAATAAAGGAGACATTACTATGATATTGTTTTGATAAAAAAACAAAGTTGGATTTATTTTGCAAAATCTATTATAAAAGATTGATAGAATATTTTATTGTGTTAAACTATTAATTTTATTTCAGGAATTTCTAAGTGTTTGCAGTTTTAATGACCAAAATTTGACTTATTTACCCCTATGTCTTTATGGAATGTGCCACATAACGCTAGGACGAGAGCATGTAGAGAGGAAAGGTGAGCTTGGAAACATCCCAAAGTAACCACTTGCTCCTTCAGATTTCTGGCCTTCTTACAACCGCCTCATCACCTCTATAGTGACTTTAACGTCTTATGTCTTAGTGGTGCCGTTAGATAGTCTAAAAAGAAAATGCAATGGCAAGTATTTGTGAAGTAAAGTAGAGAGCCCCTCCCCCTTAACGCTACCCCTCTCACTTTTTTTGCCCAGGTTCATTGTGTTCTGTAACGGTAACTTACTTATACCATAGTTTGCTTGTCTGTATCTTGTAATATATTATTAGAGAAGGTGGTGTATTTTTGAGGGAACAATGTGACTGGTTGGGGGTAATGGACAGTTGACTTTACTTAGTTTTGAAATAGAACAATATTCTGAAGAGGTTAGAAACACAAGTTTTACTTTCACTTTTGTCGAGTCCGGGGGGGGGGGGTGACTGGCTTCATTATTTTTTTCAACCCACAAAAATGGTAAAATTTGGGGATTGCTAACAATACTTTAGCAACTTGTATGTAGCATTGAGAGCACCTGTGACATTTACTTAATTTTGAACTCACCTCAGGTATTGAAGTAAGAAATGTATGTACTTCAAACGGGGAAATATAATATCCAAATTGAGTGTAAAGCACAAAAGGCACCCCCCCCCCTAAAAAAGGAACACATGCACAGACACACTGAATAACTCTTTTATTGGTACATAATACTGTACAATACAATTCTGTTTATATTTTATTATGTTTGATATTTAACTTTTATTTACTTTGCAGGTCATGAGGTTCAACTTCAAGTCACAGGTGCCCAGAATGAGCTCTACTTAGAAAACATAGCCCTTATAGAAAATCAAATCATTCAAAATTTATATACTAGTAATTTTCTAGCACTGTATTGATAGTTCCAAATATTTTCAGTAAAGTAGCTACATTTTTGCAGAGAAGTTGATTATCCCTCTCCAAACAATAACCCAATATGGCGGAAGTGTCTCCTTGGCGAGTTCTCATGACAAACCTGTGTCAAGAAATGAAAGACGATGATTTAGAATCAGCCCTTATGCTGGTGAAGGACATGATAGGGGATCATACCTACGAATCCGTCTCCAAGACAAAGTCGCCCAAACAATTCCTAGATGCCCTTGAAAAGATTGATCTAATAGGCGAGGACAAATTCGAATCGCTTCACAAACTGTTGGTGTTGATACCGATGAAAGATTTCATAGAAAACTTGGAAGAGTACCAGGAAGAATGGGAAGAAAGAAGGGCGGCGTCAGGTATCTACGGTCGGGATCCTAACTTTGTCGGACGCGTGACAGAAATAGCGAGGCTGGTGAAAGAGCTCGGAAAGACCAGTCGTAATGTCAAGCTAGTCTGTCTGACAGGTATTGCAGGGATGGGGAAGACAGGCCTGGCTAAGGAAGCCTGTTATAGGCTACAGAGGAGGGTCTTGTTCGTCAACCTGAGGGACAAGGGTAACATGCAGGACGTGTTTATGACGGTAGCCGCCGCTCTGGGACTGCGTCTGGACCTGCAGAGGGGGAGCCTGAACGACTGGGTTATGGTACTGAAGGACTGGATTCTAGCTTGTGAGGAAGGTGAGAAAATTTTATGAATGCATACAAGTAGGGGTAGAAAAATAATCTGACATGATGAAGTTACCACTATCTATGATTTATGGAGTTCAATGTTTAAAGTTTTTGCTGCAGTTCAACTCAATGCTACACAAATATAATCATCTATATGGTGTAGGAAAGACTCCTGCTTAAAGGAAGCCAAAAGGTATGGTCGGGAATCCTACTATACTATGCTAAATAGACCAAAAAGTATAGTCTCCATCGAAATTACATTAGTCCGTCATAATTCACCGCTATATTATTATTTAATATTAATTTGAAAATCGCGGCATACGCCGCCGCCAGGTGACCTCGGTTGACCTTTACTGCCTCGTGACCCCGCGTGACGACCACGTGACGTAACAGGGCTGAGCGTCCCACGTGACCACCACCAACAACAACACTTGCTAGCTCCCCGCGTGCCTCACAAACATTGCTGTCCGAACTCTGAAGACTTAGATCATGGAGATTGAAGAGAATCCAGTTGAAAATGAAGACTTTGACGACTTTGATATCCGCCCTCCCACTGAATGCAAGCCCTGTGACGTCACGCGGTCGTCACCCGTGGTCACGAGGCAGTAGAGGTCAAATGAGGTCACCGGGCGGCGACGTATGCCGCGATTTTCAAATTAGTAATATAGCGGTGAATTATGACGGACTAATGTAATTTCGATGGAGACTATACTTTTTGGTATATTTAGCATAGTATAGTAAGATTCCCGACCATACCTTTTGGCTTCCTTTAAATGAGACATTCATTTACTATTGAGGTTGACCAAAGCTAGACTAAGTGTGAATAGTACCTGTTTCTTATGTACAATGCCAATCTATAGCTATACTGTATGAATAGCTTCAATAGATTCTGTATATAATTACAGCTTCAGCCTGGTTTTTACTCAATGATGTAGTTTTGCAGCTTTTTGTAATGTACAAAATTGGTGCAAATTTAAAAGATCTTCAAACACAAGCCAAACCATGTAGCATACATACAAAATGTATCCTTGGAGATAATCATATCTAAATCTTAATGCTCTTTGATTTCTTTCTAGACACAACCATATTTCTGGACAATGTTGATGACCTCCTAGAGCCTGGGTCGTCCCGCATGCCGAATATCAACCGACAAAACTTCCTCAACTTACTCAGCGAGGTTCTCAAGATCAAGACCGAGCACGTCAAGATCCTCCTGACGTCGCGCTACAAGCTCAAGATGGAGGAATACAACGGCGACGTGGCAGAAATCACTCTAACAAGGCTGGACACGGAAGATGGTGTAAGGTTACTGAAGAAGTGTGCAGGGCTTGCTGGCGAAGGCATAGATGATGACGAGTGTAACAACATCGTTGAAGGATGCGGCCATTCTCCACTTGCAATTCGTGTGATCGCGCGGCATTTGAAGGACGGTCGCATCAGCCCCGCCGAAGCCCTGAGCCAGCTGATCACTAAGGGACAGAAAACACAGCAAGCCCTCCGACCCTCCTCAGTAAGCGAAGAAGACAACATCTTTGACTGCTTGAAGATGACCTTCGATGCCTTACCTGACAAACTTAAGAGCATCCTCGTTAGTTTGTCCGTCTTTCAAGGATCCTTCACGTGCGATGCAGCAAACGAAATCCTCGGATCGACCTCCAGACTCAACACCGAGCTTGACCTTGAGTTTGTTCAAGACAGGAACCTGCTTGAGTACGACTACATCAACGACCGATACGACCTACACACGCTTGTACACGTCTTCCTGTCCAAGGCCCATAAGGGGTCGGAGATGTTGACAAAGGCACGCAATGAAGCAGAGAAGCGTTTCCTCCAGTACTATAGTGTGCTTGCCCAGAATCTGTCCAAGGAGAGCAACTCTAAATTCTTTGAAGCATTCAGTCGATTTGAAGTAGAGAGAGCTAACTTCCACTACTACATAGAACTCTCAGCTACCAAGGGGAAAGTCGTTGACTTCAAGTCCAAGTCAGCTATTGACATGTGGAGCAAAGTCTTCTTATTCTTCCACACATTCCTGAGTATTGACGAACGAGAAGGTTACTTCGAAGGAAGGGCCAAGGCAGCGGAATCGGAGGGGAACACCCTAAACTATGCCTACATGAAATGTTGGCATGCTGAGCAGCTAGTAGAGAGGGGCCTACTCAGCGATGCACTGAAGATTGTGGGGAAGCTGTTGAAGACCCTGACAGAAATGGAGAAGACGAACAACTCTGATGGACTACAGCTCACTTTGGCAAGGTGTTACTACATCAAGGGAAGAGTCCTTGTTTATAGGAAGCAGCACAAGGACAGTTTGAAGCTTCTAGAAGATACCCTGGGTATAGAGAAACAGGTTTTGAAGAACCACACCCTGACAGCGAGAACGCTAAACATGCTTGGACACGTTTACTTCAACATCGAACACGAAGAGAGAGCGAAGGTGTATCATGAGGAGGCATACAACATGCTGAAGAAACTTGTGCGCTCAGAGAACCATCCTGACTTTCCTAACTACTTGACAAACATTGGCGCGTGCTACCATCGCCTAGGCAACAAGCATCCCCGTGAAAGTCCAGAGAGCACGGAGAATTACGAGAGAGCGCTGGATTACTACGACAAGGCGTACCGCCTACAGGTGCGATTGAAAATGGACGGACATCAAGGCACGGCGACCGTCTTCAAGAACAAAGCCACAACACTTGTTGAGATGGAACGGTTTGAAGATGCCAGGCCGCTTGCCGAGAAGGCCCTGAAGATTCGCAGAAGGAGGCACGTCCCCGGGATGCCTGACTTGGCTCGAGCGCTCTACTTTCTTGGGTCCATTCACCTGGACCTGGGAAACCAAGCTGCAGAGAGACAGGAGAGAGCTCGAGGTAACTAACTACAAAGTTAAGAGAAGTGTGGTTATCATATAAACTTTATGTATAATTTTTCTGGATGCTTTACAGAGACAGTAAGCACACCCTTATCGTTCTGATTTGCATTGCCGATAGATGTATAAGATAAAGGGAGTCAAAGAGACTTGTAGCAGTAATGATAGTGTTGGAACTACATCATGTAATCTAGTGAGACATCTTTTTGTTGTTAGTGACGAACATCTCAATGCTTGTGTGCCCTATCATGCAAGTATAGTCAGACAATACACGTAAAAACCTGTATTTACTTTCCCTCACTTAGTCATTCATTTTTTTGTACATTCCTTAATTAAATGATTCTTTCATTCATCAATTCTTTCCTTCCATCTGTCCTTCCGTGATTCCTTCATTCATTCCTTCCTTGATTACTTCCTTGATTACTTCCTTGATTCCTTCCATCCTTCATTCCTTCCTTCCTTCATTTCTTTCATCCATCCTCCCTTTCTTCATTCAAGATTCATTCATTTATTCATTTTACTATAGATGCTGCAAGAGACCAGTACCAGTTGTGTAAGCGGTACTTTGATGAAGCGCTAGATGAAGAGCTGGACCTGGGTGTGGGCCAGCAGAGTGTGGACTTCCACAAACTACAGAGGGACGTGAAGAAAGTACTGAAGAAACTACACAAGGGGTCGAAAGTTGAACAGAAATATCAGCAGAAATTCCTGGTAGGTAAAATTTGTTATAGTTGGTTTTGTTGTTGTTGTTGTTAAGCTGGTCTTGTATGGCTGTAAACTGAGGGTGTAAGATGATAGATAAGATGACACTTATGAACCTTGAACGGGGACATCTCGCGATGTCAACACAAGGAACAATGGGTTCTTCTTCTCCACTTGGCCCTGTCCTTTATCAGTGAGTGTCAAAACGATGTATGATGATACTTTTAAAACTCTAAAATTTAGAAGATACAGTCATGATAACTATATTCCCTTGTCCCACGTATATGCATATTTTCCACTGAGTAGCCTTTTAATATGCTGGAGGTTGATGATTGGCATTTGCTGGATTGCAGGATTATTTGGAAATATTGCAACCCTCATTGTTCCATTACTCCAGTGCTGTCTACTACAATGCGTACAATGTATTCACTAGAGAACTTGTGAGAGAATCACTTCACACCTTCACCTTGTCTCATCCTCATCTTGAGAGCAGTGATCATTTATCCATATCAATTTGCACTATCTTTTGGGACTTGTAGAGGGCAGATGCAGTCTCATACTTGAAGTATTTACACATATATGTATAAATACATGTGGTATTTACATGTATAGCCGCCAGTCACAACGCATTTACAAAGACAGTTAGCTCAATCCACTTTCTATTGTCTGTTCCAGAGAGCAGAGATAGAAGGGAAGCACAGGAGGGGTGATAGTGATGAAGACTCCTCCTCTGGCAGCAGTGAACAGAAGAGATCAGGTGATGAGGACGACTCAAGCTCATCAGGTAAATGTTGAATTTGTACCTCTTCACACCCTCATAATCAGTACATCTACAGTTTTCTGCCCCTCATAATACGGCCTGCTGTCAGCCTTGTTAAACAATGGCCCGCTAACTTGAGCAAAAGCCTTGACCGTGCCCAGATTGTCAGGGGCAATGTGGGGCAATACACACTTGCACCCAGGGTCCACTTTTAGTCTCCTCAGTTTACTAGCCAATTTAAGACTTGTAGAAGCCCTTTTCTGGGAAAGTGTTCTAGGTGAAAGATTAGACTGTGAGTGCAGGGTGTAGAACTTGATTAAAAGATTTTGGCCCATTATTATAGGCAGGTAGGGACACCTAGTTTGAATTAGTCTACAACCTGGCATCACAGATTCAAAATGTTGCCATCACATGAAACTTGGACTTTCAAATAGAGTGAATAGTATGCCAGGGGTAGTCCGATATACAGCGAAGCTCAATATATAGGCGATCCATAAATGACACTAAGAATTGGTCTCACCTTTTACAAGTTTGTTGTTTCTTTCATTCACAGAAGGGTCCCCTCCCCCATCACCATCCAAGAGGGCAAGGCTAGCAGAGACACCTAGTGGAGAGCACCCTGAACTGCAGGATTCAGGGCAAGCCTCGGCGCCACCATCTCAACAGGAGGAGCCAACACCTGGGTCATCGGGCGAAGCACAGCCTGAGGAGCAGCAGAAGTCCAGGTGTCAGTTACAGTAGTCTGGTCAGGTCGGGTCGGGTCGGGTCAGGTCAGGTCAGGTCAAGTCCATGCAGGTGTCAGTTACAGTAGCTTGGTCAGGTCAGGTCAGGTCAAGTCCATGCAGGTGTCAGTTACAGTAGCTTGGTCAGGTCAGGTCAGGTCAAGTCCATGCAGGTGTCAGTTACAGTAGCTTGGTCAGGTCAGGTCAAGTCTATGCAGGTGTCAGTTACAGTAGCTTGGTCAGGTCAGGTCAGGTCAAGTCCATGCAGGTGTCAGTTACAGTAGCTTGGTCAGGTCAGGTCAGGTCAGGTCAAGTCCATGCAGGTGTCAGTTACAGTAGCTTGGTCAGGTCAGGTCAGGTCAGGTCAAGTCCATGCAGGTGTCAGTTACAGTAGCTATATATAGTCTGGTCTTTCTTCTTCTTCTACCTGACCACGTATGTCCATCTGCCGAGAAATCGGGCTTTAAGTCCTGTTGTGGTCAGGAATATCTTGATGCATAGGAGGTCCCAGACCAGAAAATGTGTATCATGGTCATAATAGCTGCTATTATACTGTGAACACTAGTGTTGACTTGTAATGTGGGCCCTTCAAATGCAGATCATAAATAGGAGGAAGAAAGGTAGATTATTAGATTTCTAACCTTCTGCATTTGACAGTGGACAGTTGACTAGGTTAACTATTAGTTGTGACCATTTTTCTTAAATTGTAAGGTTATCAATCAAGAAATACTTTCATAATTTCTTTTGAAAGGTGTAAGAATATAAAGATATTATTCAGAATTTAAAGCAATAAGACTAACGTGACATTTAGAAGCGTGTACAAATTGAGAGTTTGGTTGTGGATTGGTGTCTTTTAAAATTCCTTTTTTCAAGAGTCCAGCACTATGTACGGGATACAGTTTCTTGGGGAATTTCATGTTCTTTTTACCAGAGACTAAAATTTTTGCTTATATCAAAATAGATTTTTATGATCCTCATCAATTGATAGGATAGAGCACCAAGTGCAGCCTGTTATGTTTACCTGTATGTACTGTACATGTATTGTTCACATTTGAAAAGAAATATATTTGAAACTTTGATTTTAAATCATGAAGCGGTAATACGTATAGTCAAGATTATGAAGACTTTAAAAGTCAGAATGTTTTATTGGACTGGAAAGCAACATCTTTCTATATCCAGTACTATGAATTTCACAAGTGTGATAAATTTTAGTTCTGACTTCAAAAGTGTACTGTACCCATCAAAGGGTTTACCTACTAGTATATAGGTGTATTAAGTTGGGCATGTACATTTAAGCATGTAGCTTCATAGCTATACTAATTTTCAACACAGTTTCTTTTGAATGTAGTATGATTATACATATGTTTTAAGCCAAGTGTTTGTTTTTGTGTACAAAATACTATTTTTAGTATGGCTGCACCTTTTTTATTTTTTGTTCAATGGATTTTAAAATTAATCCGTCAAACTTGTAGTAGTGTCCCCCTTTGCACAAGGACCACTTTGCCAGTATAGCCACTATTTGCTGGTCCTTTATACATGCATATTTTTGTTGTTGTAGAATTAGAAGTCTTGTATTATAGTTGCTAGACCAAACATGAATGTAGTAAAATGCAAAGATGTCATCTTTTCTGTAGATAGAAATACTATTGCATACTTCAACTACTATTATATACTGCATGAATGCCATGCATTGTCACAGTAGATATTTCTTTGTGTCATTCCCAACAATGTTTGTCAAGCACAATCGAGATATTAACTGTCCTATTGATAACCTGGGGACCAAATACAACCAGTCAAGCTTGTCTTCTATGACCACTCCATTGTTTTCTTACCAAATATGTATCACATTTCATCATTCCATACTTAACCTTTAGCACTTTGAAGTAACCATTTGGCACCCAATTTACTATTGGTTCCAGAGTTAGGCAGCAGGGAGAAGGTTAACCTAATACCACTGTGCTACCATTTCTAGGCAATGTCATCTTCAAATGATGTTATTTTCTTGGATTTTAAGAAGTCGTAGATCTTGATAGGTCTCCTAAAAATAAGATGTACATGTATATATAGTATGATTTCTATACTATGACAAAGAATTAGTAGTGCTACTAATTGTATATACTTGCTTCAATTGTGTCAAAATATAAAAGACACAATGTGTGATTGTTTCAGATAGAATGTTCATATGCAAGCAGAAATTAAGTTGGTGACAATCAAAAGCGTCTTTTTTTAATAAGGGTCATCATTTTTACTGCATTGTATGATCTAGCCTTACCACCATTCCTAGGCTATGTCATGTTTAAATGATGATCACCTTAATTATGATTTCATTTTCTAAGTCTAACCAAGTCATAGATTTTAAAAGTTTTCCTAAGAATGAGATGTATATAGATTTTGATCCGTGCGAGTGATGTTACAAATGTGTATAATACATACTTTGTATTTTCCGTATCTAATACTCAGAGAGTGTGATGGTTTTAGCATATAATGTTGATATCCAAGCAGGTGACAATCAACTGCATTGTTTAGTCATGATAAGTTACTACAGCATAGTATTTGCTAGGAAGCAGTAGACAGTTTCTTTAGCACGCCCATGTGTGAGCAGGCCAATGCACAGAATACATATTTTTAACAACGTGTGACATCTTCTCCATTTTTGTAATCAAATAAAAGAATCGGACTGTCTTTTAAGCCATTAATTGGCCACCGTTTTATTCGTATACTGCTTAAAAGCGTGAAGATCTTGCTATGCTATAGATTTATTAGGAGTTAAATGATGCAATTTGCATCTCTGTTTTATTCTATCTGACCCTTACCTCTTCCCTCATGACCTCAATATAAAGCGGCCTGCGTGCCGATTTGAGCTTCTCATGAATAAACAAAGGCTCAGACCAATGTTAGTCCAGAAGTTACAAAAGTAAGAATTTATAGGCCTGCCCAGTTGAGCCCATTGTGTTTTCTCTAAGAGCACACCTGTGTCTTCAAGTCCACTTCCGCTCAACTCCATAAATATGTACTTATTCTAAAGATCGCGTATTTCACATTCTTCAGTTAACGTACATGAACAACAGGTCAGTGCAACTTAAAGAAGGCTCTGGCACTGTTCATAGTGATCGCCTAGCTACTAATCCAACTCCGCCGTAACCAAGGCAACGCTAATAATAAACAGTCAACAACACTGGCGACTCTTTTATGACCCCTTTGAAATAGCGACGTCAAACGCTCGTGGGTTACGTCAGAAAACGCGAGGGGACCTAAAAAAAGTCGGAAATTTGTCTCAATTGTTACGTCCTTTGTTTGCACCGTTACCATAGCGACGGGACCCCCGCTAAGTAGTTACTTTGCTAATTGATGAAAAGTGTAAATAATGTCCTCTCCGTAAAAAGATGACGCAAACATCGCTATCTGCGTATATTTTGATACCAATTTAGATACGATGATCTGATTTGTATTATACCACAGCTTAAAAGTTAACGGAAAGATTGCGAAGGATGCAATAAATTTGGTTCATCGCGAAAATGACAGCACATTTGTGTCCGATCAACAAAACATTGCGTCGTAAGAAGGTCATTGAATAGAAAAACTTACAATCGTATCTCGTTGCCCCATCGCCTTCCTCTCGTTAAGTGCTGGGCACCTGCTTTTAACAAAACCACGTCTGCAGACCACGCCTAAGTAGACTTTCTTACACAACATCGTCAAGACGTTCTCATCTCTGTGAGTCTCAAAACGCAGCTAAGACTGTCTTCCAATACATTTCTTAGCGTGCCAGCTATCTAAAGTGAACCAGTGAAAACGGTAAGATCTCTTAACGCATTTTCCGCTATCTTAATAGTATAGCTATTAGCACATTTACTTAAACGTTACCCCGACTTCGTCGCAATCTAGCAGCTATTTTTGTCGTTTAGAAATCAAACAAACTGATCAAATTCGTATCAGATGTGAATTTAAGTATACTTAGTGTGACACACTAACTTGTGGGAAGTCGGCAAACGAAGGGCTTAAAAAAAGAGGAACCAACATCATATACGTGTTCCGTTTAGGTCGTTTCTTTTATATGGCGAATGCTTTTCTAGACTAAGTCTAGATCTATTCAACAAGCGTAGCTGAAAACTTCTTGCTCAATTTGAGTTACGTAACTGTTTAATTGTGCGAAGAAAATGAAATGTACTATTTTTTGCGGCTACTTAAATATTTGCCATCTGATAATTTTTGAAGTGGCTTCAATTCAATCTCTTTTGGACGGAATGAAGGCATGAACAGTTAACTTAGATATTTGGATCTTTCAGATATAAAGTAGTAAAAATATTGATGACATCGTTAAGTGGGGGAGTATTGCGTTCAATCGGTATCAAGTATGTTGGGTACCAATGTAGCAAGCAAGTCAATGTAGCAAACATTAGGTTGTTCTGTCGTGTTCGAATGACAGCTACGCCAGACCCTGAAAAGCTACTTTCGCGATGGTCTGAAATCATCCGTGCTCATTCCGCGTCAAAAGCAACGCGGGGTTTTGATGTTTAGATTCGACTTTAACCTTTAGCACACTGAAGTAGCCGTTTGGCACCCAATCCCCTATTGGTTACAGGGTCAGGCAGCAGGGAGAAGGTTAAGACCATGGACATCATACAGTGTCCACGACTGAATCGATAAGTCACGTACTTCTAAGCTACTGGGTGCACTGTTTTGGTTTTCTGACCGTGCTTGGTCATGGTGACAGAATATTTGTTGTACCCACATTGATATCAAGAACAGAGGGGTCACTGGGGTTGCACGATACACGGGCTCGTGTTTGCAATTTATGTATTATTAAAGATAAGCGTTTTCAAAATCTATTTCGGCGTACATTTTAGCGCTTGCTTCGCAGTTAAAGGCTTAGCTTTAAGTCCCTACGAGTGGACAACAACAGCGACTTCATTGTTGCAACTTGCCAACCGCGGAATTCCTGTCACAATAGAGTAGGGACGTATTTACTCTAAGGAAAACGAGGAGTTTGAGTTAATTGGCTCTGTTTGTCATTATTATTGTCATCCAAACAAAGTATGTTCGTTCAGAACCTGAGTGATTAGGCACAGGTTTGAGTAAACAGCTAGATCATTACGAGTCGTAAATTCAAACTTCAGTCTGGTGGAATCGTTGAGTTTTTTCTACGAAAGACCAAAACGACAAGGTGGGACAGCTTCCTCGACCCTTTTCTAACCGCTCCGTGGCATGATTCTAACCGCTCCGCGGCAGAATTTCCTTTCGCTCCGCGTCAGGATTCTAACCGCTCCGAGACAGAATTTCTCACCTTGTCGTTTTGGTCTTTCGTACTTTTCACACAATTCTTCATTTAGAGCAGGACAAGGTGGAAACCATAATATTTAGATTTGGAAAAGGCAGCAACTTTGCAATGCCGGTAACTACTTTGCGGAACATTTGCGTCAACATAAGTTTGAAGCAGTCACAGCAGAAATATAAAGGTTGAAGAAATTGCACTAAAACGATCCGAAATTGAGAATCTCTTGTTGTGGTCCAATGTATATATTTCCTTCTCGTCCAAAAATGCTGTACAGTTACCTCTCAAAGCTAAGTTATCCTTGTTTTTCGTATCCTGATTTGTTATGATTTTGTATGGCTTCCCTTGAAAATCAGTTACTTAGTTAGATGGATGAAGGACCATCCTTAAGATTACTAAATAAAAGCAGTCGAAATATTACCCATTGTATATCTATATGTTTGTTTGTTTGTTTGTTTGTACATAGCTAGTTTAGTAGCTTTATTTCTTGGGAGAGATATTCGTTCTTTGTACATGTTTCAGATGGCAGTTGGTCCATGCAAGCTGACACATACAAATTACATGGCTCAGTTTCCTCATTGTCGTATCGCTAGCAGGTTATATTTTTAACATTTGTGTCCACAGACAACATGCCCACCGCGTCAAGTAATGCCATCCTTACCAAGAAGCTGGGCCGGAGCGGGCCCAAGGACCCTGAGGCCGGGCAGAGTCGGGACTCGGCCCGAGGAGAGAGTGATGAAGGGCACGGTGGAGGGCGGGGCCGAGGCGGGGACGGATATGGCGGGGACGGATATGGCAGTGGCGGAGACGGGAAGGGCGGTCGCTGGGCCAAGGGCAGGGTACGGGTCGGGTTTGTTTGTTTGTGCTTTAATCTTAACATGAAATACATGTATTCAAATCGGCGTACATGCCATTTTTTCATTCTACTCATGAGGGACAGGGTCAGCTACGATCAAACTAGAAACAAACTTTAATATCTAAATAGAGTATAGGATATTTTAAGATTCAACATTTGCTGACCAATTCGCTCGCTCACTCACTCATTCACTCACTCACTCAATTGCAAAAACTCACACTCTCGTTCACTCACTCACTCACTCTCACTATCACTCTCTCACTCACTCACTCACGCACGCACACTTTCACTCACTCACTCACTGACTCCACTCACTCATTCTGTCACTCACCCACGCACTCACCTACTCACACACTCGCTCAGCTCGTTCGTTCGCTCACTCGTTCGCTCTCTCGCTAACTCACTCACTCACCCACTCACTCACTCACTCACTCATCCCCCCTCCAGGGCCGTGGGCGCGGGAAGCACTCCGCCTGGTGGGTGAGCTCGAGCCGGAGCTCGGGGACCAGCCGGTGCCACAGCACGTTCTGCCCCTGCAGTCCCCGCTCGCTCATCTGGTTCTTCATCGGTCTGCTGCTCGGTCTGCTCATCATGGGCCTCATCCTGGGACTGTGCATAGCGCTGGGCGCTTTCGGTACGTTTTGCCTCATATATTTTGTGAAGTATAATCCCACCGCTGCCACCAATGTAGACTACACCAGTAATGGGGGAAATACTAAAGTTCTAAATGAAGCTTTGGATTTTTTTGTTCTAGTAAAAGTGCTATACGATCATCTGTCCTGCCATAGATGAATAATCGAGCATTGTGTGTGTGTGTGTGTGTGTGTGTGTGTGTGCGTGTGTATGTTTATGTGTGCGTGTATGTGCGTGCATGCGCGCGAGCGCGCGTGTATGTATGTACGTACGTGCGTACGCGTGTGTTTGTGTGTCTTTTTGTTTGTATATGTGCGGGTGTCGATGTGCGTGTATGTATGTATGCGTGTGTGCGTGTGTGCTTGTGTGTGTATGTGGTTGTGTGTGCGTGTGCGTATGTGCGTGTATTTGTGTGTGTGTGTGTTTGTGTGTGCTTGTGTGTGTGTGTGCGTGTGTGGGTGTGCTTGTGTGTGTGTGTTCGATGATTGTCTTTCCTAGTTTTTACTCATCACTATTAGTTGTACATGACACTTTACACTTTGTTTGTTGCGGTGTGTTTGAGGAGGGTGGAGGCAGCCTGTGACAGTATCATCTCCCTTTTGTCCGCAGACTTTGTAAGTGAGGTAGAAACCATCTGTATCCCCAACAGCACCACCATCGACGACTACACCACGCTCGGTACACCAGTCACCACGGTCTAACAACATTCCAAGCAAAACGTTGAGGGTCGGGGCAAAACGTAATATGAACCATGAACCAACACGTATCTTAATTCTATTCACAGACTACATAGACTACCAAGAAGTCATCTGTTACCCAAACACCACGACCCCATACCAATACACCACCGTGAGCACCCCAGTCACAACTACCTAGGAACGTTTTTCCAATGATACATCACCTTCACATCGCCGCAAAATGTCGAGAATTCGAATGTTTAAACTGTGAAGAAATGGTCGTTTGGGTGTCAGGAGGATGACGGCTGAGACACAACGATTTACCGGTTTCGACCTTTTATTCAAAAGCCTTCATCAGAAATAAACTGTGAAGGAATATTTTGCGATTTCGTCTTGCTGGGTTCATATTGTTTTAATATGCAAGTGTTTTGTAGAAAGACCCTGGAGGTCACTAAAGTTTGGAATATGCAAAGTTGCATCTTGATTGCTGTATCAGAAAATGTCATCTATATTGATCAGTTTTCTGTAACTCTAGATCATAATCTGAACGACTGTTATACATACAAGGAAATTTATTAATCAATCTTATATATATGTCACAGTAGAGATGGCGATTCAGGACAATCGGCGATTGTTCTAGGACAGATCGCGATCGCCGTTTGTCCTAGGACAGACTGCGATCGCGATCTGTCCTAGGACAATCGCCGATTCTACTAGTAGAGATTGCGATCGAAATCTGTCCTAGGACAAACGGCGATTCTACTTGGACAAGTTTGCGATCGCGACCTGTCCTAGGACAATCGCCGATTCTACTAGTAGAGATTGCGAACGCAATCTGTCCTAGGACAAACGGCGATCCATACTTAATGATGCTAAGATAAAGGAAACAGCAATATCTTGTATAATCCAAGATTTTATTTGGTATTTACAAATTCTGAGATTGATATTTTGACACCTGTTTTATCACTTTACAATTGTTATTGTTCTCCTATGGTTGTGAATTCAATAGGTGTGAAACTGTGAGTAATATCTTGACACCTCAAAATGTGCATACTGAAACATTGTTGGATCACCTTCTTCCAACTGACATCTTTCACACATTATCAAAATTTTGTCTCTCAACTTTATCAGAAATTACTTTATCAGAAAACATACTCATTCATCCATTATAAAATATGAAGTAATTCACCTAAAATAGTTGATAATTATGACATGTAGGTAGTATGCTAAACCTGATTGAAATGTTGTGCAATGATTCATTCTATTTTCTAAAGCATTTCCATCTAATCAGAATTTGTCCAGGCAAGTAGAATCGCCGTTTGTCCTAGGACAGATTGCGATCGCAATCTCTACTAGTAGAATCGGCGATTGTCCTAGGACAGATCGCGATCGCAAGCTTGTCCAAGTAGAATCGCCGTTTGTCCTAGGACAGATTGCGATCGCAATCTCTACTAGTAGAATCGGCGATTGTCCTAGGACAGATCGCGATCGCAGTCTGTCCTAGGACAAACGGCGATCGCGATCTGTCCTAGGACAATCGCCGATTGTCCTGAATCGCCATCTCTACTGTGACATATACATAGTTATCCTATTACTAGTACTGTACATAATGATATCAAGCATTTTGTGTGTTTGTAATGTTATTTGGCGTTTTGCTTGCAGAGACTTTTCTTGTGCTCTTATATGGGGAAAATGATATAATGTTTTTGAATTTTTTTCCATGTTACTTTTGATCAAAGCTAGAAAAGTAAATGTTAAGGTCTCTGAGTCAGTCTATACTCCTTTGAACTCGATCTTTGTAAAAACGTATAACGTATTTACAGTATGTCTTTGTGTGTGTGTAGTGCGTTGCGCATTCATTGAAATTGTGCTCATATGACCCTTTACAGTTTCTTTCGGCGTGTAAGGTTTGAATGTTAACAAACTGCGTGTCCTTCTATCTTGATGAGTTGTATTTACTTTTATTCGTGACATCTAACAACTAGTACTGGACTTATCATTATAAGTGGATGCGTCGAAAAAAAGAGGTAACTGCGCTTTGCTATGTTGCTATATTGAGACAAATATAAATGTTTATTATACAATCACAGTGTAAATATAGGTGATGATGAAAATTAACGTGTTTTGTCGTGATCTGTGACGTGGTTCATATAGAATAAAGAGTTGTTGTTTCAGAATAAAAAATCTCATCTATTGTATATTCACTCTCACTGTCTTTACTAATCATAATCATAATCATAATCGATCATTTTGTACATCATTCTACATTGACAGCTTCTTTGATAAACACGCCTCAAAGTGTTAAGTTAGCTTCATGCATCAAACTCTGGCCAGTCTTTACTATGTGCGCCGCCTAGCGTTTATCAACCGAACAACAGATAGCGTGAGCCGATACACCTTGTGCGGAAGGGTCTCTATGGGGGATACAGGTTCTGTCCAGTGCTCGGGCCCCGAATGTGCGACCATCAGAACTGAAGGCGTTACATCCAGTGAGCACAGAATCGCCAGGACAGCTAACTGTAGCGACCTGGAAAACAAACCAAGAAAAAATTACAACTAGAAATGTATTTGCTAACAAGTTCGCTGGAGGTTTTGTCGGAGGCTTCTGTGACAATAATTTAAAAAAAAAATAGTTGAAACCTGAGTATAGTCGAGCGATATCCACATAAAGATCTATAGATATGCATATCTAGGAAATGACAACAGTTATTACTAAATTGATTAGATGCAGACACACATGCACATCCCACCGTTGCCACCAGTTTTATGTCCCGTTCACACTAATGCATAAATTCAAGTCCGTTTGAGTTGCATATTAACATTTTTGTGAAGTTTGCGGGGAAGAAGCTGTTTTCAACTTTGACTTTTCAACAGGCTTGTTGTGCAGCCTAGTTATCGAACCAAAGAAATGACTTCTTCGGCTGCAAACTTAACCTAAACCAAAAACATGTTAATACGCAACTCATGCGGACAAGTGTGAATGGGGCTTTGGTTAACCTACATCGACGTCACACGGAGCTAGTAGACAAGTAGACCAACCACTTTATTAGGTATAATTGACAACACACGACCTCGCTAACATTACTCTTTACACAACTTACAGGGACTACACAACCCATGACCTACTTATATACACACGGACAAGTACAAAGCAATACTACTCTCCCGTCAAGTAAAAAGAACTAAAAGGCAGGTACATTGTATGTTCAGTTGTTATGTTCTTACTTCATCGGTCTGTTCATCTGAGTGAACTAGCCAGCAGTCCATGTTGTCCCCTTGGCAACAGAAGGCATGTGCCTCCACCCCGCCCCCACTGTTCCAGGCACTGCACCTCTGCAGGATACGGTCAGGTACTAGTAGGTTTCCGGAAAAGGCGCCCCCTACCGGACTGCCGCCTGCTGACGCACTGCAGCCTGAGATTTACCGGCAGAAGGAATAAAAGTTGCAGCGCGGACATATCTTCGCACGTGGTAAGCTTGTCTACTTTTCGTCCTGGTGACGAATCAAAGTACATAAAAAAAGGATTTGGAAGATAAAGAGGCGATGAGAGAGATATATACAATGTACAAATTTGTTAAATATTATGTTTCATTATACTCGCCAACTCTAAGCTTTTAAGCGAACGAAAAAAAAGTTGTGTTTCTTAAATCTTAAGTACAGTACTTTGTCCAAAAATTATCTCAGATTTGTCTGTTAGCTAAGTTACTAACCTGTTAAGACATCTCCTGGACTTTGGTCACACGTTACGGTGGCTACGGTGTCATCTTGTTTGGGTGACTTTCTCTCAGACGTCTTGAAGTAGCACTTGGGTCTACCTGGCAATATACAACAGCGCGCAAGCGCATAGACACTGGACCCGTCCTCCCCGTTCTGAGCGACGCAAATTTGTCTTCCGTTCGGAATGTCCTAACACAATACAACGTAACACGGAGGGGTCACAACACATATTTTCCACATTTCTATTTCAAGAAAAATCTTCTGCTTTAGCATTTACCAGGCTCCACAGGTCGCTGGAAAAATAGTAGGTCGCAAACTGTAACTCCTTTAGCGGACTAACTCCTGTGGCATCTTATCCGTCTATTTGGCCAATTCCTACTATTTTTTCAGCGACCTGTGGAGCCTGGTATAGGCTATTATTGCCCAAAACATTGGAAGCATCAATGTTGTAGATTCGTCGTACGTCGTTGTCGTACGTCCAGAAAATTTTCCAGTGTGAATCAGGCCTGTATTGTCGGTTTGTACGATAATTCACACAACAAACTGATCTTCACAGTCATCGGGACTAGCCAAAACTATCATGCAAGGAACCGCCCAGGGAGGAAGAAAGAGTGGTAGACAACGGAAAAGATGGGCGGATGATATCAGAGAATGAATAGGCATGACACTAAATGAAACGCTCAGAAAGACAGAGAACCGAGAAGGCTGGAGAAAACTGGTTGCCTGTGGTACCCCAACGGCGTAGACTAAGGCATAGATAGACGAATAAGAAGTAAAAGTAAACAAAGGTTAAGTAGGCATCCTCAACTGAGGTGAAACATGATGCTTTTTCATGTAGCTAGTAGTAGTCCAATGCGGCTTCTTCTTTCGAATAAGAAGTGCGTTGGTTTGATTCCAAACTTACCAGTGGGAACTCGCCGGTACGGACGCCATCAGTGACAGAGGAGCAGCTCATCATGGTCTCGTTCACGTTACAAGCCGCGGAGGCAACAGAGCCTGGGTCTGTGTCTGATCTTAAGGACCACACCGTTCTACACGCCGCTGTTTCTGTATCAAAAACCAACAGAAGGTAAGGTAAAGTTAAAGCAGTCATCCTTAATTAAGATGAAGCATGATGCTTTTTCAACAACAGTAATACCAACAAACTAAGAGAAGTTATTTAATGTCTGATTGCCTGTTGGTGTGTAATGATTATGGAGCTACATGGTCAAACCAGAATGGTAACGTTATCAAAGTTAAACTAGAGTTCCACGACCTCATACCTTCGCCGACTGATGTTAGCCTTTTCGAGTGAATGCTTATCACTCAGTATGTAAATAAGGTCCTCGATTGCATGAATTTCAAGTGATCCTTTTCTCTACACAAAACACAGCATTAAAGTAAAATCTTAGAAAAGAGGGCCATTGTAGCATTTCCTCATATATTATGTAAATGAGGCTACCGGTATCATGATTTATGTCTGATAACGTCCACATTTGATTATCTCCCAAACGCCACAAGAATGAAATCCCATCATTTACCACTCTGGAATTATAGTATTTTGTCATAAATTATGCAAATTAGGTATTCGTTTGCATAATTGATATCTATCAATATTTCTCTCTTTCTCAGTTACATGTCACGTGTTTGACTACAATGGAATGCAAGGGTTTGTATACTTTTTCACATCACAGATCCTGATTTGCATGATTCTTATACGATCATGTAAATCATCACTCAAACTATGTACATCCTACAAATCATGACGATCCGTCATCACCTTCTTGAGTTACTAGTATATTCTCTTTCAAAGTTTAAAACAAACCTACACGAGTTCTCCCAAGAGTTATAGAAATAATCACTGTAAGAATATTTTTGCTTAATTGGTATCATAACTTTTATCTTTACTACAGAAAATAAAGCAATTTGTTGGCAATGTATTTGCTTCAATTATGCCCTTATTTTCATAGTCGACATATCAATCAGTTTTTATCAAACCTATACCTTCCAACAGGGAGAGCGTTAGATCGTAAAGCTGCTGTGTTTAAATGCCCATGTGACCTCCCTGACCCCAAAACAGAGCCCTGCACCAGGCAAGTAAAGTATCACATATGTCCTCCAGGGACGTCTCACAGGGAGCCTGCTCCGGTAAACTAGGTCACCTGTCAGTGCAATTTAACCTGAATAAATAGACTTAAAAATAGCAAATTAAAAGGGAATTGTAGACATTTCCTTATAAATTATGTTAATGAGGCCTTGTCATGCATGATTTTTGTCTGATATTGCTCACCTTTACTTAGCTTCCTAATGATACAAGAATGAAACTCGAATCATTTACTATTGTGGTATTTTCAATTAGTATTTTCTCATTGATTATGCAAAATAGGTAGCTATTAGCATTATTGGTATCTATCGATACCTCTCTCTTTTTCAGCTATATATGTCACATGTTTGAGAGTCCTATTTTGAAAGGCAACAGATTTATAAACTTTCCTTGCTAATTATGCAAATTAGCTCCTGATTTGCATAATGAATATTCAATTATGTAAATCATTAATCGAGCTATCTACATACCATAAATCAAGACGATCCGTTGACCATAAGTCTAGTTATTCATGTCCAAAGGTCAAAACAAATAAATTAAAAACACCCGCTGCAGCTCCAAACAAGCCGCTAGAGGGCCCAAACGTGCACAACTTACTTCATGTGGCATGGACTATCTACCACACAAAAATCATGACCGTAGCACTTGCAGAAAATTCGACCTCAAACTTTGAAGCTACACTGCAGTACCCAAAGTACCCGCTAGGAGGCCCATCATCGAACTTGACCTTCCCTTTTAATAAATCTACCTATTCACTAAATATCATGCACAACCATCAACAGCTTCTCGAGTTATCCTGTCAACAAACAAATACGCATACATAAGCAGCCCACTGCAGTACCGCAGGAAAATGCCAGGTGACCCATTTTTGCACTTGAGCTTCGTTTCCATAATCTCTACGTACCCACTAAAAATCATGCAGATCCATCATCAATACGTCGAGTTATGTTGTCTACATACAAACACACTAACAATAAGAGTCCACTGGAGCACTTTAGGAAAACGCCAGGTTAACCATTTTCGAACTTGACCTTCGTTCCCACAACCGCCACTTACCTACCAAAAATCAGCAAGATCCGTCAAAGTTCTCTCGACTTATGATCTCGACATACATACGGACCCACTTTACAGCTGGCGTAACCGATAACATAACCTTACCGCGAATGCATACATTCCCGGCGAAGGTAACAATAGGAAATTTCAGTGGGGTCGTGTGGCGTAACGGCAGAGTCTTCGACTTAGAACCAAGTCGGGTCCCGGGTTCGTATCGTATCTATCATGTCGCCGATCCTGTGCCCTTGGGAAAAGCATTTTACACGACCTTCCTGACTTTACTTAGGTGAGTACCTAGCTCCAGTTATCCCTCGGATAGGACGTTAAATGGAGGTTCCGTGTTTGAGGAGAGCCACACATCGAGCGCGTTAAAATTCCCGCCACACTTATCGAAAAGAGTAAGGGTCCTAGTAGGGATCCTTCCCGGTGTGAACCAATCAAACCTTACAGTCTTACGCTGTCACTCATTGAACCACGTTCAAACTCATTCAAGAAGAATTTAACCATAAAAACTGACCGTCCAATGGCGCTGTAGGAACCTGGAGGAGTTTGTTGGGTGTCTTCTGTCGCGAGTCTTCCGGAAGAGGTGAAAGGTGAAGTTTGTTCGTCGCTGCAGTTGACAGGAGAGTCATGCGGATCTGCGCAGGCGTCATGCTCGGGTCACGTGACAGCAGTTTCGTCACCACACCTGGTGATAAGCAAAACTCGATGATACATTAATTTTTGTTATTGACCAGCAAGTTAACTATAAATCAACTCAACATACTTTCTTAACCATTGATCAAGTGGTGTCTTCACATAATGTCAACAAACTCAACACAGTGTCTTAATCAACGAACATATCAACAGTGTCTGTCGACAAGAAGGGACAAAAAAAACGAAAGAAAGAAGTTCAATCCCTCCCAATATAGATAGCATATCAGTTCTATTGTACTCAGGTTTGTAGCTGTAAGATTTTGGCCCCAAAATTTAAAATATTATTGAGAACAAAACCTTCATGTAAATGACATGCACAACCACTTTTTACAGGTTTGCGTAGCAAAACCTTTGCTGGATCCGTTGGCATGTTCGGTGGCTGCCATCTTGAATTGTGCCGTCACAGGGTCGCCATATCATTTTATTGGGAGGGGTGTTTTTTGGGGTCGCTAGTTTAATAGCGTATTTGCATCATTATTTCGTATTACTGGTGTTTGTGAACTTTGCAAAAAAAGCTACACAAGGGAAATGGATCATTGAGTTTTGCTAGACGCAAGCCCTACCTGCCGTTATGGGTGCTGCCATTGACGTCCCACTCAGAACAGCGCTGCAGCTGTCGCACTCCACGCCTGCGCTCAACACCTCCTGCGCAGGCGCGAAGATGTCGACACAGCTTCCGTGAGCAGTGGCGCCACCTGGTGGAGACCGTCCAGTCCGATCGTACAGTTGGTCATTTCTCCTTGTACCACCGACGGTGATTACCTGAAGGTTGTACAGAAATTGTCAACACAATAAGAACTCTTACCTTTCATAGCATAGGTCAACTATGTTTCCATGTATGCAGAGGCAGAAATCTGACATACTGAGGTAGGGAGAAAAACAACTCGATCATAAAGCTTTTCTCACGTTATGAATCCCGCCGCGTGTTTTAACTCACCACATGGCGGATGCTTAACAACGTCATGTGACTACAAACACCCAAACCTGACGTCAAACGGCAGGAAATAGCCCGCCCGACCAGTTTCCTCTTGATTTCTGTCTTAGCCCCATGGAATTTGATAGTGTAGATTTTCAGGCGAAAAATGCGCTCAACTCTCCGGCGATTTTGAAATTCAGCGATCTTGCGATCAAGAAAGTCGGACAAAGGTCGTCAGTAGTGTGATTCCCACTTAAACAACAGCCACATGCATACATGAAAGTTCATCTGTGTTGTTAAATGACGGAACTGAGAGACGGGGGGCGACATAGGTTATCTGGTTGCTGATTATCTACGACCCGTTGCTGCAGTCAGGTGTCTCCAGTGTCATGTCCCGGAAGTTGCAGTAGATGGGTCCATTCCGTGAACAAGGCTGACAGAGCTGGCACCCGAAACAAGACAGGTTTTGCTATCGCAAACCTGTAAAAAATTAGGTAAGTCCCAATTATTTCAGTGTTGGCCATACGTTACCTCAGCCTCCCCTGCAGGAGAGCGGCTACAGGCGTCGTCCCCGTCGTTTCCCGCCGCCACCACCACAGGGAGACCCAGCAGTACCAACTTTCGAGAGGCCTGGTTGACCGACCGCGATACTCCTGTGGAGGGAGGTCAACAGCAGATATTCTTAGGTTTTTGATTAAGAAATAGACGGGTTGGTTCTATAAGGGCATTGCAAAAAAAATCAAAATTGCTTTTATGTAACGACACCACGTTAGATTTTTTTGATGGACCAAGCTTCCTTTCCGGATTCTTGCCTCTGTCATCGTGTCAATAGGAAGACAGCCATATAAGGCGTTTGCACTCACGTGACTATGACGTGAGTATTGTTCGCCATGCCTGATGGTTAAACGTGGTAGTTGCCTGATAACTTTGAATTTGCATATGGGGGGGGAGAGAAAATTGATGCGCGCGCGGATGTCATCGATCCATATAATCAAATTAACATGGCCTTACCTGCAGACCCCAGAGACATAACAACGACCCCTCGGGCTGCATTGTTCGATGTGATCTTGTCATAAATGTGGTTGAGCCCGCCAATCACAGTGAATGTTGAGCCTAGGCCCCTGTTGTCCAGAACCCGCACGCTTCTCAGCAGAACTCTCGGGTTCACGCCGAACGTCCTGCCGCCTACAAGAGCGGCAACATGCGTCCCGTGACCTTCTAAGTCGTTACCCTGAAAGGGAAGAAGACATGACAGGGCTGATATCAGGTAGAACAGACCGGTCCTGGTTGTGCATAAAAATTGAACTAATACAAAAGTGAGTGCATTATGCTGCGGTCACAATTGGGAAAAGAGGCCCTGCCTGGCAGTTTTTGCACTTTCGGGCGTGACCCCTACGTGGCCCCATGGAGACCTCCCTGCGGCTACCGGGCTACTAGTATTTTGGTAGGGGCATGGCCGGGCCCCTGGATGTTTTTTTAACACGGAGTTAAAATCAACTCGGGGCCTGGTAGCAAATAGGCGCCGTGAGCTAATCGTGAGAACACCGAGGGGTACCCTTCCCATGTCCGTCAGTCTACCGGGACAAATTTGTGTCTTCGGGGCTTTGCAGGGGCTACACCCCCTCGGGGCACCGGTGCAAATGTCACTATAGCATATAAAGTGGTCTTGTGGATAGAGTTGTTGGCCGAAAACTTACACTTTCTGGATTCGAATCCCTACCGCCCCCAATGTTCTGTCATTGGGGAAGGCACTGTGCAGTACACCTATTTCCTCATTCTACTCAGGTGAAATGAGTCTCTGGCTTCGGTTAGGGACGTCCTCTCGGATAAGACGTAAAGCCGGAGGTCTCGTGTTTAAGGAGAACCACACAACAAGCGCATTAAAGAGCCCACCACACTTATCGAAAAGTTCGCCATTTTGTCGTTTAAAGTTGGTATAATCACACCAACAAGTCAATCGTTTATTTCACCTTGTTCGAGCCGTCTGCGTCATGAGCGTCGAAGCCGGACCAGTCAGCGCGACCTTCAAATTCTTCATGGGAGTACCGTATTCCAGAGTCGACGATGTACACATCAACACGTGAACTGTCTGTCGGCAAAACAAAAGAAACATAGGACCCGGTAAAATTTTTTGAAAAAAGCCCTGAGTATTATTTTTTCTATCATAAAAGGATCATAATATTCGGAGCTTATAAAACAATTCAATACAAAAGAAGAAGAAAATAGGACCCGGTAAGATTCTTTCAACATTGATAAAGAAGCCCCTTGTATTAATACACCAATGATAAGACCAGCTTTCAATACATTAATCATCAATGATGATCGTTTGTCTTCTTTGGCACATTAGTACTTCTTTGACAGATAAGCCGAGAAGCTCGGTGGGCGTCACCCCACTTTTATATAGGAATGTCGTGTTAAGTCTCGTACCAAGTACACAACATCGGGGCATAGTAAGTATCGAACCCGACGGGACCTATTGGTTCTGAGGTCCCTGTCACACCTGTGCGTATATGCAAGTCCGCATGAGTGGCGTATTAGCAAGTTTTTGTTTTAGGTTAAGTTGTCAGCCAAAAAAGTAATTTCGTTGGTTGGATAACTAGGCCGCACAGCGGTGGGTCAAAGTAGAAAACAACTTCTTTCCGGCAAACTTTACATAAACCAAAAAAAGTTCATGCGCAACTCATACGCACTTGAATATACGCACAGGTGTGACCAATCCTCTTACCATTACGCCACACCAACGACACCCCTGAGGCGTCGTCAATAAGAAACTGCCGTTTAATGTAGATAAAAAGAGAGTGAGAGAGAAAAGCAGAGAGAGACTGAGGAAGGGAAAGGGATTTGAGAGAGATACCTGTATTCCTATAGTCCACACAGTCCTGGCATCCACAGTGATCTGTAGTGTTGCCGCAATAGTTGTAAGAAGAGCAACACGGGTAGCCACTGTCAGGGTCACACCCAGCGGGCCTCCCGTCTTCTGCAGGGTAGTCCTGTCCGCAGCGCCCGTCCTCGCGCCATTTCTTAGGAACTGCATGTAACGATGGAAGCTTTAACGTCAGCTACTTTTAAAAGATACTAGCTATCGTGCAAGTTAGAAAAACATGATGAAGTACGCGGTGTCAAATTACATATGTAATACGTCATGCATGACGCTTCCGTGCAACTTGTTGTTACTGGTTCAGGCGTTTATTCTGTTATGTCGCTGGACGTAAACCTTTTTCATTGTTTTGTATAATAGAGAGAGATGACTAAGGATCATACTTATGACGTTCTTTATTGCTCATGAGAACAGGCTTTGGCATAATACACCTCGACATGTGGACATGGCCCAAACTGGACGTAAATAGGTCCTGGACGTAAATAGGTCATGTTACGTTATATCAGAGTAAACACGGGTAAAACTTTCAACATTTCGAATTGCAATCATTTTCCAGAAGTATAGTGTCTAGTAATTCGCCCTAACATCTAAACCGTTAGGGTAACGAACAATTAGAAATGCTTACATGAAGCGTACTTTTCGATATTTTTTTCTGTTTACAGTGTAGTGGTAAATAAAGTATAGAGGAAGAGCTAGCAACTCTTCCCTGTAGAAATACAGAAGGGAAACCTTTGTATCTGTATATGTATCTGTATCTGTATAGCCGGCATAACCAGTCTTCGGCGTGACACACCAGCTTCGCAGGCACGCGGCGCGACAGCAGCTGGTTATATCACGCCGAACGACCTGTCACGTCTAACCTTCGCATATCTAACTAAATGCAGTGTTTAAAGCTATCTAATGAAGAAGCCTTTATGAGTTCCAATCTACGATTGTTCTTGGAAATGCGACTTTCAATCCTAGGTTGATAAGTCTGGTACTTGCGGCACTACTATTTCTTGTCCTTTTTCTGAGCTGGTATTAGATACTTAGGAGCTATGACTTGCTGCCCTATGTATATGTACAACTAGGCACCGGCTACAAGGGTCTAAACGATACGTCATCTATGAACTGACATCTTATCAATATTAGGTACATCACTTTAATACAAAAATGACGTCATGATATTCCCACTTTCTTTCTGTGTTTGGGCGTACACTTACCTTAGACCGGGTCCCCAGAAAGTACGAAATGGAACGAAATGGAACGAAATGGAACGAAATGGAACGAAATGGAACTAACTAAAACAGCATATGACACATCGTCCATTTCGCACTTTCTGGAGACCCCTTACCTAACGATACTTGGCAAATGAAATAGTCTTCTTGATCACAGCTGTCATCATCCCAGAGAAATCCCCGGCTGGCCCACAGCTGCCCGCAGTTCTGCATCCCGACTTGACCGCCTTCGCGGTTGTTTGGTTCCCCCGCCGCCCAGTTGGCAAAGTCTCCGGCTCCAAACGGGCCGCCGTCAGACCACACCCAACTACCTTCGACCTGTTGATCATGCCAATGAAAGACAAAGTCGTCATACTGGGTGCCCAAGTGTTCATACGAATTCCATAATTTGTACGATCAAGTTCTAAGAATCATATGATTTTTACTGAAGACTTTTACAATTAAAGGATCGTATGCACTGCGTAAAAGTTGTATTTTTCCTAGTAGTGGACCGTATGTATTCCGTAAAACTCTTATGAATTACTCAAAATTCGTATGTTTCTTAGAAGTGGGTCGTATGAATTCCGTATACGAAAAAATTCGTATGTTTCTTAGTGGTGGATCGTTTGAATTCCGTTTATGTTTCTTAGTAGTTGATCGCATGAATTCCGTAAAATTCAGTATGTTTCCTGGTAGTGGATCGTAGGTAGACAGACTTTACAATGCGTAAAAAAATATTGTCAATACCTCCTGGTCGTTTAGACCTATCCAGTAGTCTCGCCCAGGATCCACGACACGGACTGCGCGGACCAGGAAGTCTTGCACAGCCTCGGTTCGGACGTCTGCAAGGCGCCCTCCGTCTGCGGCACAAACCTCCCCGGCGGCGGTGTATGTCTTGGCGTCGGAATAGACCTTGTAGAGCTCGTTCTTTTGCTTTATGTATCCTGGATGGGAGTGAATATACTGTATGTTTTTTTTCGTTCTCAATATCATCATGCCATGTTGGACGCTAATTGGTCTCTAATTGGCTGGTATGTTGTAGTGTCGGCCCTTTTTGATTTGTTAAGAGTGGGCACTAATCTTAAGTTTCGTTATGTTATATGTAAACGATTTGTTTTGAATGGATGAGAGATAATTTTCAAGCTAAGACAGACTTGCTTTTTGATTTTGCAATAAGTACTGAGTTTGTGACATTTTATTTCTTGTCTCCAGCCAGAGAGAAACGCGTCTTTCAAACAGTTCTTGAATATACCATCCACCTATCTCAGCCTTTCTGGCTGCACGTACCACTTCATTCCCTCAAACATCCCGCAGTGTCTGAAGATAGCTAGAGGAACCAATTTTTTAAAAATCAGGAAACAGAACTCTTAAGGAGACTCACCTGTGATGGTTCTGTAGATGGAATTTCTCCAGTCTCCACCACAAATCTTCGCTGCATCACCCGAACAGGGTTTGTTACACTCCGACTCCGGCGCCGCTCCGAACCCACCAAAGTTGTCGCCACAGAAGCACTCTTTGCCGTACTGTAAGCCAGCATACCGGTACCTGAAGCCGTGTGAATACAACAAGACGTGGTCAAGGGGCTACATGAGACCGCTAGTATGGCTAAATTAGAACGTGTCAGCGTATAGGGCCTAGGGGTAATGCTTCGTGGTCCCATATGGAACAAGGGGCCCCACCGGGTATACCGGTAGTTCATGGGCTGTTTTTGTCACTTTCGGACGTGACCCCAACCAAGCCCCGTGGGACACACTGCGGCTGCCGTGCCCGGCCGGGCCCCGCGGTGAGTTTAACTCGGACCCGGTAACAAAAAGACGCCGTGAGCTAATCGTGCGAGCCCAAGGAGGTACCCCTCCCCCGTAATCAATTAATTCACACTAATTTCGTCAAGAGGCAAGCCAAGACTATTCAAGACTGAAATAGAGTGTACCATGCATGAGATTTGTACGACAAAGGATAGACGCCTAGCCGTCAATTAAAAGAACATCATCCCTTACAAAGCTCAATATCAAGCAAGGTATGCACACGTTCAAACTAACTGTTCAAATTTGAGAGTATATTCAGAATTCCAACTTTGCATCAACGTACCCTGCTGAAGTACAGTGGCTCAGACACGACGTGGGGGTCAGGTTTCCCTCATCTTTCATGACGTCACCTGTCAGGTCCCGGATGTCCAGACTCCCGCCATCGCGGTAGCAGCCGAGGTACACATGCTTCGTTACTGAACAAGATGGCGGCAGATCGTTACCATTTAATGATGAAGACAACAACATCTTACTAATAATTATCAAATTTATTTCCAGTATCAGGGTGAAATGGTAGAAGTTGGCAGAAGTTGAAATCGGGTACGTCACATGTAACTTCGGGCTTTTCCGTAAGCCATCGGACGCAATCCGAAGTTGCCCGAAGTTAGAATGACGCCATCCTAACTTAGCCTCAAAACTTAACTCGGTGATGATAGTAACTTCTGCCAACTTTTGCCACCCTAACTTCTGGCACTTCACTCTGATACTGGACAGACTAGTGCACATGCATAGAGAGGCTACTTAGATACTTAGCTTGTCTGATGCTAAAGTTAGATCAAGAAAACCTCGCACAGTTCCCATATAAACATAATATACAACATGTTTTCGTCTATGAATACGAGACGAGATTGTAAGCACACTTACTATAGGCTGGTCGCTGACAGATGAACCTGTACTTCAACCGACAGGGAACGTCGTTCCATTTGGAATTAACTTCAACAACCGCACAGTCCTCGTTCCCGGCCTGGTTAGGCTCCCCATCGGCCCAGCTTGTGAAGGAGCTTCGGTCCAGTTCTTCTCCATCGTTCCATCTCCATGTTCCCTCCTTCTCTCTATCCGTAAGTCCGAGCCAGAACCTTACTCTTGGGTTGAGGGACGTCTTTAAGTTGATGAGGAAGTCGTTAACGGCGCGGTTACGGGGTTCGGCCACAATCCCACCGACTGTCGCGCAGGCGGCCTCCGCTGTGGAGTAGTCCTTAGCCTCGTCGAAGGCCTTGAAGCAGGCGTCAGCGAAGAGCTGGTAACCGGAAGGACAGTCCAGGGTTTGAGAAGCAGCTGAGAAACGGAAAGAAGGATGTTTTAATCGTGTGTTCATTCCCGATGGAATGACGAAGACATAGTAATGATAATGATAATAATAGTAATAATAGTAAGTATAGTAAGAATAGTAAAAAAAAAATAATAATAATAATAATAATGATAATGATAATGATAATGATAATGATGATGATGATGATGATGATGATGATGATGATGATGATAACAATAATAACAATAACAACAATAATAACAATAATAACAATGATAACAATGATAACAATAATAACAATAATAACAATAATAACAATAATAACAATAATAACAATAATAACAACAATAACAATAATAATAATAATAATAATAATGACAATAACAAGAATAATAACTTTATTGCACAACAATTGTACAAGGTACAAAGTATGGCATTAGACATGTACGACATGTATAGCAACACCTCACTATGGTTATCAAATTTATGTGCAGTATCGGGTTGAAAAGACAGAAGTTGGCAGAAGTTGAAATCGGGTACGTCACATGTAACTTCGGGCTATTCCGCAAGCCATCGGACGTAATCCGAAGTTGTCCGAATGGCGTCATCCTAACGTAGCCTCAAAACTACTCGGTAATGATCGTAACTTCTACCAACTTCTGCCACCCTAACTTTTGCCACTTCACCCTGATACTGGGCATACCTCCAAATTGAGGAACTAAAACATGTAAACGTTACGTACACATACATGTCATGTTATTTTCAATCTGTATTGGTCATCATCACCTATCGACTTAACACATCATTAACACACGGACTCACAAATGTAAGAACGAGCCGTCACAACTGTGTAACATCAACATTTGATTTTAACAAGACACTGAGACTACTAGAATAATACTATAATTAATGCCAAAATGAATCATTAATAAAACTTACGTTGGCGGTTAAACCGTCCGTCCAATGGAAGGTCCTGTTGATCAATCCTGTCCAGATGCCAGGGGATGTGCGCATGCGCAGACTGCTGCTTCTCAAACACCTGGTCTTCTTCTACGTACTCCACGTCGGACATGGTTCTCATCTACAATGTAGTTGTAAATACGGGATATGGTGACATACGGAATATGGTGACAATTTGAATACTATAATAAGATGACTGCCTGTCCTTGAAAAGAAATGGGATCTGAATATAGTATATCTATATCATTTCTCCATTAATAATTATGCAAATTAGGCATTCATTTGCATAATTCACACCTATCGATATCCCCCTCTTTCTCAATTACATATGTTGTCAGGATGCAGCGGATTGCTAAGCTTTCTTCATTAATCATGCAAATTAGCTCATGGCTTACATGATTAGCACATGGTTATCTAAATCATAACTTAAACTATCCACATACCAAAAACGACGATCCTTTAACCAATTCTAGATTTATTCTCTTCGAACTCTGTAACAAACAAGAAACGGCTAGGATGTCCTACCTACACGACTAAATCTCCATTCAAAAAGCTATCTGCCACTTTTAAAAATCATGACCGTAGCTTGTCCAGAACATGAAAAATTAAATTCAACTGCAATACCTTAGGGGCCAAAAATTTTGAAAGCTAATCATTTCGAGGTGTCATAAAGACCCCACCTGCCAATTATCAAGACAATCCACTCAGGCATTCTCGAGTTATGCTGTTCATAAACAAACAAACAAACAAACAAACAAACAAACAAGCACACACATAGACAGCCGTGAGACAAACACATTCACCCGAAAACATAACCTTCTTGGCGAAGCGAGATATAGCATTAGGTCACATGCTAATGGCAGAGCTCATCCTTGAAAACGAATAGAAGTAGAACTTTTTTTTCTCAAATATCAGAAATATTTTGCTCACGATCATCACGTCGTCAGGCGTCATTTCTGCGACGAACCCCTTCAGGACGTTCATCTCCATGGCAACGGTTTCCATGTGAAACCTGGATGTGACGTCAGGGTGTCCGCGCCTGCGCCCCTCGCTCTGTGCCGTGAGGACCGTGGACTTGTACTTCCCCATGACGTGTTGGACAGCGTCACTGTCCGACGTATCCTTCATGACGACGATGTATCTGGAAATGGAAAAATATCATCACAGTCGGACGTTCCGCTGCAGTACCATAGAAAGTCGCCAGGGGGGCTAAAATCTAACCATTTCCAGGTCTCGCAAAGTCCTACCCATCTATAAAATATGAAGACAATCCACCGAGGCATTCTGGAGTTATCGTCCTGTGGACTGAAATTCCGGTGGACACATTCCTGTACAATTCCTAGAATTCTTGTTAACTAGACACAAAAATACTTAGTATGTTGTTAGGCTCGCCGCTGAGGTGTCGCCAAAAATAATATAGACAACTATTTGTCATATGAATGCAATGGCCTTGATTGATACATTTTCTGTAATTTTTTATTACAACAGTATACTGTGAATTTCTAGATTATATGATGACTAAGAATAAGAAAGATATCAATGAACTCACCTTCCAGGCATCCGTGAGTTATCGTCCGTTGCAGTGTACATGGGCCGCAGTCCGTCCCGGGCCATGTTGAATCCGTCCACGGTGACATAGGACGGTAAGCCCGGGACGCGCCCCGCAACGCTCCGCGGTGGCCGTCTGCCGTCCCCGATAGATGCCAGAGAAGTCACCAGAAAAACCACAACAACACTGCGGTAACAAGTGCGCCCGCGTAGCATGTTTCCTGGTGTGAGTCAGCGGTGATTCCTACCTACAACCTCGACAATTGTTCTGTGAAAATCAGTGATGAGTCAGTCTTCCAAACGACTACGCCCGCTCTGAAACCGATGGAAGTGTTGCTTCTAGCCGCTCGGAGACTCAACTCAGATGTTAAAACCGGTGACTATGCAGATTTTATACACACGGCGTCGTCATGAGTATTCTAGGAAGTTAAAAGACGTAACACGTTTGCCTTCTCTTGATGGTACCGGAAATAGTAGCCTTGCAAGCAGCCTCCACAAACGTTTGCTATTGTTACGAAATACTGAGTGTAGAATGGAAAACAGCAGACGTATTTATGAACTCCTATTGGGTCCTGGGAGGCTGCTTGTCAGGCAAGCATCCATGGTAACAGCAGGGGTCTTACCCCGCCAGATGTTTCAGTTTAGAACAATCAGTGGTTGCCCGGAAAAAGCTGACTTCAACATGACCAGCATTATTCAAAGCCAAGTTAACCCTATCCAGACTGGGGGGGGGCTAAAAGTGCCCGCGCCAACTTTGACATCGTATTACTGCCAAACGATGTATGCTACGACTACCAAACTTGGTGACTTTTCCTAAAATTTTGTTGGCAACAATTTTATAATAATGGTTAGAGTTCATTATTTTTCATGTTGCCATGGCAACGGGTTTCTGACAGGCATTTAATGCAAAAATCATAAATTTTTCTAAAACAATGATATTTCTAAGGTTTTCTTGCACATCTACACTAGTTTTCCTACACGTATAACATAATATGTAATTAGATGTAACCTTACTGATTTAATATTCATAATTTATGCTAATTTGATGACGTATTCAGTCAAAATCCAAGATGGCGGACTATATCACTATTTCAGGTATCAGCAGGCTTTTTTGCCTTTAAAATCGACAAAACCTGACGTTTTCTTTATCAGAAACATTTAGATTAACGTTTCTAGTTCATTTTTAGTGTCTTTTGGGGTCTTAAGTGGAAAAAAAGGATTTTTGAAAATTTCAAAATGGCCGATTCAAGATGGCGGATCCCAAGGGATCACTAACAACACATGACGTCACGCAATGGCGTCATTTTGACGTCAACGTACTCACCATTGACGTTGTATGCCTTTGCATACCTTAAAATGAATAATACAAACCGTTTTGTTTAAACCTTTACATATTACGGGAATTCCTTATTTAGCCAATAAAATCACATCGATGACGTCATAATTACGTCATATTACGTCATAACGTCACCAAAATTACAGGAATTATAAAACTTGACGTGAATATTACTCCCTACAAATTTGGTGATGATACATCATACCGTTCGGAAATTATGAGGGGGGGCCGAATCAGCCCCCCCCCAGTCCCAGATATACCAAAAAAGCCCAGTCTGGATAGGGTTAAGTCAAAGTACGTGTCTTCAGGAAGACAGCTAGCGGAACGACTATGTCATTTATACCTACCGGTGAATAGATCTGGTTAACCAAAAATCTGAAGCCTGAATTGTGATGGTACTACTGGGTCCAGGACTCCTACAGTAGCGATGACTACCGGGGCTCCTACATTCGAGCTCGCTGCATTGACAAATGGCTTGTACTTCAGTGCAGTTTCATCAAGATTCTATTTTCCGAACCAAACTTGCGGTGTTAAGTTACAGGTACACCACAAGAAAACTGTTTGTAGCTGGTACGTTTCCGTTAGATCCCAGATCCCGGAACACTTCCAAGATGTGCCGGAAACGCTAGGCTTCATGGCGCAGATCTTTGCAGTTTTCAAAGTTGCAAATTCATGGCGAGCTTTCCTTAATAGATTACCTGCAGCTGTGGGCTTTTCGAATCTTATTTCACTGACTGATGAAAAAGGGAATCATCTCAATAAAATAGTAGAATTGTCAAGATCAACATAGTACATACATATAGATCTTACGTTGAGTATAACCGTTTACTAATATACATATGCTGTACTAGTATTACATATAGCATGTAGATGAAAATAATAAGTCTTCTGATGCGTGTCAGTATTACTTTCAGGAAAGGGACTATTCGTTTATACATATACTGTACTAGTATTACATATAGCATGTAGATGAAAATAATAAGTCTTCTGATGCGTGTCAGTATTACTTTCAGGAAAGGGACTATTCGTTTATACATATGCTGTACTAGTATTACATATAGCATGTAGATGAAAATAATAAGTCTTCTGATGCGTGTCAGTATTACTTTCAGGAAAGGGACTATTCGTTTATACATATACTGTACTAGTATTACATATAGCATGTAGATGAAAATAATAAGTCTTCTGATGCGTGTCAGTATACTTTCAGGAAAGGGACTATTCGTTTATCTATTCATCTGTATCTGTTTATGTACAGCCCTTCGGCGTAGCACGCCAGTCAAGTTTCTCAGGCACGCGGTGCGCAGCAGCCTGTTACATTACACTGAAGGACCTGTCACCTAACTTTTGCACATCCAACTGTAAGGCCATGTTGATTTGATCATATGGATGGCATCCTCTGTGGACCCCAAAACTGATGCGAGCGTGCGAAGAAATAAAAGTTTGTCGATGAAAAAAAGGTTGCCTTCATTATGAAATCTTAGTGGTCAGGGAGGATGAACAAAATTAAACGCACGGAGCATGGTATACCGAAATAAAATTTCTTCATTGTTGTTGTTCTTTCAAAACTTCTTCTTTGACTTTGGAATTGACTTTGGCATTTTGCGACATTTAGTATCCGTATTTTGTTTGCAATTTACGGCATGTATTTCTCATTTTGAGGCTGCTTTTTATGATTTTCAGTACGGCCGAAAACTTTTTTTATTTTATTTTTGGATGCGCACGTGGATGTCATCCATATAATCAAATCAACATGGCCTTATACACGACATAGAAGAATGATCCTAAGCAAAGAAAGAATGGATGCAGTGACGGTAGTCCGATCACAATAATGTCTTTTGGAGGACTAGACACAGTAATGGTCACATTTCTCTATCATTTTTGGGAAATACATTTTTGTCCGACGAAAATTGTGACCGAGAGGTTAGGGCCCTGTCACACTTATGCATGTATGCAAGTCCGCATGAGTTGTGTATCGCCGTAGGCAGAAGGGTATATTTTTGGTCGGGATTTGTGGAGTGACGGTGTTGGCGATATAACTCTTGATGCCATGGATGGATGTTGGTGATTTTTGGTAGGTAAGTTTCTGTTAGGGGGAGACGCTGGTCAAGTTCGAAGATGGGTCTTCTGGGGGGGGGGGGGTTCATTCGGTGCTGCAGTGGACATTTTGTGTTTGTTGGCATAACTCGAGAGAAATTAAATGGATCGTGATGAGATTTAATAGGTTGTTAGGGGTCGGGGAAACGAAGGTCAAGTTCGAAGATGGGTCTTCTGGGGGGGTTCCTACGGTACTACATTGGTATTTTTTAATCTAAATTTCAGAGGAGGATAACTCAAGCAGGGTTTGGTGGATCTTAATTGTTTTGGGCAGGTAGAAACAATCAGTTATGATTAACATAATGAGATGCATTATATGCAAATCAGGTCCTTCTTTACATGATTAATGAGGAAAAGTTGAAATTCCCTTTCAATGTGCTATTTTTGGACGACAACCTATATACGGGGACATCTATACACCATATGGACAGCCTAGTGTGACAGGCAATATGTGGGCAGTGATTTTTACAATGGCGCTTCAAGACATATGAACTGAGAACTGTGACATAGAGAGGAAGACCGATTGATATATCGATTATGTAAATAAGGACATAATTTGCTAAATTGATGAGAAAATGCTATGATTCCAAAGATGTAAATGACGGTGATTTGATAATTGCATTCGGAAGTTAAATGAAGGTGAATATCATCATACATTAAGTATGCAATCCATAACACACCTTTCAAACACATCTTTCATACAAGTTAACACCAATCGGCGAAGGAATGGGATCGCCGAACTCTAGTTCTAAATAATTTTTCCTGGGCAAGTTATGCTCAAAAAGGTCCGGTTTCCTGCCTGGGAGGACGGAAGAATACGATTTTAAAAATCTGACCAAAATGTGTGACTTTTGGTATGTTTTGACGTCTGATTGACCCCTGACTGGTTGGACTGATCCATTAGGACAGGGGGTGAAATCCTAGTGTCATCTCAAACTTATGCATTGGCTGTAGTTCTTTAAGTTAAAAATGCCAGAATTGACACCTGTTTTTTAATCAAATAAACCTGACAAATCCGGCTTTGCAGTTTGCAAATGTGTTTTAAAGTGATAATTTGTGCATGGCTTAACCATGTTTTGCATTGGAAAGTCCATTTACTGTGCTTCCCCTTACCCTAGCACCCTGTAAGGAAACAAGATGCTTTAAAAAAAAGCTGGCCCGGGGCAGGATATGACCAAAATAATTGATGATGAGAAGTTGGTTAGAGGGGTTGAAGTGTGCGTCCTTTGACATGAATTTCCTTGATCATGAATAATTTACGTATAGACGATATCGTTCCTTTTTACATGTACTGTATAAATTTTTGCCGGTCATAATGAATAGGCTAAGTACAGGTCATGGTGATAAGCAAAGGAATACATATAGTGGTGATAATATAACGTAATAGAAGGTGATATCTTAATACGTGTAATAGGACTAATCTATACTTGTCTACTATTTACAGGTTCGACTTCTTCTCGCTTCTTAAGGCAATTGTAGATGTATGTGGATATGGAACTCGTAATACATGGTTTGTTCCATTTCATAATAAATAGGAATTTTTCAGTGCTGTTTACATATTTAAAACTAGGGAACTTATCTTGTATACAATTATAAAGGATATTTCTCTCATAGTTGTATCATGTACATTCCACAACAAAATTACTTTCGTCCTCAATTCTATCTAAATTACAATATTGACAAATTCTTTCTTGCAGAGGAATGCGGTTGTGCCTGCCCTTTTCAATGTTCAGTTTGTGTGAACCTATCCGAAGCTTTGTAATGGCTGTTCTGTGTCGAGAGTTTGTAATGTACATATCAGCCCAAGAAATTTCTCCGTGATCTGCACATAATATAAACTTTATTGACACAACATACAATACAACAACTTCTTTACTTACCTTCTACTATAAACTTACTACGCCTAGAAACAAAGTAAGTCTCAAAAGTCGACTTACTATAACAATAAAAGCTCACATCCTCAAATATCTCATGTCGCTGAAGAACAGCTTATCGATCATCGTCTAAAGTTTCATGTTCGTTTATTAGCGCCTTTTTTTTTCAATTTTTTTTTGGGGGGGGGCGTATTTGCTTGAGCCCCCGTAACTGCTTGGGCCCCGTATCTGCTTGGGATCGTGGTAAGCGATTACCACGATCCCAATCAGATACGGGGCCCAAGCAGATACGGGGGCTCAAGCAGATACGCCCCCCCCCCCAAAAAAAAAAAATTGCAAAAAAAATCGCTAGTAAAACGCTAGTGGGAAGGCCTGCAACGGAGGCTAAGTTTGCGCGCCGTTTGCAACAGTGCATGGGCTCGGCGATCGCAAACGCAAACAACGAACAGTGAATCTACAACAGCAGGTAAATATTGGTTTAACATCATATTGAATGCTAGTAGAAACGATAGATGAATATAAATATTCCAGTATAATTGTAGTGTTTCATGAATGGTTTCAAACGGAAAAGAGATATTTTGTAATGGTTTATTAGTGGTTACGTGCGGTAAAGAATTGCGTCATTTCTTGTCGACCCCGATCGACCCATTGAACCATCCTTGATTGAACCAACGTGATTCCCAGCACGATACCCGGGACACCTTGTGCCCCGGGCAAAAAAACCTGCACTTGAGCTGTACTGTGCATACCTTTGAGTAAACAATCAATGACCCAAAACCTGCAGTGCATGTTTTGTTAACAATGGGTTAAACCAACTCACACTTCAGTGAAGGGGGCAACAGCTTCAACTAGCTAATTGCACGCCAGCTGAAAGTACTCTGCAATGCTTAATTCAGTTGTTAAACTTAATTATTAAAGATTACAAAATCCTTTACAGCATTCCGATTTTAGCACCTTGTCCAAATGTGGAATTAAAGATGACAAAAAAGCTTTATTAAATCGTTCCCCCAAAAAATTGTTCCAAGCTGGACTTTGGCTTTGGGTTACAGTGGCTGCCACCGAAACCAGGAAGCAAAATCATGGCGGCTGCTTTGCCAAATTTCAGGACACAAATCCGGAAAGAACTGTCCTGCAGCATCTGCCTGGATCTGTTCACCAGGCCCAAGGCGCTGCCATGTGGACACACCTTCTGTCAGGACTGCCTGGAGAATGTTGCAGGTACGGGAGGGACTGTCAAGTGCCCAAACTGTCGTCGGCAGGTCAGGCTGCCACCCCAGGGGGTCGCAGGTTTGCCAGACAGTCATATCATCGCCAATATGTGTGACAGACTCCGACAGCAGACTTCACTGTCAGGGGAAACAAGGGAACAGCTCCAGTCTGGAAGCAGGTGCAGCTTTCACCCCTCTGAGGTGCTCAAACTATACTGTAAACAATGCGAGACACCTGTTTGTGAACAGTGTCTAGAAGAGGCTCATGATGGTCATGGTACAACAACCGTAAAGAAAGTTGCACAAGAACGGAGTTTGACAGTCCAGCCCTTGATCAATGAGGGGAGAAAAATCATGGATAGTTACTTAAGCGTCTTCAGTGGTCTTAGGGAAGAGGAGGAAGCTTTGAATAAGATGAAACAGCAAACATACAACAGCATCATTCAGGACTACAACCAAATGAAGCAGAAACTAAGAAACAGAAAAGACCACCTCTTGTCTGAAGTGGGAGAAAACCACACCAAAAACCTGGACAGAATGCAGAATAAAAAGGACAGAGTGTTGGCTGATATCAATGAACTGTCTGCTACCTGCGATCAAGCAGAACAAGAAGTGCAACATGTGCAGGGACGGGCCGAGTTTCTCACTCAGCAAACCACTTTGACAGAGGTGGTGGGAAAGTACAGACGAAAAGCAGCACCAACTCCTGTACAAACCCAGCCTGCTGTCTTTCAGCCCACAGACACCCCAGTGCCAGTGTTGGGACATGTGATTGTCCAGCCTCTTCCATCTGCACCAGTCCCAGCAGCACCTGCACCAATCCCAGCAGCACCTGCATCAAGGGGCACAGGTCATCACCATGGTAACCAAAGTCATCAGCTTCAGAGAGTGATGTTTGGTGGACAGGGTACAGCAACTGGACAATTCAGGTATCCATTTGGTGTGACAGTGTCGGATGAAGGGGGGATCTTCGTAGCAGATTTTGGGAACCAGAGGATCCAAGTCTTCAATCTGCAGGGAATATTTATGCACCAGTTTCCAACACTCGTGTCCAGTGAACAGGGGATGAGACCATGGGATGTTGCCATGGATGGGGAGGGGAACCTGTGGGTGGTGGGGAAGACAGACTTTGCTGACTTTGCTGTACAGTACAACAAGCAGGGCAGGGTGCTGAGGATGTTTGATCTACAGAAGTCAGGTTGGCAGAGAGGAGTTGCTGTGGACACAAGGAGGAACCACATCCTCATCACACAAACCACAGGAGATGGGAACAACTGGCATGGGGAAGTTATGGTGTTCAGGCCAGATGGAACTGTGGGTCAGCAGCTAGGGATGAAGTTCCCACAGTACATCACTGTGGATGGAGAGGGGAACATTATCGTGTCGGATGTTAGGAGCCATTGTGTCTACGTGTACAAGGAGAATGGACAGTTCCAGTTTGGAGGTGAGGGAAGTGGTAAAGGGCAGCTGTACAATCCCAGTAGCATCTGTACAGACAGGGCAGGTAACATCATTGTGGCAGACACAGGAAACAGTCGTGTCGAGATGTTTGATAAGACAGGAAAATTCCTCAAACACATCACTACAGACATGGAGATGCCATTAGGTGTTGCCATGGCAACTTGGGGTACTAGGGATTATCTGGTACTAACTGATATTGGAGAGCATACAGTCAACATCTTTTTCTGAATCTGAGTTAAACTTAATCTTTTGTCATGTAAAAGTTTGTTATACCTGTAAATACATAAAGTTTATCATATACATGTATGTAGTCTAGTCTAGCACGATCTATTAGCACAGAAAATTGTACTACAAAGTGAAATAATTCAGCATTGAATAAATTGCCTATTCCGGCTAAGCTCCCAGCCGAAAGCCCATAGAAGAAGCTCAACCAAACTCAAACTTTGAAACTAAAAAAAAAAACGTGACTCTGTGTACTGAGTGTGTATCTGAGATATCGATGATTTGAAAGAGGTTTGATTTATAGGAACAAGAGAAAGATGATTGAAAAGGACATGATACTCTGTACGTTGTGTGTACAAGTTGTACAGGTATGTCTACTACCTAACAAGATAAAATTTTGATCAAGTAACAGTTTTGATGTTAAATCCACCATGAAAAATACTGTATCCATATACCTAGCTTTACAAATACAATATATAAACGTGCATCAACACAGATTGAAGTCAAATCAGATTTTTTTGATTGTCTTAATCTTGTAGTGAAATTCAATGTGAAAACTACTACATGTACTTATCAAGTTATAATGAAGTCTGATTGATTTATGCTTATGCTTATTCAATGGTCCAGCATCATTATATTCCCGTAAAAGCTACTGATGTCATATTTGGGATGTTAGTACCTTTAGGAAAGGTGAATAAACCTGACCATACATTATGCTAATGACGACCTCATTTGCATAATGTATGCAGAAACTTGTATTTCCCTTCCAGCAAATGCTATGAATGTCATATTTGATATGAAGTTACATTTAGGAAATGTGAGAACGCCTGAACATAAATTATGCTAATGATGACTGTATTTGCATAATCTATGCAGAACATTGTATTGCCCTTACGGTACATGCTATGGATGTCATATGTAGGTACCTTTAGGAAGGTTGAATACACCTGGACATAGATTATGCTAACGAGGACCTCTTTTCATAATTCATGCTGAAACTTCATACATGTAATTCCATTACGGTAAATGCTTAGGACATCATATTTGAGGTGTAGGTAATGGGAGGGGAATATACCGCATTTTCTCGAAAATGTCGCCTATCTAGTTCAAGATTCTATTCTCCGAACTAAAATTGGTTAAATATTATGGTATACCACAAGATACTCCTGTTCGCAGCTGGTACGTTTCCGTTTAATAGATCCCCGATCCCGGATTCGAACACTTCCAAGATGTGCCCAGGAGCGCTTTGCAGTTTTCAAAGTTGCAAATTCATGGCGAGATTTCCTTTGTGTTAACATGCAGCTGCGACCTTTTCAAGTCTACGCAAGATTTCTGATTTATACCTGTCAATCTTACTTTCAGGAAAGGGACTATTTGTTTATCTATTTATCTGCATCTGTCGGTCGTGTCCGCGTGGTGTAGAGGTCTGCGCACTCTGCCTCTCACCACATGTGGTTCAAATTCCGTGAAGCCAGCGGCCCGAGTTCGCGCCCGGGCCTGGACATGACTGGAAAAGATGCGCATCGTCCTATCGGATGGGGACGTAAAGACGGCGGCCCCGTGTATGAGGGGAGCTTTAGGGCGTCAAACCTCTGCACGTAAAAGGACCCAACACACTTATCGAGAAGAGTAGGGGTGACCCGGTGTGCTTGGCCAAAAAACGCGAGCCGTGGCGAAGCCGCATTGCACTACCACTAGCTACTTGAAAAAGCATCATGCTTCACCTCAATTGAGGATGCCTGCTTTACCTTTTTTTACGCATCTGTGTCTGTGCAGCCCTTTGGCCACTCAGGCACGCGGCACGCAGGAGCCGGTTAAACGGTCACACCTAACTTTTGCACATCTAACCGTAAAGCCATGCTGATCTGAACATATGGATGACATACTCTGTGGACCCCAAAACTGATGCGAGCGTGCGAAGAAATAAAAGTTTGTCAATAAAAAAAGGTTGCCTTCATTATGAAATCTTAGTGGTCAGGGAGGATGAACAAAACTAATCGCACGGAGTATGGTATAACGAAATAAAGTTTCTTCATTGTTGTTGTTCTTTCATAACTTCTTCTTTGACTTTGGAAGTGGCATTTTGCGACATTAGTATCCGTATTTTATTTGCAATTTACAGCATGTATTTCTCATTTTGAAACTGCTTTTTACGATTTTCAGTACGGCCGAAAACTTTTTATTTATTTTTGGAAACGGACGAAAAGTAAGGCGCACGCGGATGTCATCCATAAAATAAAATCAACATGACGGCCTCACCCATCTCAGGTCGAGGGCGATCGAACTTCCCTTCTACCAGTACTACTTGTTGGACGTTATTGCCCTGATTGTTGTAGTTATGGCTGCTGTATTGTTGTCTTGTTGGAAGTGTTGTTCGTTGGCATATTACATGCACAAGAGGCGTAACACCAACGCCAAAAAGAAAACCAACTGACCCTTTGGTTTTATAAGCAGGAGATTCTTTGCAGATCGATATCAATCAAAAGTCCCGTTTAAAAGATCCATTTAATTTAGATTGAGTATGTATATGTAAAGACACCACATTGAAAGATATAAGGTGTGACACTTCTAATGGTAAGAAATCCAGTCGGGAAACTGTGTCAGCTATTGACACACTATAAGATCTATGCTGTTAACGACGTGTATATACACGAACATTTGATGGAAAGTATATTCCAGTCGGGAAACTGTGTCATCTAATGACACACTTTGATGTATACTGTTAACTGCTTGCATGTACACGCACTTCTGATAGACGAAATCCAGTCGGAAAACTGTGTCACCTATTGACACATTATGACTGTTAACTGCATGTATAACTGTATTTACATGACCTGTTAGAAAGTATGCCTGTCGGGATCTTTGTTATTCAATGTCACACTATGAGAAGTATACAGTTAACTGCCTGTATATACACTAACTTCTAATGGAAGTTGTCGGGAAACTGTGTCATTTGATGACACACTATGAGATGTATACTGATAAATGCGTGCAATGGAAAGTAATCCAGTCGGGAAAATGTGTCATCTAATGACACACTATTTACTTATTGTTTATTTCGGGCTCGACGGCCCATATTGACAGACATACATACTATATTGATAACTGCGTGTATATACACAAACTTCTAATAGAAAGTCTAATCAACCCCTGTGCTTCCACAGATTTTTCCTTCATGCAAATCTGGGCAACTAGCTGTTGTTGAAATGGTTGTAGTGCACATTTAACACGAGACCTGGGTTTCCCAGAAAATACCGTGTTTAGCGGTTCGACACAGGAAACAAAAGTTACGGCGCGGTCACATTGGTCCTATAGGCCTTCGTACGATTTTGATGGCGCAGACTTTTTAAACTGGCTGTGACATAACTAACAGTCGACAAGGATCTAAGACAGCCCTTTCAGTAACAAGACCGTGAGCCGAAACAAATACAAGACTATCCCAAGAATGTTCCCAGTCTGCGATCGTAAGACGTTCGTACGTCGGTCGTACTACGATCGTGCGACGAATGTTATCGGCCCTACGTTACAACGTTTTGTGTCAGCTTTTCTTTTGTCGGCAAAATAAACCAGGAAGAGTCATAAGAAATTCTTACTATCGGTTATTGCATACGATTTTTCTTCGGACACAACTATATGTAAACCTCAAATGAGTTCCGGTAACGTGCTATTGCTTTATGGGGTACGGCTGTGGGTTGGCGCAAAGTACGCTGGTCGCCAGGTGACGTCAAGGTCAACAGCGACTTCCACGTCACAAGACCAGCGGAAAAGCGGAAGTACCGTGCTGCCGCCATACTTGGCACCGTTGGTAAGTTTTCTGACTGCAGTGCACATGCAAGCTAATATGTATAGTATCAAGGTAAAGGTTATGTTGCTGTGTGGGGACAACGTTTGGTATGGAAACCAGTCTATCAAATAGGGCAAACTCAGGTATACGGCACTCTCAGGTATACTCGTCGAACTGGCTTCCGATCTTCATGTAGAGTTTACCGTTATATGATGCATATGGCGCCAGCACTCGGTTACGTGGCAGTCGCCTATCATATATAAAGCTGACCAAACACATTACATATCGCATGTCCCCCGATAGGTGTTCATCCGGATAACGGCAGGATGTCTGGAGTGGTAGCTGGAAGGAACCAAGCCTTGTACGACCTAAAACTTGACACGCCTGCTGTGCTGGCTGAGAGCGAAGAAGTGAAAAAGGTTCGTACACCTGTCGCACACCTGCCGTGTACATATTTTAGAAGGCAGCTTATTCATTCGTTGATGGATTCTATAATAATCAACGTCAATCTTGCTCCCTTAGCATGCCTTTGGGTACTGTTAGGATTCATGAAGGAAATAGTTTTTTTTGTTGCGGCCCACAGGGTTCAGTAGTGTAAACAATGGGTGTGCGGTGTTATATTACTTTTTGTAGCGCTAGCATTGAATTATGTACACCGAAACACAGTGCCGCTGGCGATACTATTTTCTCTCATGTTAAACGGCCGTAGAAATAGCAGAAAAATATTAAGAATATTGACTTAAGAAATAGCTGGATGTAATCTCCATTAACATTAATCTGTCGGGTTACATAAATCCGCCACTTTGAAAAACAGTGGGCTTGGCAGATCTGTATACTTAGTGCAGCACCCCCATGTATGCACAGTTTAGATACGCAGGAGTGCATTATACTGGTGGAAGTTGGGTTGGAGATCTGTTTGGACGTATGTTTTCAGGGCGGCGGAATTATATACCCTGGTGGAAGTATGTCAGTAGATGTCAACAGATTTAATACTTGTTTCAGTATGAATGTGGGGTTTGGAATTCAGTCACTCAGGGGACGGGACATAACTGTACATCAGATCAAACATAACGGCAGTTCGATATGTATATTTCCATACACATCGCTGCTCACCTCTCAGATCAATTCTGGTTCCTGATCCCAAATTGCCTGTAAGACAATAGGTCACAAGAAGAGTGCATCGGTTCTGCTAAATTACGCCAAAAGATTGAATGGGTTTTAATAATGTTTAAACATTGAGCCCCGTTTGCTTTCACCCCACTGTGCAACGATGTAGGTTTACACAGAATCCAGTGAGAATGGTCGTCTTCCTGCCAACAGAACCAACGTCCTATTCCTCGGTGACAAACGTGCCGGGAAAACCAGTCTCAAACGTCACCTGTCGGACAACGGGTTCGACCCAGAAGAGTCCAGCACGATAGGCATCGAGCGTGAGCTGGTACAAGCGGAAGAGGTGAATGAAGACTGGGCAGAGGTGAAAGAAGCGGAGCACAATGAGTTCCAACAAGGATCCGCTATGTATACCGCCATACATGTCAATGAGGAGGGTACATCTCAACAACCTTCTGTAGATAACACTGATGCCGAACAAAGTGCCCAAAGAACTAGTGATGAGCAGGAGAAAGAGAAAGAACCCTCTTCGACTCCAAAATGGCCTTTCTACGTTAGACTTGTAATTGCCTTATCTCTTCCCTTTTCTTTCACTTCTCTCGAGTACTTTGATAAGTTCGGCCCCCTCCTGATGATGTCTCTTCTCCTCTTTTGGATTATCTTATTTCAGCAGTTTCACTTCAGGGGATTCTCTATAGGTACGGGTACTGCCATTGTAGCCATATTCATCAGATATTTTCATACTTGTGTGCCTTTGCCTGGCTCAAGTCTTGGTGTTGTTGGCGTAGGCTTGCTCGCTGCTGCTTGGTTTATAGTGCTTGGAGTTTGTTTGGGCCTAGGGCTTAGTATAGGGATGGCGTTGGCTTTGTGTTGTATGCAAATTTCCACAGAAGACGCCGCTGAATTCAGGAGGCCAGCGTTGTATGAGTCAATCTTTGGGGGCCTGTGCATCATTATAGGAATTCTGATTTCGTCACGACTCAAATCGACATTTCTCAAAATGGTTGCTTTCCTCGTGCCCATCGCCGGAGTCCTTTTTAGTGAACATTTGTCTCTCAGTTTTGCAACAATGGGAATCTCTGGGCTAGCAATCGGCATATCCATCGTAATGGGTATGGATTTTGAACGCCACGTGGCCAGTAAATTTTACTCAGAAAACAAAAACAAAGTACTCATTGACATGCTTGGCTTTTTGATGGCGATACTTTTTGGCAAGTCGATCGGTTTGACTTTCGTCCTTGACTTGGTCAACGTCAGCTTCAGTTTTATGCATCTGGGACTTATCATATACTTTGAGGTAGAATTTAGAATGAGGCAGACGAAATATCCTTACAGGTTCGTTGGGAAGAATATCTCTCAATTCAAGACCAATGGTGATCTACCTAAGAAAATGCTGTTGTTGGATTTTGCAGGAGATCGCCTGTACTATGCCACACATCCTCTTTTCATTTCCAGTCACGCCATCTTTTTGGTGGTCTTCAGTCTTGCTAAGTTTGCACAAAATGAAACTTATAACATGCGACGTTTGATCTTCTGGATGCATTCTATCGCTGCCCATGCGAAAAACCCAGAGTGCAAAGTATTTCTTGTGGGTACCCACAAAGATTCAGTGCAACGCAAGAGAAGAAAACAGATCACGAAAAGGATAACAAAGAAACTTGGCCAATATCCTCGACTTCTTGGGATGTTAGTGTTCAATATGGTATCCGACAATGACACACACCACACGTTTGTGTTTTGTGTCGAAAATTCTGCACAAATCGCAGATGATTTGGAAGGACTCCGTCTCCGAGAAACATTGATGAATGAAGTCAAAAGAGCCGAGCACGTCAGACATGAAATTCCTCTCAAGTGGTTAAGATTCTACGACTTAACCAACAGAAGAAAAAGACGCAGAGGTAAGAAGGGCTACCCAAAGAACTGCACTTCTTCCACGGACTCGGTTTGGAACATGATGCTAAAAGAGAGTGTATTCAAACCAGAAGAAAAGGGAGACTTTGATCAGATGCTAGATTTCTACAACCGAGTTGGGGAAATCAAGCTCATGGAGAAGTTCGTGGTTTTCGATCCACAGCTTGTAGTTGATCTGCTGACCAACTTACTCCGGATGCCAGTCCAAGATGGCGCCCTGGTGCCCTTGAAGCTAATGGAAAAACTTTGTATGAACCTCAACGCCCCTTTTGTAGAGGTGATTATCATCCTTAGACAATATGATATCATTTGCCCCATTCTGTGCTCACCTGAGAAAGAAGACACTACCTATGCTAAATATTACATCATTCCACTGAAGCTTAAACGACTCGACCGAAAACGCAAAGTCGTTGAGGTCGAAGAAGGTATCCTAAGCTCAGATCCCGAAGACGATGACAGTGCATGGTTGCCGTTTTGGCAGAACCGGCAAACGGATGTCACCTTCTACTTCAACTTCAAAGAGTTCAATCCAGATGCCGTATTCATCCGCCTGCTGGCCAGGTGTCTGTATGTGTCGCAGCGATCTCATGACATGTCTAACAGACGGAACGTGTACAGCGATGCCGGGAGGTTCTATCTGTCAAACGATTTCTACTTCAAGATCGAGCTGTGCTCTCTTTCAGATGACCAGAACTTGGTACAGGTCACCATTGGCAGGGCACCGGAGTCGGGAGTTCGGGAGCTCCTGTACCGCATCTACCGTGACATCAAGGACATCTGTGGCAGAGACTTCCCGTACGTTAGCTACACGTTTGGAATCAAGTGTGAGGCATGTCGTCAGGACATCGGTACCCCTGAAGATCAACTAGGCCAGAGGGAGCACCCACGGCACATACTGAACATCTCAACACACGAGGAAGACTTCCCATCAGATGACACAGTGAGACTGCTGTGTGAGAGACAGGTGCATGAAGTTGACTTTCGACGCTGGGTAAGTAGAACTTGAACTATTCCCCTTATTTCAACCCCCTGAAAATTGCATGAAACTGTTGCATTGCAATGTTAACAACAAAACAGATACTCCGTAGCGCTCCAAAGGCTACGTTGACGATTGATCTTGTTGCAAACCAATAACCATATATTGGTTACATACATACCATATATTGGTTACATGCATACATACATACAAATATATCTATATATGGTACATCTCCCCCGCAGAAGTGATGCTGCATTTTACTCCTTTAAACGTGCCCTTCAGAAGACAAGTCAAAAACATGTAGCCAAGCTCTTGGAGGAATGAAAGCTTGAGATGAACCACAAATGTTATTTGAAGACCTTAAAACTGTGTTCCTAAAGTCTGCGTGCTCTTGTTGTAGAATACTCCTTTAATTTTAATGCAGTTGACGGTTGCTTCTACCTTGGCAGACTTCAAACTGTAAATTTTCATAATGTTAAACCTCTGCCTTGGGTGAGATTAATAATTTAGCCCAGAAAGTGCGTTCTGAGTTTGCCATGTGCAGCAACACCTGCATTTTGGAACTGTGTAAAGCTTATTGACAGCTACAGTAAAGCTTGCAAATTGAACAATTGTCCCTTTCACAAACATGTGACTCAAGAGATACATATTTCAAACATGTTATTATAGCTTTAATGCACTGCTTTCATGCATTGTATCATTACATGTGTTTCAGCTTATGCCATAACTTACAGTATGTATTGTAACATGTTACAGATATCATTATTTTTTGGTTACTCATATTGTATCTTAACTTGCATTTTGTATCAAACCATTTGGGTAACTGTTATATGCAACTAGAATTACTAACCCTAGAACACTCAATACATTGAAATCCTCCAATGTTAAGGTAGCTCACAATCAGAACTGCGATGTGAAAAAATGGCAAGACTTAGTGACAGGGCTTTTTGTATAGTAATAAAAGATAGCTTCCAGAACTCAGCTCCTCTTACTACTCTCTTTCCCCAAATACCACAGTCGATAAAACATTGAGAAATATGCATGCAACAATATATAGGTACAGAAAATGTGTGACATTTAGAAGCATACTTACCTCATCACACAAAAAATTAGAATACATGATTGTAAGAGTTCTCTGTAAAGCCCTGTATCAAGCTTCAGTTCAGTTCTGAGATAGAACAGTGGTGTGATTTTTCACTTTCCTTTAAACATATTTCTAGCTACTGTACTCGTCCACTCTGAAATGGTACGTTTTTTTCCCCTTCATAACATAATGGCATACAACTAAACAACGGAATGACTTTGACAGTAACAAGAATATACATGCACTATTCTCTGAAGAATTCCCATTACACTTCACATTAAGAAAAAATACTGAAATACTTTTCTGTATAATTTACTTTAACACTATTTTTAATAACCTTGCCAGGAATTCTATAAAACAATGAAGCCATGAATATAAACCAAAACCATTTTCGTCACTAGACCCTGGATGAAAGTTTTTCCCACCCTATTCCCAAGTTACCCTTGACCCGTTTCCACATACATCTAAGCAAGCTTTAAGGGAATTCATTACCTTATCTATTTACAAATACATGTAAATAACCCTTTACAGCAGTGTTCTTACTTCTTACATCTAACATTAGACATAACATTATGTATCTTTCCTTACTGTTGAAACCCATCTAAAATCTAATGCTTTCACTTTTGAAATATCAGCTTTTGCAGAGAAGTACACAATGTGTTACCAACAAAATGAGCTGCATCTGTTTTTAACATGATTAACAGTATAGTTCCGTCTACTGTCATGAGTACTTAAAAATGTGTTTTGCAAGAGACTTCTATGCTTTGCAGAGATAGACTACCTTTAATAGCAGAAAGCTAGATAGTGACAAAGATGCTTTGAAAGTTTCAATTGCTTTTAGCTAACTGCAGATTTTGATATCTAGTAAGTAATTACAAAGATCTGAAATGCAGTGGTTGAAATATAGCATTCCATTGGTTATGGTGACTTCTTCTTAATGTTGCTGTGAATGCTAGCAGAAGCGAACTACTGCCAATGTGTGTTATTGCACAACACACAGTGAATAGTCTGAAAATAAAGAAGATTTATGCAAAGCATTAGACAGGAAGTTAAAATAAATATGCAGAAAGTGCAGGAAAATAAAACTTACGGCAAGCATTTCACATATAAATATATCTATCATAAATTACAGCTATGGAGTCTCATATTTACAGATAGAGAGTTCTGATATATACTATTCTTTATGTATATAGACTTATATATTCATTGAACCAACCACATATCCTGTTACAAAGGCCGTGTTGGAATAGATGACTATGTGTTTTCCACCAATCAACAGTAAGGGTACAGATGGTACTAACTTCTGTGATAACAAATCATGTCACACCTTACAATTAATCAGTCAGGGTAATGACTCTTAAACCAAATCACTTTTAAACCAATCAGGAATAAGATACAGTTAGTGATCAGCCAATCAGGTAAGATGTCCCTTCAGGCCTAGGGCAATTACTCTTAAACCAATCAGGAGTGAGATACAGTTAGTGATCAGCCAATCAGGTTAGATGTCCCTTCACCACCACCAACACAAGGGAGCGAACATGAGGGAGCCGACGGCAGCGCCTGCCAACATCCCCATCGCCATGTTTGTACCGTCGTGGTCGCGGTACCGGTGACGCTGGCGCTCATCGATGATGATCGTCTGGCCATTGGGCTGCGTGTACACTGTATCAAAGGTATGATTATACATAAAGACCAGAATTTCCGATATGAAATATCCAGATGTTCCTTTATAATCATAGTATCAATACAGGTAAACCTGGGTTCTATACACCTTGTAAAACTGTATACACTGGACAGAAGTACTTGGAGTTTGCTGATTTTGAGTTGCCCTCTGCATTCAGCAAAGTTAGAATTAGTGCTTACTGCCAAGATGTGCTCATCCCTATCATAAAATGCACAGGCACGGAAATTTACAAAGATAGCCTAAAGAAGAAAATCTTCCACAAGTGACAGAATGAAAGCTGAATATTTCCAATATATATAATTATAAATACTGCCTAAATTGCTACAGAAACTAAGAATTCTAAGTAAATCAGGAGACAACTTCTAGTGCTAGTATTAAAAACTTTGAAACTAAAACTTTCTTGTACAGTGGTCTATCTCCTATATCTCAAACTAAGAAGTATGACAAGTCAGATTTCAAGAACTTACTGTATTGACCATTCTCTATGAGATAGACTTGTCCAGGTTGTGCGTATGCGTATGGAGGTGGGTTATATAGTGGTGCGGGTCCTCCCATGCCATCTTCGTACACCATCTCTGTGTAACTGTAAGGAGGGGGGGCACTGGACGGTCTGGAATCCTGCTGTAAAATACAAAATATAAAATGTTCCAACATCATCATCTGGTCGTGACAGTTTCATTGGTACTTATATATGGCCCTTCCCCTCCATCTAAATCATTAAATGTTCCAACAGTCTACATTTAAAACATACATGAACGTCCATCTACAATATTACATCTTCTATTCTTTTTGACCATCACCAAAAATAGAGGTCGCGGTGGGCCAAGGAAATCTTGGTTGGAGAGTGTCAGGAAGGACATAAAGGTGTGTGGTTTCACAAGACTGAGCCGCTTTGAGGCGCCGTGTGAAGACTAGCCGACTGCTGCCCACCCATGTTAGGTATCCCAGCAGCAGTACAATCAAATAGTACTTTTTAATTTGTCTTTCCTTTAGAATATTGTACCATCTACCATTATGCATTTTGTCACATGAAAAAAAACAGAACAACAATCGTGTCAAAAATCTTACGTTTTCCACGATCTTTGCCTCCTCCAGAGCAAACTTCCACACTGCGGCATCGTCAGCGTTGTCGGCGCAGACGAACATGGCGGTGGTTCGCGTCACGATGGCGAGCAGCGCATCCCGCGATCTCCCGTCCGGCACGGTCACATCGTTCACCATGCCACCCAGCTTGATGCCCAGACACTCTCTTCTCATGTTCACCATCCCTTTAACCTCTGATTTTCTCTCATCTTCATAGTGGGCCAGCTGACCATCAACGTACAGGACAAAGAACTCACGCTTCCATCTCTTCAACACAGTGGCTGCAAACGGCATCAACGGAAATAGTTAGGAATATCTACGGAAAGTTATAAAAAAAGAAATACATATAGGAAACAACAATTTCACATAGCAACATATGATCCACTGCTCACCAAGTCACCTGTTCTATCTGCATAATGTAACCCGGGGAAGCCACACGCTCATATTTCAACCACTTTACGCCCGAACAGACTCTTACAAATATTCATACTTCCCCCGCACCATACCCGAGTGGAACGCCCTGCCTGGTGCGGTTGTTACGGCTCCCACAGTTGAGTCTTTCGGCGCCAGGCTGGAGGCCTGCCCGCCTTAGCCTGGGACCTCCTCCCCCCCTACTTTGCCCCTAGCGGGGTTATTTGGGGGTAGCCGAAGTTGAAGTTGAAGTAACGTCACAGAAACAGTGGATTGCTTATTTCTTGATAAAGACTGGAGCTGATCAGTCGAAAATTTGGGTAAGTCCAATTTATGTGTTCACAATTTGCAGTTTAATTTTAATTCAGGATGACTTCTACCAGAAGAACTTTCAGGTGAATATTACAGCACTATAACTCCAGTTGCAGTAGGGTCGTTCTCGATTCCGAATACGCATGTGGAAGGTCAAAGGTGAAAGCCTGGAACTTGTAAACAGTTCTCTTCTAGACCATTGTTTCAATTTGCATAACAAGGTCCAGAAGTATTTTGCTTATGTCTGACAGGGGCCTTCACCTTTGACATATTACCCACAATAAACTTGTCGCTGCACACGCGTACATGTACTTGGAATTGTGAATGACCTTACTGCAGCTAAATCTTGCACAGTTGCAGCCATGAAAATATTGAAAATCGGAAATCCAAGTCCAACCCCAAATTTTTCAGACATTTTAGATTTAATGAACATATTATTAGCAAACATCAACAACGATAGACATACTCACTCTGTCTGAGCAACCAGCCACTTTTTGCGATCACCTCAGACGACATGGCCTGGTCAGTTGGTAGTCAACCTCGGGTGCAATCCCTGTTCAAGTCAACACATAATTATTTTTTGTTTCATTACCACTTATTTTGTGTTTTGAAGACATCATACTAGTAATTAAATAAATAATATTTCTCAGTATATAATTATATACTGTATGGCGTTTGATATACATGACATTCAAAATCTATTGCCTGATCTAGCTATACATGACATTTGCATTATAGCAATAAAAGATAAAAATGTAAATTTGGTGATTTCAAGACAGACCGATAAATTCGTCAAGATGCAATCTATGATGACGTAATGTTGATTACTCGAAAAACATTAGCAAAGCTCCACCGAAATTTGCTTTTAGGGAATTTGAGAGCCTAGTAATGTCTAAGAAAGTTCAAAGAGTCGACAAACTCAGGTGAAAACAGTTGTCTTACCTGTATTAGGTAATAATTTGTCCCAGAAACACAAGAAAATCGTAAACACAGCAGGTCCTTCGTCTTTTCCAAGTCTTGCTGTTCGAAGTAAAGTTAGCACGACATTCGGCTTTTAATATTATTGTCATCACACTGAATGAACTTACGTCAAAATGTTGCATATATTTTAAATAAAACAAAGAAAATTAAAAGGAAAAATTATTGTATTATTACTTTTATTCTATATTTCAAGAATCATGCATTTATTTGTCTTTTGTACTCGAATCAATCAGCAAATCCACTGTTCTCAAATAATTTACTATTTATAGCTTAATTCGCGCCTGCGCAAAGTGAAACCTGCGCAAGGACGTCCTATCTGGGCGTGATCTGCGCAGAAAAGCCATTAGTCCTTCCGGCGGTGCCGTTCAACTCATGTAAGTCCCGCTTTTCCCTTTCTCATACAGCCTTTCCTCGCTTGTTTTAGGCGCACAATTTCCTTTCGTGGGAAATTCGAAATGCCTGGAAGGATACAAACACGTTAGACCCGCACTCTGTCCGCCAGAACGTCTGGAATAGCTCTTAGAAAAGTGAAAGTTGGGGCACGCCAAGAAAAATGGCCGCAGATAGAATTTCAGCGGGCGATTTTTGGTCCTATTCACCTAAAAATTTGATACCCATTTTCGACTTGGGTTTTAAGTCTCCCTGCTACCCGAACCGCCGTTATTTGTTGATTCTACAGTTTTGTTTTCTGAGAATGTTGGACACAATGGCGCCGATTCCCATTGAGGCATTGTAGTAAAGCCATGCCGAGAATTATGTGATTTTCTAAAAGCTTTTGGTGATTGAACATTTTTGGGTGTTGGCAGATGTACGTTATTATTACCCGTACAATTTCATTCGCACAATTCAAATCTTCCTCAAAAATCACCATTCATACCCGTAAATCTTGCAGAAGAATTGCTACACCAAGGTTTCTGAGCGTTTTGCTACATCTTTCAACCATGCAACAATTCTCTAGGAAAATACATTTGGTACACCTTAGAATAGTATGCGTACAGAAATCTGTGTGACTAGATTTCTTTTGTTGTGCAAAAAAACTTGGAGCTGCGTCCGATCATTTTTGCATCCAGTTGGTCTTTTTGTGGCCTTCTTTGTCTTGTATTTGCTCACATGTCCCTTATCATAGGTAAGACCCTCATAGCCATTTTTGAGAGTTCATATATACTTCCTATTGACTTCATAATCAATAGTATAGTGGTGATTTTACCACCAATTTATATTCTATGGGGATAAATTTCTCACCTTGCCGTGTTGGAGTGCCAAACGGCTAGATGCTGTAGAAAAGGTGTGAAAACTGCCTAGGGATCTTCATTTGTTGTTAATAGGTAATAGAAAAGAATTAACACCTTTCTAAGGATTCATTTATGATGTGTTTCGGTTGTACCTTTACAAGCATTCGTTTGCTTAGTAGTGTAATGATCAAACAAAGGTTACGTATCAACAAACTCTGCTTGCCAGTGTTTATTGACTGCTATATATAGATTAAAGTTATATATGGTATCCCCACCGTATGAAAATAAATAAAGTCTCAGTCTCGTACAACTGTCTCATTGTTAGTTACAGATGGAGGAATTCTGGAGTCGGTAATCTCGTAGACATCTAAATTTGCCCGTAAATTCAATGTCCGCTGACCGGTATGTTGACCCCGCATCTTTTCGCCATGTCGCAAACATGTCTACGGTATTGATTTGATTATTTTAAGGTCACCCGGTGGCAAATTCAGGCCTCTATCTCTGGTTAGGCAATTAAGTGCCCTGATGGTAGATTAGACCTCTGCGTCCCCTGGTATTTGCGAGAGTGTGACATGAGTCACCATAAAGCTATATCATGGTCCAATGGTAGGTATATGTGGTTAGTTATAACAGTGTAAAAGATGTGCTTTACCTGGTTTCAGGTGATAACATTTCGCCCCAAAGCTATGCTACACTACAGTGGTAGGAAACATAATCAGGAGCTATTGATGATAGCGCTTATTTGTAAAGTCTGTGTGATACCGGGAAGATATGAGGTCATACAGCACAGTTAGATTAGAACAGGGATATTACTTATGTTATGGTTTATACTTCTACTTTCACAGATGTGAAGCAACGTAGTTCAGTACAAAAAAAGATCTGGGTGGCTCTTCGCTTAATGTTACAGATTGTAAAGTGCAGTGTAGATATTTGTAAGATACTTTGTACCTTACAGTTGCTAGTCTTTTTTGAGTTGTGATTGCCACATTCTTTGAAATAAGCATCCTGTATGAAAATGCTATTATGATGGGTTACTCATAGAGAAAAAATTCCACCACATTATTCCAATATCAACACACCTGGAATTCTCATATCTTCTTTGTTGTTAGGTTCTCACTCTATTGAGAATGTACGTTCATTTGTGAATTTGTGAACTGTCCAATATCACACACCTGTTTCAGTGTTTGGTAGGGTTCTCATTTTCAGACATCTAATCTGGAGGATGATTTGAATGAGGAGAGTCTGTTATGCACGCCATTTTGTCCACATTTAGGACTCTCCGTAAAGAATGGTGTCATCATCGTAGTCAAAACAAGGCACTGCCACACTGGTTTGTAGAATTTGAAATGTATGCATTGGGTATATTTCAAAATATCTGTTGCTTTTGTAATATTTTCCGTAACGAATGGTTTAATGGTGTCATCATCGTAGTCATAACAAGACACTGCCATACTGGTTTGTAGAATTCAAAATGCATGCATTATGTTATGTCATTTGAACAGAAATTTGACTAAAATGTCCCAAATCTGTTACTTTTTTCAACATCATAACAAAAACATTGGGCTGGCTTTTGAACATTGTTTTCTAGCAGGTTTTCTTTTTAGTTCTCATCAAGAGACCGTAGCAATTCTTTCCTTATTGGCTGAATGTTTAAGCTCCAACTTATGGCTACCAGCAGGCATTTCCATTGTAATTTCAGACCACCACCTGTTATAGCTGTACGTGTGCAGATACAATTATTGATATTGCGTATCTCTCACAGGATACAATACACAATCATGAACCCCTAAATTCTTTCCCGATAGCGGGTGATTCTGCAGTGCTTGTAATGTCGTAGCAGTACGGGCAGAATAGATTGGCCGGATATCGATCAAGGGTTCAGGAGTGCTAGTTATTATGCTGTATCGATCCCTCCGCTGGCTATAGTTAGAATATATGAGGGCCACAAGTAACAATAAAGATGCACATTTTTGCATGTGCACTATCCGTAATAAAGTGTTTGATTTAAGTGTCGTCAAAATTAGAGCCTGGGGGTAAAAACTATTGTATTCAAGAAATATTGCATCTGTACCATGCAGTTCTAAGCAAATGCCAAACAGTATAGATTTTGAAGGTGTGTACAGTATGGTTGCAAGGACAGAAAAATACAGATATGCCTGTAGGTTTTCAGTTTTGGGATAACATTTAAGAAGGTTGTCATTTCTTCTGGAAAGATCCTACTTCTTGGATAGATACAAAAATAGATTCACCTGGTACATTGTTGTACTCAACTAGTTCTGGAGACAAAATGTTGCGAATTATGAATTATGTTCCGCGATTCTTTGTTCAAATTTTCCACTCTGAATGGTTCCTTTCTTTCCCAATAAAAACAGTTGAGATCGCTACAGAAATCGGCACTTACAAAACGGTTTGCCCCCGGGCTGTGATGATACCTGTTTGGCGGGTCCCCACACCTAGTAGAGTAAACCTGGATTATAGCAGAGGATTTTGTGTTCTTTCGTTGTCCCACTTGGGAGGTTAAAAAAGCACTCCAGAGATTTTACACTTCTGAATCAAGGAGATTATGGTTTTAGACAGAACTTATACTAGATCACCCCTATAGGCTGTAGTGCCACTGTGTTATAAAAGACTGGGAATTACAGTAGTTTATGCAAAATATTTGAGGATAGAAGGGCGACTTGAACTTTCAGTTGAAATATCTTGAGTTGCTTGCAGAAAAGGAATACAAAAGTTCAGTACAAAAATGTACCAGACATAGTGGATAACAAATGCAACCCTATGGCCTCAAAAATACTATGGGACTAAATTTTTACCTACCTACCAAGATATGCGTTTTGATAGAAATTCTTTTATTTTGAGGTGATGCTTTCAGAAATATGAGTGTTTTTGTGTTGTTCAAATTACAAATTGCAAAGTGGTATCTTTTAATAGGAATTCTTTATCTTTCCTCTGGCTCTCTCGACTACCTTATATTAAAAAGGTTGACACTGCAGTTGAGAAATAAGAAACTAGCATTAGTGTTACCATTTGCATGAAGAAAAGGTCACATAAGTAAAGATCAACAAGATCTCATTATTGAGAATTGGCCAGAATGTCAAATTGATATTCTTTACCTCAGCTTGCATAATTCATATGACAGATAATTCATCGTGACCTTTCTGCTTTTACTGCAAGTTCTGAGAGTTGAAATTACAGTAGCATACTCACACCACAAAAACAAATCTTTATATATGGCTTTAGTTAGATATATTACTGTAAATGCTAAATGTTCGCGGTGGTTTTATGTTCGCGATTTTAGCTGCAACTGTTTCACCGTGAATTTAAAACCACTGCAACGATTTTTGCCCAATACTGTAGCAGTATGTGACTATAACACTGCTGCGGACTTAAAACCACAGCGAACTCTCCATTTTCCCTTTAGCGCTTTAGCATTTACAGTAATTCCTAGCTTTGGTTACAATTCCAGAATTTTGAGAATAAGATACTGTAGCGTGCATATGTTCAGAATTAGCTGCAATTGTGACTGGAACATCAAATATGGAGAATGTTGTCATAAGTTGATATAACTCAACAATGTTGAAGTGCAATACACCTTGCTGACTTTTTGTTAAGTATCTGCCACAAAGGCTAATTTGATCAATGAATATAGATAGATTGGTTCTAATTTTTGAACCAGAAAAGCTCTCCAACCACACATTGTCAGGAAGAAGGGCACATGGACACCCAGAAATGTCATGTGTGGTGTGATATATGGGGTTGGTTCAAGGCCGGCCTTGGTCAGACATGTGGTCCATGGTCAACAGCCCGGTCAGTGACCAGAGATTACCTGGGCACTTACCGGCAATATGCATACTAGATTTTGCTTTATTTTCATAAAGCATGTGACAAAATAAATCAAGAAAGACACTCTGAATCCAGAAAATTTCAAGAAAGTCTTTTCGGGAAGACGTAAACATTATCTGATACCAAGGAGGTTATACTGGTGATGTTTCATCATGATGGAGAATTATACCAATAACTAAAGAAAAACATCTTTTGTACTAATGTAATAACAGCTTGCCCAAATTGAATTCAAGTGAATGAAACCTTTATACAAACCTGTGTAACTAGATATTGATAACCTTTTGTTAGTAACGTTACATCATACTATATTCATAGTAAACCTTAATTCATTTTGTTAATCAACTTTTTCCAGATTTACAGTCTTTATGGATTTATAGTGTCTGCTATTACTGTATATACATATACTGCCTGTGCATCAGATAGTTAGCTTACACGTTATAGAATAGCACAAATCACAGATTGGAATTGGCTGGTAGTATTTTGGTGGTTGTATTTTTAACTGTGGTGACAGGATCTAATGTTTGCATATAGTCATCTAATTTGTATATTTGACAGTGAGCTCACATTAAACAAGTATCTCGGGAAGTTTAACCAAACAATGAGATATAGACAGACTTTAAGTTGTATATTGTATATCAATATATATGAGGCACTCAAAATCATAGATAGACAAGTGTACGGCTTTAGCAGTCTGGCAACTGGCACTATCTCGATCTCTTACTACTAGTTGGCAGTTAAAGTGAGATAAGAGTTGAACTGGCCCATTTGGTGCTGATAAGGATATTGTTGGGAGAATGCCAAGGTCGGTTTAGGTGCAAAATCATCTTTTCCCTACATGTGTGTGTATGGGAGACACCCATATCCCTTTTTATCATGCTAGATTATGTAGATTCTAATTTTTCTAAATTACAGAATTTTGGCTGTTACAGAAAAATAAAGGGCTTGCAAAACTTCAAGACAAAAACTGCAAATTGTTGGAGACACATTGTAACCCCCCCCCCCCATTTGTTTGTCCCCTATTGTCTTTCTCTCTTTGGAATAGCCCATGGCCATATCTGGAATATACTGTACATATTATGAGTGGCCCTGGGTACTACGGATGTATAATCAACTGGCATACTGTACTTGTTTTAGATATATTATTTGTAACATGCTTGGACAAAAGAAGTTGATATTCAAAGACAATTCAATCTCTACAACTGGATAAGATTTGGAGAATACTTCTGGTTTCGAGTGACATCCATCACTCTTCTTCTTCAGGGTCACTAGAATGAACTGGTAGAACAAATCTATACTTTGTACATCTAACTGGAAAAACTGGTTGACCATGTTAAAGTTGAAAATGATTTATTCTGCCAGTTCATTCTAGTGACGCTGAAGAAGAGTGATGGATGTTACTTGAAACGTCCAGACGTAATTATAATCTCTGAATGTTATCCAGTTGTTGAGATAGAATTGTCTTAAAATCTTCATAAACGTTGTAGATGTTTCAAAATCTCACATTTTCCATGTTGCTCTTTTTTTCAGATTGCCCATGCTAGCCGTGTGATGAATACCCCCACCTATGACAAGATGTACATGAATTCCATGGGACACATGGGCCCCCCTCCCCCACCCCAGGGAGCCATGCTGTACCCAACCCCAGCACGTGAGTTCACCACCCGACACTGGAGCACCGAGCTTCATCTGTCTGGGTTAATTATGTTGTACAAAGCAAGGCCTTCCTTCTAGCATCTAGAAAATGGGACGTACCCAACATTTTTGGCTATCACTATAGCTAATGTTGACAACCTAGATCCCAAATTAGATTTAATTGTAAGAAGAATGGAACTGTAACATGTATTTTCATCACAAATACCCATATCAGCTATCCTTAAAAACAGTTTTATGATGAACACTTTATGGTACTTGTACTCAATACAGGTAAGGCCAAATGTTTTAAAGTCACATGCAAAAAAAGAGTCATCTTCATTAGAAAGACAGGATTGCTAGCCAGAAATTGTGATATGTCCCATTTTTTCCTCATGTTAGAAGAAGGGTTAAGACTTTGTACAAGGAACATTGTTTTTGTGTGTTACGTTTGCCAAGTGTTAGTATCAACCCTGGTGTTGTATCTTGTTATTATTATATGCCAATTTTGTAGAGGTTTGGTCCATAGAATTTTTGGGTGTGCAGTTTGGTTACAATGATACTACTAGATCTTACTCTTGACATGGTATGTTACATGTATGCAGCAATACCAAAGCAAACTAAAGTACATGTACCACACTATGCAGTTCCGTATGAATTCTTTGAAACCCTACGAAGATGCATCTATTTGTCAGCTTTTCTCAAAGTCTCCTAAAGTTCTTTTTTATGAGGATTGCTGTTTCGAGTTCTGTATCTAAAACGCCACTGTTGCAGCTAGAAGTAGTTAGGTAGAGGGCCAAACTCTGACTGTGAGAGGTTAGTGGGAGAACTCAACATTTCCTCCATGTCTCACAATGCAGAAGATGAGACCAGTAGATGGAATTACGTGCCAATCTACTACTACTACAATGACAAAGGACAAGGTGAACTTGAATTCTTGAACCCTCTCTACTTAGGGCGTGAGGCGCATCAGCTTTGCAATTCTGCCCGTCACCACTGCATGGCCGCTAAAAGGTGGTGATAGCCTTCTCGCCAGACAGGCCCCCTAGCAACTCACAGAAAAACTGCAGGACATTTTCTGAGGATATGCCAAACACATAGAGCTTGTCTTGACAGTTACATCCCAGAGTGCCAGAGTGAAGTTACAAAGAAGGTCACACACAAAAAATTGTGGCCCAAACTGAAGCCAGTTTTGTGATGAATAGTTAGATCTGGGGGTTTAGTACTGTAGTTAGATACAGACATGTCCTAGATACTTTACCTCAGTCGTATGAGGAAGGCAGCCAAAAGTCTGGCTACTAGAATGAGCACCACTTGGTTAAAAAGGCAAGTTTGTCAAAACTGGGCTGCATTGCTACAGGATGAATCAAGCCTTGTCCCAAACCAAGTACACCATACGTACACCATGGTTAGAACTGGCACAACAGCAGTGTCCTTACATACAGGGTTGGACATGTCCATTGGCCCGATTGCTCGGAGCAACTGAAAGTGTCAATTGGGCAAGTGCATGCCCTACCCTACTAGCCTGATCGGGCCAGTGTGATTTTGTGTAAGATTTTTCCATGGGTAGATATTGGTCCACTAGCCTGACCAAATTGTGCTCCTAGCAGCTCGCCCGACTGACCAATCCCAGAAGCTTGTCAGAACCCTGTAAAGCTAGCCTAGCCAGCACTGGCCTTCCAAATAACGGTTGATGATATGCCATCCCAGCACAATCACCCCGACCAATCGAATCACGTGAATCGCATTGAAACTAGTATCAGCCATTTCCCGACAAATTGCTTTCTAACTTGTGTTAACGACTACATCTGACCAAACAAACTCGCCAGTGAGATGATGGAAGGTGTCAGCTTTCCAAAGATGTTTTCAGATTGACAATTTTGACACTTTGGAAGTGATTGAAAGTGACCGTGATTTAACGTTTAGAGAAAAGTAGTAGAAACTAGACAATGCTGCAGAGAGATTTTTTACTGAAAATAAAAAGTATTTCCTTGCTGAAAGTAAAAATGCATACAAATATGTCACCATTTGAATTTCAGGCCAGTGAAAAGCTAGTTTGGGCCAGTAGATTTTTGATGTACTTGTCTTACAGGGCAAGTGAATTTTTAAAACTTGTCCAACCCTCTACATACAATTGGAGATGGTAGGGTCCAATTTGTAAAGAAGCCCCTCTGGCGGGAACGCTCCTGATAGTTAAACTGAGTGTAGGTTGCCTGGTGTGCTTCTTTTGCAAATGCACCTGCACTAGGAAAGACACACAGCGCGTTTTGCTTGCTGTAATAAAGACAGCGGTGTGAGGCACTTGATAGCAGTTTAGCTTTTAGTACATATACTGATATAGATATGATATTTCCATTTTCTCAATACACATAGAGTCAATTCCATGTCACCGAGAGGGTTTTCAGACAATATTGCTAGTGAGTTCAAACAATTTTAGGTAAAAGACTATTCCAGTCAAAATGTTCTAAATTGTTCAAACAATCAAGAATGAAAGTTTGAACATGTTTGAACTTATAAATATATGTTGGAACTATTTGGAAAGTAATTGCACAAATATCTCTTTATTTAGAACAATTTTCAAACATCTATGTGATTGTTTCACTGTTTGAACATGTTGGAACAATTTGCATCATTTTTCAAATGGTAGATTTGGGTTATTGCCCCCATAAAAGTAGGTGCTAATCACACTCTATTGTCTGCCTCTGTATATTTTTAGATTTCACGTCTAGACCTTTGTCTTGAGGTGTCTATGCATGGCACCCAGGCCTAATCCCCTATACTTTGAAGGGATGTGTGAATTGCCCTGTTCCCATCCCACTGACCCAGTTATACCATGTTGTTATAATGTTGGAACATATAGGAATAAATGATCAACCTATTTTCCAACAGTTTCGAAAATAATACAAATAACATCTGTAATGTTAGAAATTTGTCCAACATGTTTGAACACAGCAAAAACTATTTAGAACATCAAATGAATGTTGGAAATTGTTCTAAACAGTCACTTATCTACCTTAGATTGTTACAAAGGTTTTGCAAATGTTAGAACAAAAGGCAACAAACACCCTCTCGGTAATGTGGAATCGACTCTAACAGTCATTTGCCTGAGGTTATGATGACAAAATTAAACCTTTTTCATCTGATGCTTTCAACAGGCATGAACTTATGAATACCAAAAAATGGAAAATGAAAAGGCCATGGGCGAACAGCCACTTTTAAGAATAAACAGGGTTTTGTGCACTATTCTTCATACAATGGTTGCATATCATAGTTTTTATTATGTGCTCATTGATAATGGGTGCAGTTTTTTTCTTGCATAGTTTGCACTTGCACTGTTTGCTTTACTCACAGTATGAAGCCATTGAGCTTTGCTCCCTTGCTTATAACAGTTTGTACTTTTGTAGCTTGTGTGTTATGATAAGGGATTGGAGTGTATAGTTACTGTTGATCATTGCTATTGGTAAATTGTAGGATGGCAATGTCAACACATAACAAGCTTCAATTTAAAAATTTGTATTGTGTGATTTGATATTTGAACAAAAGTTTACCCCTGCTATCCTTTGCTATACAGAAATGAAAAAAACACAATGTGGAATTGTCTCTCTAAATGTATAACTCATATTAACAATAAAAAAATCTATTACTTGTAGTAGATACCATGCTACATGTTAGGTGGAAAATGATATTTCATGTGTACCGTCTATGTGCTGAAATGGCGGTACTGAATGCCAAACACAAGCACAATTCTATAGCTGCTACTGGTTATACCTGTTGCATTATCATTCATAGACTTCTCTATGAACAGATTCTGTAACTGAATTCTACAAAACAAAAACACTTTAAATAATTATAAGGAGCATAAAGAAATTTGTTCCAAAAATTGGAGACAACAGATTCTACAAAGAGTTAGAACCGCTACATTGGAAAGTTGCAGCTGTATTATATTGCTAATCAATTTGCCCTCCCCCCAATGATATTAGTACAGTCTTCATGTCTATACTACAACTGACTTGTCAAAATGTTCTCCAGATATGTTACTTTGAAACATATCAATTGATTGATCAAACATCCCAATTCTATTGATCAACATTTCAAATGTAACTGTCTGAATTGGATTGGTACAACAACAAAAAAGGAAATAGAATACACACAAAACTGTACAAGACAAATCAAATTTAGACATCGTAAAATATGACAAAAGATGAAAGGTCCTGAATAGTAAGTGTAATTGTCATGTGTAACAAACATTTGTAAACATCAGTCACGTGACAAGAGAACTCCAAGACGAGATTGGCATTACTTTAAAGCTATCTAGTCTTTGATGTACAATAGGAAGAGTAATGGTCCCAGAATGGTTCCTTGTGGAACCCCAACTCTACTCTAACCGGAACTTAGGCCTTCCCTTCTACTACTGCATTACTTGAAAGCTCCCCAAAAGTAGCAGGCTTTTTCGTTGAGTGTAAAAGGTTACATGTTTCGTCAAAATAATGTACTGTGTTCCTCAGTATAACTTGTGTACGTTGCAATGGTTGTATCCCTCTGTGTTGCACCAGCGATGATGTACCCCCCTATCAGCACCCAGCCGTCCTACGTCCCCAGGCCTAACGCATACGCCAGCCCCATGATGCCATCAGCATACTACTCTGCCTCCAGTGGTGAGTATAAGTACCATGAAAAGTCTTACATTATTTGGCTAAAATTCGTATGGTGGCTGAGTGCTTTGCTACAAGCCATCTTATGATTAACCTTCTGTCTGTATCTATATAGCTGGTATAACCATTCTTGCGCGTAACACACCAGATTCGCAGCCACGCAGTCCAACAGCAGCGGCTTATATAACGCTGAAAGACTCGTCACGAGTGATTTTTGCACATCTGACTGCAAGCTTTCTAGTGAAGTCATGGCAATGTACAATAGGAAGAGTAATGGTCCCAGAATGGTTCCATGTGGAACCCCCGATGCTTGGAACCCCCGATGCTACTAGTACTCTTACTGGAACTTAGGCCTTCCCTTCTTACTTACGTCTGCTGTTGGTCACGAAAGCCTTAGAATAACAAATTTAGTGTAGTGCCTTGAATTCCATAGTACTCCAGTTTTGAGATAAGTCTGCTATGTGGGACTTTGTCGAAAGCTTTGGTAAAATCTAGTAAAACTTCTACCTGCCGAGGTAATGTTTTGGCACCAAATTTATAATGGTGCAGGGAGAAAGTTACTGTCGCTTTGTTTTTCATAACTGCATAATTTCTGTGCTGTTTTTGTTTATTGTTTGTTTGTTTCTGCCCTACACAGCGTACACCACAGCTGGTGCCGTGTACAAGCCAGCACCCATGGTCCCCACCCCCACGGGGTCGACAGGGCCTCCGACTGGCTACCCAACCCCCAATCCTACCCCAACCCCTACCCCCACTGCCACCCCCACCCCCTCCTTAAACCCTGCCCCGGCCCCTAGCCCCTATGCCAGTCCCGGCAATGCCATGACAGGTTTTGCTCCAACGCACCAGCCCTCCTACCAACATATGCAGGTGAGAAACATGTTCACTCATTATTGCTATCTTAGATAGACCTCCCCAGTGGGCTTTATCAGTCCATGGATTAACCATTAGCCAGAAGCTTTGCATGTAAATCAATTTTCATCAATGTCCCAGTGTCAGGGATAAGCCATATTGATTTGATTATATGGATGACATCTGTGCACGCATCAAATTTCTTCCGTTTCCAAAAAAAGTTTTCGACCCTACTATGAATTTTAAAAAGCAGCTGCAAAATGAGATAATGCATGCTGGAAATTGCACCAAAAAAATATTTCGGAAAATGGATACTTATGTCGTAGGATGCCTGTGTGTTAAGTTTTGTTTATCATTCCTGACCACGTAGATGAAGGCAACTTTTTTTCCCATCAGTTTTGGGGTCCGTAGAGGATGTCATCCACATAATCAAATGATCATGGCCTGAGGAAAAAGCAAACCTGTCTGTATGTGGGGGAACAGATGAACAGGGTGTCCTCTGGGTATCTCCTGAAAAAGGAGGGCATCTAATTTTCTTAGTGTAGGACTTCCAGAAGACGCCTTCACGCCATGCTAGCTAATAGCCTGTTGTTCATGTTTTGTTTCACCCCAGCCGACGATGCACTCCTACCCCTCCGCCGCCCACCTGTATGGTCAGCAGGTGGTGCACAACACCACAGTGGTGCAGCAGCCGCAGAGGACGGTCTACGTCGTGCCTTCTCAGGTAGGGCTGCTAGGGGGAGCTTCTTCCTGGGCGCAGGGTCTGAACGATGCCACTGTCATCCTTTTCCAAAAGAAACAAATATGCAGGCGTTCTATCTCATGAAAGACTGATAAAACAGCTCACATTTGGTGTAGATTGAACATCATTTCCATTTCTGTTAATGGACAAACAATCAAAGAAACAAACTATGCAAAAAACTGTTACTCAAGCAATTGGATTTTGAAAACTCGACTTCCTTGAATGGCACGTCTTTTTTTGAAAATTGACATATCAAGAAAAAGCTATGTTTTTCGTCATCCGCAAAATGACAGGAAAGATAAAAAGGAGTTACCATTTTGTGCGTGTACAACCAAAAAAAGGAATGTTTCACACAAAATTCAGATTGCTGTCATCTTCTCCATTTGAAAATTGTGCTATTTCCGCCATTTACCAGATGTGCGACTGTTCAAACCCTGAGCCCAGTTCAGCCTGTGGTGTGCAGATATGCTGCTTTGAAGGAGAGTGTCTGTTGACGGAGAGGGTCCTACATTACACATTGTACAAGACATAACTAAAAGAAGAAAACTGAAGAAAAGTTCTACACTCACAGTCATAACTCCCATCTCTTCCTAGAGGGCAGGAATGTTCTGATCTGTAAAGTGTCCAAACTTCCACCTCACAAACTGATAAAAGTAGAACTTCTCAGTACTGCGCATAAGTTTAGTATGTTATAACTCCTATCTGTGTTGTGTGAATGAAAGACTGGTATGGTGAGAAGTACAAATGTATCTCTTAATGTGGATGACTGTCTGTGTATAGCGCTTCTTGTTTTCCTTGAAGTAGACTTCAACCTTTCTTTAACACATGTTCCGTTCACCAGCCACTGTTGTGATTTTTCCTCCTGTTTATGTCCATGTCTAACAACAGTCCAGCTCCTCTCCTACTGTCTGTCACACATGACCACATTTATATTATAGCCACCAAATTGTGATTTCAGCAAAAATCGGGCACCCAGGCGTGGGGTGGAGGGCCGACTTACAGAGGCAGCTACAAGGTGATCAGCTCAACCTTAGGGACTGTCCCGCATTAAGGATATTGTCTGCAAATAGAAGTCGGTTTGGTTGCAGGCTGTGATCATGTTGATTCTAATTAGGCCATGTTGATTCGATATTATGTTTCTGTTTCCCCCCCAAAAAATTCTGTTTTATGAATTATACAGTACAAGAAGCTGCAAAACAAGGAAATATATGCCATAGATTGCAAACAAATTGGGAAATGGATATTAATGGCATACATGTAGAATTCACAAGTTGAAGAAGATATGAAAGAACAAAAATGACCATTTAGATTCATAATGAAAGCAAATTTTTGCTTAAGTTGTAATTTTCCTCACACTTGCATCAGTTTTGGGGTTCCCAGAGGATGTCATCCATAAAATGAATCAACATGGCCTAACTTGATCATGCCTTTATTTGCAACCTTACAACTTTAAGAAGTACTTTTCTGTTTTGGAACTTAAAATTCTGGACATACATTGTCTGTCCTTTCCAGAAAGAATGACTTTATAACATAAGTTTGAACTAAATTGAAGTAAACATCTATCCTTAATGTTGGACAGTCATCCATAAACAGTTCCACAGGCTTGGAATTTTGTTTTTCCTTATTCACTTTGTCACTAGCATTTTGTCCAGGTTGCCTGAAAAGTGTCCAGGTTACAGTGCCTGAAACTATTGGTGTGAAATGTTGTGAAAGTTGTGTTAAACATTTGAATGAAGTGTACTTTCTTGGAAAGGTAACAAACACGCACTGTCACCAAAGGTAAGGTTACCAACCAACAGTACATTGTATCAATGGTAAGATCTTTGCATAGTTTAGTAAACGCAAACATCTAGGGCACCCATTGTGATACTTCTAGTTCTTCATCTGTGTTATGTGGGAATAAGAGTATCTGTATATTCAACAGTTGGCATTCTCTGTTTTGGTAAGGTTCCAGGTAATACTGTAGACAATCAACAGAACAGCCAGGTAAACCACACCATGAGATGCAAGTGTAATCTAAGAAAAATGTATACTTTTCACAGTTAATATCAGCCTTGTCGTGTGGGTGTTTGTTTGCGTAAGATTTGAATGCCCTGAAGCAGATGTGTTTCTATTTTCTGAACAGTAAAACATTTACATTTAGGTCTTGTATACAATGGACTTACACATTTTTCTTTCTGCTTTTTTAATTGTGCATGATAGAGTCAATTCCATGTCACCGAGAGGGTTTTCAGACAATATTGCTAGTGAGTTCAAACAATTTTAGGTAAAAGACTATTCCAGTCAAAATGTTCTAAATTGTTCAAACAATCAAGAATGAAAGTTTGAACATGTTTGAACTTATAAATATATGTTGGAACTATTTGGAAAGTAATTGCACAAATATCTCTTTATTTAGAACAATTTTCAAACATCTATGTGATTGTTTCACTGTTTGAACATGTTGGAACAATTTGCATCATTTTTCAAATGGTAGATTTGGGTTATTGCCCCCATAAAAGTAGGTGCTAATCACACTCTATTGTCTGCCTCTGTATATTTTTAGATTTCACGTCTAGACCTTTGTCTTGAGGTGTCTATGCATGGCACCCAGGCCTAATCCCCTATACTTTGAAGGGATGTGTGAATTGCCCTGTTCCCATCCCACTGACCCAGTTATACCATGTTGTTATAATGTTGGAACATATAGGAATAAATGATCAACCTATTTTCCAACAGTTTCGAAAATAATACAAATAACATCTGTAATGTTAGAAATTTGTCCAACATGTTTGAACACAGCAAAAACTATTTAGAACATCAAATGAATGTTGGAAATTGTTCTAAACAGTCACTTATCTACCTTAGATTGTTACAAAGGTTTTGCAAATGTTAGAACAAAAGGCAACAAACACCCTCTCGGTAATGTGGAATCGACTCTATCATATAAATCTCGATATTTGTCATTTCTTGATAGCTACCCGCATTCTCTGGTTTTATCTGTCTTGTAAGCTGTTGGCATGCATGCACTACGTTACAAGCAGGGAAGCACCATAATACAACATCTATTCTTTTTTTTTGTACTCTCTTGGATTATGTGACTAGTCGTATCCATCCTACAATTTCTCTTTAGGTTGCTAGCCAAGCTTTCTATGCCTCTGCGTAGAAAATCTGTCATGTTTTTAGATTTTGGTAATGAAATAAGGATATGCCATGGTTTCTGCTTGGAGATGCAGAATCTATGTTTTGTTTGCTTTAGAACTTTCCTGCAGTCTTTGGTTCTTGCATCTTATCCCCCCTCCTATACAGTTCATGTCATGTTGCAAGTTTGTGACCCATGACACAGATTAAACTTTTTGTCCAAGACAATGTCAGAGATGTACACTCAAATTTTTAAACTACAGTTTGGCCTTCTTCATTTAAATTGAGACATTTACTTCTGATGTTTGACTTGAACTAACTGTCCATGTCACCGCACACGTCCGTAAGAAATAGAACACGACATTTCCAAAAGGAGAACGCAGGTGTTTGATTACAATCTAATTGATTTACGACAGAGAAGTACAAAATAAGCTGTTTTTCTCGGTTTTTCACTTACGTGAGGAAGGGGAATAACCACTGACATTGAATAGCGATATTAGGAAACTTTTGACAGCATGTGTGCAGAAAGTGAATACCCACGTGACGAGACACCAGGCTCTGACACCGATCTATTCTTTACGGACGTGCATGATGATGTAGACAGTTTGTGAGCAAATCCCCCTATGATGAAATGCGTTTTTGTGGCTCAAATTCGTCTATTTGTGTGGCCTAACATGTAGGGCTATCCTGTGACTTCTTTGTCCACAGTGTTACCAGACAGTACATAACCCATACCACTTGTCCCCCTGCAGCCTCCAGCCCCGAACGGAGACTTCGGAACAGGCATGATCGCCGGGGCGGCCGCTGGGGTGATGGCAGGCGCTCTGCTGGGGGCGTCGTCACGGCCACCCAGGCATCCTTACCATGGCTACAGGTCACACCCACCGGGCCCCCACTGGTAGACTGGTGCTTCCAGGTACTAGTTGTTTATTTATTCATCTTGAATATATCTTATCCATTGCAATCAACATGATGTACAGAATGACGGACAAACTGGTAGATGTACCGATATACGAGTATCTAATACCAGGTCAAAAAAGAACAAAAAATACTCATGCCTTCAAGTATGAGAGTAACCTAGGATTGATGTGTTCAAAAATTTGATTTTACCTGGAACAATTGTTGAGTGGAATTTGTTATCACCCAGTACAGTAGGGGCATCACTGGATAGAACAGTTGAAGCTAAATGTGCAAAAGTTAGGTTTGACAGGTTGTTCGGTGTACTATAACCAGTGCTGTGCCATGTGCCTGCAAAGCTGGTGTGTTACGCCGAAGGGCGCTTAATTGGCTATGTAGAATGATACAGATGGTGGTTTCATCATTACCCGTACTGTTTGTAAACCGGAAAAGGGGGAAAATATGTTGCTACTGTTGAGACTGGAAAAATGGCCGGTCAAAAAGTGAGTGATCATTTTGGCATTCTCGCATCACATTTGAGGTTTCCATAGTGTCCATATCAGAGGTTGTGTGGCCCTGTGTGATTGTTTAGGTTTTGCAGGATAACTTTTCAATGTTTTCTGCACTTTGTTTTCTATATATTGTCATTTCAACGTGCTTTTGTTTTCCTCCACAGGGCCGAGGGTGTTGAGAGTTAGTCAAGGGAGATGAGCTGACCCACATTGGGTTTCCTGTTGCCACGGCAACAAACCTGTGCACAACATCGTGCGGTGCTACCAATCATGTCCTCCAGTTCACCTTGGGAAAAAAAACTACCAAGCAGAACTCTCAAACCAGGCGCCCATAACCGTGGTAACACACGACAGAGAGGCAACACACGCTAAGGCTTCCACAGAGCACAGTTCAAAAAGTTAACGACGTAGATGTAAAAATGGAAGTGGAACGCGGAAGAGAAATATGGGTTTACTTCTAGAACGTGAAGAATCACGCGTTGAGCAAGGCTCTTCTAGACAATAGCAAAATCATGTAGTGAATTTAGAGTGACTAAGGGCACTACTTTTAGTTCTCAAGCATTCCCCGGGATACGATCGAGGTTTTAGGCGAGTTCTGTAAGTAGCGCTATGCATTTTTACAATTTACTCACTCGTTCACGAGAACATAAGTATTAGGCAACTATTTCTCAGAAGGGTCGGCAAGCAATACACTGTTGGAGCAGTATTAAGACCTTTTTTTAAGCTATGTTTTTTTTATTCTTAACAGAGAAGAGTTGTATTTAGAGTTCTTTGTTGCTATTTTTCTGAATATTTTGTCAGAGAAAAACACTATGAAATGTGCAAGGACGTTTTATGGAATAATGATTTGATGAATTGGAAGTTTTTAAAGGCAATGAATTGGGCTGTAGTTTGATTATTAGTGGCAGACGGTCTTCTGTTCCATGGGATGAGGTTTCGCCATACTTCGGAACAGTGAAAGGAGGAATGTAGAAGGCAATGAACTTTAAGGATTAAAATTGAACACGTTTCAATGGTCTGTGTTGTTTTGACATTTAAACTTTAAGATACTGTACATATAATTATAAGCACACTTAGAGATATTAGCCTATACTAAGAAATTGGAAAGGCTCATAAAAAAACAGATAACTTAATGGGTATAGGTGAGGACTATAGAAAAACTTTTGTTTCCGGTTACGACCCTGGAAAAAATTAGGGTGGGTCGGCAGAGATGCTATTCTTTTCCCTTTTAAGATTTCGGCAGAAGTGATCCATAATTTTATACAGAAGTACAATTTTACTACACATTTTATATCAACTGTTCAAATTAATCTGGTAACATTGTGACATGAGGATTAACAAGACCACTTTGAATTCTGTTTTGATTCATCATTCAGATCAAAAATTTTATATTTCTTGCCAGTGGTCGACCAAAAAAAGGGCGCTAGGGTCGGTCGGGTTACTAGGTATGGAAAACAACATTTTTTTCCTCGGCCTGACGGCATTTGCACCAGACTGGCACAGTGGCATCTATCTCAGTATTTTTGGCTGTATAAAACTTATGAAAGGTAGAGCTTCTGTATCACCCCTTAACTTAAGCAACTACCGTAAAATCCCTATTTACGTACGCACTTTTAAAACTTTTCAAGTTGCAAGCAGGTGCTCCAGGCCGACACCAAAGTTGGGTGCGCACATTATAGGAGGGGTTCTTCCTCGGAAAAATCGCATATCAGCATGAGAGTACGGTACATCTTCATGCAAATGAAGTGTGAAATTGCTACCACACAATCATTAATAATGAATAATACATATATCTAAATTGTTTGATATTTTCTACCCAGAAACATTTTCTCAGTAACCTTTTAAGTCGGTAAACATCATCGGAAGGATGATCATGTCAACCTCTTAAATATCCACAGACATGCTGGAGAGGTGGTGCGTACGTTAGGAGGGTTTTTCCCCTGAACATCTCAACTCTCTGAGTCAGGCCTGCAATCGTCCCCAAATCGGGGGTGCGTACGTTAGGAGGGGTGCGTACGTTAGGAGGGGTGCGTACGTAAATAGGAATTTTACGGTATCACCTAGCACTATATGTGTACTCATACTCGTACTCTGTCTCTTATAAGGTACAGGTGATGAAGCAAGACAAAATCACTTCAGTTTGCCAACATCAATTGTTTATGATTGTTTCATTTAGCTTCACTGATTTCAATATGCCATGAGACGGAAAAGCGAAACAAAAAAAGTGATACAATGAAACTTATCAATGCTAACCCAGTTTCAAACCATTGTATTCATGAATATCTTTTCCAATCCAATTCCAATCTCTTGTATTCATAAAACCCTTCATACACAATCTCCTTTCTTGCCTTTTACGTCCATAGAACCTTACATATTTCTTTCCCAGTCCCTTTTTTATCATTTGCAACACCTCTTCACTAAAATAAAATACTTACTCAAAGTGATGGTAACATATGGATGATAACACTTGCATTGAAATGGCTTTAAAGCTGTGTGGAACAAAGCAAAATTCACAAACTATACATAATTCCATGCATCACTGTATATACATGAACATTATTTCAGTCCTTCCTATGGTACTATATCTGTCCCATTTGCTAACATTAGAGACGTGTAAGACAATATTTGGTGATAATCCTGAGTACCAATCTAAAATGTTGTTCCAAGTACTGTGTCTTTAAATGTCTCTGTAGTAATTTCCAGCCAGTTTCCAGTAAAACCGTACTTAACTACTGCACACATTTTCTCTTTCAAAAATCCGAGAGTTCCTGTTGAAAATAAACACAGACTATATGTGCAGTGTACACTCAAACCTTTATACAATCTCACTCAGTACACAAGTTCATCTGTCTACATTGATGTAGAACTTGTCAAAACAAGCTTATTTGTTATTGCAGGCAAAAAAACCTATGTACAATTCTATTTCTCATGTCTCCCATCTTATTCTTTGGACATTTTACTTTGAGAGGTAAAATATGAGGTATGGCTATGACTGGTTTCAAAACAATTAAATCCCAGGAATCCCATTGGATAAGCTGTGATCATGTGACCTGGAGATGGCCTCCTATTGGTCAGAGATTTAGAAGCCGAGCGGGTGATCCTGCACCACCTGGTTTTTCTGCACTACCTCCTCTGCGATGTCCCTCATCAGTTTGAAGTCATTCTTCCCAGATGTGGCAGTAGCAAGGTTTGATGTTACTCTCTCTGAAGCCTGGAACAGCAAGAGCATATAGTCATTCAAATGATACTCCTTTTATTCCAATATTTAAATGCCATGAAAGGAAGTTCGTTGAGCGTAGGGGCTATACCTTTAAGGCTAGAAGAAATACTAGAAGTAAGATAGACATGTTCAAACAAGGACTACAAATTATACACTGGGAGATTTGTTTTGAATTCAATCAATATAAGTATCTTCAAAAACATAAAGATCTAAGATGTTCCTGAGATGTACATTTTTAAATATCAAGCAAAGTTTAGATGGCTCCTCTACACATAAATAAGCTAGATGCAGGTAGCATTATTAAGTAATGGACCTGCACATAAAGGTATTTTCTGCTGTTGGATTCTATTTTGGAAAGCATGACATTTTTTGTACAAGACAGGTTTGTTGCATTTCTGTGTATTGACAAAAATCAGCAAGTAGCCTGTCAACAAGTCAAGGGAGGGACTCCTCCCCAGGAGTGATGACACACTGACATGTGTGAGTTTTAAAGGAAGATTTGCCTAATTACGAAGGTAATTCTGATGACATACCTCGTTACAGAAGACAGTGCAGATCATCTTCTCATAGTCTGCAGTCTTGTCTCCCCTCTGGATAGAGCGAGAAGCCCTGAAAGACGTGAAGTCAACATCTTATTCTTGTTCTCATTACAAATTAACAAATCATATATTAAGCATATTGTTGACAAAAAAATTTCAACAATTTCAAATTGTTTGCGGTGGTTTTATGTTAGTACTTTTCATGGTGACCTGTTCACTGATAACCTAAAACCACTACGGACAGTTCCCATTTTACAGTAAAACCCTTCAATGCTGCGAACTTGTAAAACCACCACAAAAACTCCTTTTTCTCCCTACTGTGAAATTAAATCCCCACAAACATTTCCCTGTTTACGGTTTCTCAGTCTAAAGCAATCAACCTTTCTGCTAACTTCAGAGATAAGACTTCAAGTGTACATAAAACTGAAAGGAAATAATCTTTTACCTGGACAACACAGCCACCATGCCATAGATGTCAATAGCAGCATCTGCAACTCTCTTCAGTAGGAACTGTTGTTCTGTGGGGGTGATGAAAGGCAAGGAATGATGAAGTACAAAAATCAAACATGCCACCAAGGAACAGGCTTACATACAACAATACACTTACTAGGCATTCTTGATTAAATTGAACTGTAACATCTTTGAGCTACTTTGCTACAATATTGACCATGAAGGTAAAATCTTAATTCACATCATTCCTACATTGTCCTATTCAAGAATGACAGCTTCTGCCAAGCTGTCTAAATTTGCTTCAAATTGGTAGCAAGTACTGCAAGATGGTTAATATGCATACATTTGTAGTTAGAAGATTTCAAATATACAATTTGTATGGAGATAAAGTTACATAGAGGTGAAATCTTGTAACTACAAATGCATCCATAACCACAGGATTTAACACCATATTCCAGTACTTTCATGTTATTTATGAAAATGTAAATCACAATAAAAAAATGGTGGATCACAATAAAAATTTCTGTCATTTCACATTGTAAATCTACCATAGAAAGCAGCCATCTTACCGATAATTTTCTTCCCGTGCTTCATGAGAACGTCTTCGATGGTTCCTCCAAACTGGTCGATGGCCTTGGAGACCTGAGTGGACTGGGACGAGAGGGACGGGTCCACATACTGCTGCAGGGAGGGGCCTGAGCTCAGGCCAAGCTTCCTACATTGGGGACAAATGTAATCACTTGTTGATGATCTGAACAGTAATGCACCATCAAAATTGGACTTTTCCTTAATATGATTAATGTCATGTTTCTGCAAGAATTAGCCTGTGTTACACACATTCTTCAGTGGAAGGTCTGCTAGAAGTGTGAATAAGTCAGGCTAAGCAAGAATATGTGTCAGAATATGTGGGTCAATTTTTTACAAAGAAGACCAAATGAAAAGCCGGTAAGCGTGCATGACTTGAGAGAAACTTTACGCTTGGATGATGTTACAAGTAACCAACACTTTTCTGCTTTATAATGTACTTGTATTCGAAACCTGAAGGAAAAAATTGACCTGGCTTTTGTGACAGGATGAATCATTAACAACTATGTTTTACAACATATTTTCTCACTTTCTGTTGATTCTTCTTAACAGAGATTTAGTGAAAACTACACGCTTTTACCCACCTCTTGATGCGTTTGGTTGCTGCTGCTGTGATGACTCCCATGTTGCTCAGGGGGCTCTTCAGAGCACGCTGCAACTCCTGAAGATTCTTTCCAGCAAACTGGACAGGCAGGATCATACAGGGTTAAGACAACTGTTTTCATCTGGCCTTTTTTTAAAAGAATTAACTAATTGGAGCATCAAATGGCGGAGCGGACAAGAGATCAAAATTTGGTATGAGGACAGCCTGGAATTATATCTATAGACCTTTCATTTCTTTTCTATAAGTCAAAGTACTGACTTCTGGTTGTGAATGTACCTGTATTCCAGTGAGGGCGACGAAAAGTCGCAGAATATCGTTGGTGCCTTCGAAGATACGGAAGATCCGCAAGTCTCTCATCACCCGCTCCACTCCGCAGTCCTGGGGGTGGGGAACAGATTAAACATGTCAAGCAAAGAACAAAGACTTACAAAGAGTATAGCAATGTCCTTTTTTCTTTTCCGTCTTATAGATATTTATTTACATCTATGGCTTAGTTTTATTATTAATTTGCCTTTGGGTTTTATTTCTTTTTTCATAAAATAACACAGTGATGACTTACTTGGGGTACTGAAAATTTGTGGCAATTCAATTTCCCAGTAGGGAGAAAATGCAGTGTTTGCGGTGGTTTTAAGTTCACCAATGGGGTACTCGGGCAAAAGACAAAACAAGGTTTTAAGTTTGCTGAGTGAAGAGGACACCGCAATGACGCGAACAGAAAACCATGATTGCAAAATCAACTATTTTACAGTAATTGGTCATGAACAAAATACAGTATGTGTCAAATTTCTTTAAACACAATCTGTTGTCTTTCACAACATCACAGAGGACACAGAAAAGTCATACTGTCTTGAGATAAAAAAGTGAATACAAACTCACCCTCATGTACCCCATGCCTCCCAGGATCTGTATAGCCTCGTCAGTGGCAAACCAGGCGGCCTCTGACCCGTAGATCTTACTGATGGCAGCCTCGAGCTGGAAGTCCTTGGAACCCTGGTCCATGTTGGCAGAGATCATGTAGGCCATGGACTGGGAGGGGACAGAGTTGCAAAAATTATGAAAACACTAACACAGTGTATTCTGTATCGCCTGGGGTAACAACCCAACCCACGGGTGGGTTGGGACCAAGGGTGAACCAGAATACACTGTGTTGAATTTTATTCATATCATACCCACCCAATAATACATACATTTCAATGCAAGATGCGTCAGAAGTTGAGAAAAGTTTGTGTCCTTGAATAAGAATTGTAACAGCCGCAATTCCAATGTCCGAATCCAGTATTCGAATTTTTTGCAGCCAAGGTATGACATAGATATAGAATACAACACAGTGTATTCCGTATTACTCAAGGTATTAGCCTACGGCCGTCAGGCGATCCAACCTGTAGTTAGGCTGGGACCAAAGGTGATGTGGAATACACTGTTTGTATTTTTTAATAATTTATGTCATACCCACTCGAGAAAACACACCTTTCAATGCGAAATGTGCCAGAGGTTGAGTTAAGTTGGTGTACCCCATAAAGCACCATGTAGTTTGCCATGTCAGCCATTTTTCTTTTTCGTGCATCAGGAAAAAACAGTACAGTCACACCATTGAGCCGCAAGCAGACAAGATGTATTGAAAGTTACTGGTAAAATGACTTGTGTTGACATGTTACAGTAATTCTACCCACCTCTGTTACATACTGCATCATAGCCATCCTGGCTAACTTCTCCTGGATGGCTCCAAACTTGTGAATCTTCTCACCAAACTGTGTACGAGCTGCTGCATGGTCAGCCTGGAAGAAGCATGAGGGAAAAATATGTTCAAGGAATGTCTCGCAACACATACTACAGTGGTAGAAATACTTTTTTTCAGTGTTCTGCAATATTGCAGAATGTCAAAATTTTTTTCTGCAATTTGAAAATATTTTCTGCAAATACACATGCCTCCTGTTTTACCACCCCAAGATAGTGACCGCGGAGATTAGCGAGGGTTGACGGAAATGTACGAATTTGACATTTTCTCACATGATTCGTCCCCGAAGTTATCACGGAAAGTGTCGAAACCTCCCGAAAATACTGACCTCAAGTAGCACCAGGCAGTCGGAATGCACCGAAATGCCGCCATCTCTCGCGGCGCTGTGGGCTTCAGTTTATTTACAGCGCCGCTAGTTTGCTTAGTACTAGTAAGTCTATATAATCTCCTGAATTGAGAGCCAATCCGCCCATTGAATCCCGAGTCTGATTTTTTTTCTTCTGCAAAATTGCAGATTAATTTTTCTTCTGCAATCTTGAAAAGCTTTATGCAATTTGCAGATTGCAGACGGGTATTTCGAACGCTGTACTATATTTGTAGCAGTCCTCCCTGTTGTTTCCTAAAGGAGGTATCTCACTGAAGCTGTGGCACATTGGCGACCTCGCTGCGGGCGAGTGATTTGACAGAGCGTTTAACGAATTCCATCAATTAAAAACAAATCTTGTTGCGTTTGTGTGTTTTGTTGTCTTTTTAGTCACACTTGTACGTTTTGCATGATATTCCCATTATAACAAGTATATAAACGACTATGTTACATTTGTGTTCTTTGTAATGTGAAAATTTAAAAAAACTATACATAGATGACCATTGAAAGTGGGATAATATACACTTACAATAATATGATATAAATGTAATAATATACACTTACAGCCTTCTTGATAACCCCCTTCATAGTCCCAGACAGAGCGGCGGCCATTCCGAACCTGCCGTTGTTCAGGATGTGCATGGCGATCTTGAAGCCGCCGCCGACCTCCCCCAGCACGTTCTCCAGCGGAATCTTCACGTCTTCAAAGTACACCTCCGCCGTGTTGGACGCCTTGATTCCCATCTTCTTCTCTGGGGGGCCACTAGTGTTAAGAAAAGCAGATTTTATCCTTCAGATGCAACATTCACTCACTCACACTCACTATCCGGTTTATCGTCTTCTTTTCCCCATCATCTGGGGGTTTGACGTGCTTGCATGCTGATGGGGGAGCTTGTTCTCCTTTGTTTGTTTGTTTGTTTTGTTTGTTTTATTAAGATCTCCATTGGTGTACAATCATAACAATTAAAACACTAATCTTCCTGGAGTCCGGCTAATTAAATACAAGAATATCAATAAAGGAACAATACAATTAATTCAAATACAGGAAGAACGAAAACAATTGTTAGATAGTAAATCATACAAGATCAAACATGATGAACTTAAAATGAGCGGAGAGGTCAGAGGTCAACATAAAAAACGGAATCATTGTATAGATAATGTACACATACTCCTAACTAATTTCATCAGGTTGGAGAATGACTGAGTACCAAAGTTCTTTTACATTTATTCACAACCAAGTATTTATAAAGAGCCAACATTTTGATGACTGTCTGTCATCTTTATCAGTATTGCCCTGTCAGAATTGCCCTGATGAAGATGACAGACAGTCATTGAGACATTTATTTTATTTTATTTGTATATGTTTATAGAGTATTAGGCAGGAAGCGATTGCTTATATGAAGCCTTCTACTCAACACATACAACAAAAAAACATAATGACATGCATAAATACAAAATGGATCAAAGAAAATTAACAATAGACAGTACAAGTTGGTAATCTATCACTAAGTGAATCTGCCTGTACAATGGATGTAAGTATGAACTATGTTGAATATATTACAGTTTTGGCTCATGTAAATACTTGGTTGTGAACAAAAGAACTTTGGTATGCAATATTGTTCTATATACATCTTGTGCCATCAAATCGTTTAACGAAAATGCCCAAATAAAAAAGGGCGTCCTGTGCAGTAGCTTTGCATTATACAATGTTGCTTTGCATCAACCTATCAGCTTGCCAAATTAGAAGTCGGTGTAATCTCCATTTATAGAATTATCATATTATTTCTGTTAACACAGAGAGAGAAGATTATCAAGAATCAAAATAAGAAATGACAAAATACAGTATGTTGCTGTTTAAATGACATTCAGTTCTAAAACATTTGTTTGCAAAAAGTTACACAATAAAGGCAATGTTCTTCCTTACTTTGTGACCCCTCCAAACGACCTTTCCACAATGAACGCTGTGACCTTGTCCTTGGTGCCACCCTTCCCATCAGGCAGTGGGGTCTACACATAAAATAACATGGATGTCAATCATAGATTTCTACATGTTGCAATAAGTGTGTGAATCTTCTTTCATGTTATTCAATATTTTTCCTTGTCATTCTTATAATAAGTTTCTTTATTCAAGAATAAGGACAAGTAAAAGACAAAAAAAAAAGGATTGTGGGACCAAATATTTCACCTGTGCAAAAACTGTGAAGATCTCAGCTAGCCCTCCATTGCTGATCCTGGGGTAAGAGAGATAGAAAAAAACTTGTGACAATGTGTCAACTTTGCTGATAAAATTAAGACATTCAGGTCAATTATATTTGTTTACTAATAATTCCTTCAAACCAAGAGCTTACATTTGTGATAGGAATCTAAAATATATGGTTCTTAGGTCAAGCTCTTTCAGGGACAAAGAGAAAATGTGTTTTTAAGAGTAAAACTCACCAGATCTTGCCTCCATTCAGAATGAAGTGTTTCCCATCATCACTCAACACTGCCCTTGTCTTGATAGACTGGAAAAAGAGAGTTCAAAATTCAAAACTATTTTACATAAAACCGTCATAGTTCAGGGCTCTCTCGCCATTTGCAACTTGCGCTGTACTGACGGCTACTCGTCTGTACGTCTGTGGTTGGGAAATGTTGGTACCTGCTATCACATATTGTGACCTAACAATCATCAGGCGAGTAGCCGCCTGCATGTTGCAAATGGCGAGAGAGCCCTGAAGTATGACAGAGAACTTGACTTTGGGGTATATTTAGCAAAGGCTTTTTAATTCTAAGTTTAGCCTCCCTTTAACAAATCACCAAAATGTGACAATCAGAGAAGAACTGAGTTGACTTACGCTGGCATCTGACCCGCTGGCAGGTTCGGTTAGACAGAACGCGGCGACCGTTTCGCCGGTGGCCAGCTTGGGGAGGTACTTGGCCTTCTGCTCAGGATTCCCTGCGATCAGGATGCCCTTGAACCCAATGGACTGGTGGGCTCCCAGAGTGATCCCTACTCCAAGGTCATACTCTCCAACTATCTCCACTAGACGGGCATACTGGGGTGGGAACAGTCATCACAGTCTATACATATACATGTACATGGACTTGAAGAACAGTTAGGTCATGTTGATTTGATTAATATGGATGACATCTTCTGGAAACCCCAAAACTGAGCATGCAAAAAAAACTAAAAGTGCGGCAAAAAAAAGTTCCTTCATTATGAAATCTAAGTTGTTAGGAAGGTTGAAAAAATTAGTTAACACACATCTAGTAATTGCTATACTGAACAATAGATTCTTCATTTATGTTCTTTCACATCTTCTTCTTCGACTGTGGAGTTGAAACTGGCATTCTACGACATAAGTATACGTTTTCCAATATTTTTTTCTTCAATTTACAGCATATATTTGCTCATATTGCAGCTGCTTTGTATGATTTACAGTATGGTCGAAAAGTCTGTTTTTTGGAAATAGATGAGAAAGTATGCACGCGCGGATGTCATCCATATAATTGAACCAACATGACCTTAGTAGCAGTTTCACTTGTCTTGTTACACTTATAACTTATACCTTCTTCATAAATTGAATGAAAATTTTCACATTTATGTTTTTTTTGTTTAAACCATTGTTTATTCATGAGAAGCTAAAACTGGCACGCAGGCCGCTTTTCATAGAGGTCATGAGGGAAGAGGTAAAGGTCAAACAAAGATTACATAAAAGTCCTAATCTCTCTACAAACATGTTGCTTCTTTCAAACAAAAGTGATGAGACGTGTAAAGTACTAGAGATTAAACGTGTCTGCTAAAAGTTTGGGTGAAGTTTTATCCCAGTTCCAACCTAAGACATAACATAAGACATAATACCTGTGTGTTGGATAGGCCAAGACCCCCTAGCTTCTGAGGCACCTGCAGACCAAAGGCCCCCATGTCCTTCAGCCCCTGCATGGTCGGATCATCCACCTTCTCGATCATGTCGTTCTTGAGAGCATCATTTTGTTCCTGAACATGAAAAACATGGAAGGTACAAGATGGTAAACAAGAGCATTAGTGAAGATTTAAAACATGTTGAAAATTTTGGGAGCAAGTTTGAGCAATCAAAGTTTCATCAATCAAAATTGGCAAACTGTAAATTACGGACTAAAACTCATGAGATCCTTTGACTTTATTTGGATCTACAACTAGCTTGACAGTTCAGCTACTCTAGTAGTAGTTATTCTTCCTACATGGCCTTTTATTTTAAATTATTCCTAATTTTGTCTACATACACACTACAGATTCTCTTTCGTTCTTCCCTCACATCCACTAGCCATAGTCATTTATATATAATCATACATGTGCCTACTAGTACAGTAAAAAAGATTTGTGGCACACACCTGAAAGAACTTGTCCACTGGGTCGACCAACATCTGGAGAAATTCTTTCTGCTCTTCATCTAGCACTGTACAACAGATTAAAAATATTGTACACTTATGCAAACAGTAATTCACTGTTTGGCAAAATGACCATTCTAATATACATATTTATGTCAGGCTGGGATAAAATTTGATACTGGTGTTCGGGACCGGTTTATATTTTACCGCATTGCCAGGGCTTTGAAGTCATATTTCATGGGCTTCCATCAAATGATTCAGACGTTGGAATCTATGTTGTCTCTCAACTTCTGGCACATTTTGCATTGAACTGTGTGTATTTTCGACTGGGTATGACATGATTAAAAAAAACGTATCGCCCTTGGTCCCAGCCCTCCCGCGGGTTGGTTTGCATGATGACTTTCTGATACCTTGGGGGACATGGATTACATTGTGTTGTTTTCTATATGTACATACTAGTATGTATGCATGTATCAGTGAAAAGTACCGAGTTCTAATAATGAAGTCCAAGTTGAATCATGTTTACTGTAGCTCATTCTTACCTTCAGGAAAAGGGAAGACCTGCTCTGGTGCCACCTGTCCCATGAACATACCAAACCCAAACGACTTTGTACCCTGAAAAAGACAAGAAAGAACAACATCTCAACCATAGTGCCATTCTCTACAGTTTTCATATAAAAAAAACGTAACAGCTCTTTGTGGCAACTGTGCAGACATTAGCACATTGGCATACCAAATCTGTGTGTGTTTTTTCTTCACACTTTTGACAGATTAGCTAAAGAGGCTCAGTGGGCGTCACTCCACCGTCAAGTTAGGAAATTTGTGTAAAGTGCCTTCCCCAAGGGCACAACTTCGGGGCATGGTGCGTGAGTAATGAACCCAGAACCTATCGGTTCTAAGCCCAAAGTTTACCAATGTCACTTATCATCTCGAATTTAATTCAAACTTCCTGCTACTCAAGTGAAATTACATTCCATAAAAACATGAAGAGTCAGCTAACTCAAATGAAACACATTACATGCAAACCACCACAAGAAGAAAGTACATCTAATGTGGGAAGTTCTCCAAAGATCTGTATGTTTCAAACAAGTCAAGTACAAATCTTGTCCTTGTATTTGATTTAATTGTATTCAATGTAGGCGGACTCCAGGAAAAATAGTGTCAATTTTTTTTTAATTGTACACTAATGGAGATCTGAATAAAACAAACAAACAAACAAACAAACGGCATATAAATGTAGCCTACCGCAGATGGAGCGCCCTCGACCTCAGCTTCAACCTTCTCCTGGACAACCTTTGGTTTCGTAGGCTTTTCTGCCTCAGGTTCAACATCTCGTTCCTGGAAAAGTTAAAACACAAAGTTACCAAAATCATCTCACAGACACTCAATATAAATCATTAGCCATTTACACGCAGCATAGAAAGTTACTTTGTACTATCAACCAACAGAAAAACTACATGATGACGCTCCATGCAGAGGTTCTGCTACGGCTGATTTGATGCATTTTTATAGCCTCCGTTGCAGGCTCTGACGCGGCTTTTTGGGGGGGCAAAATAATATGTTTTGCAGCCAGCCCGTAACCATCAGCCGACCCTGTAACTAATAGCCGCCTATTAGTTACAGGGTCGGCTGATGGTTACGGGCTGGCTGCAAAACATATTATTTTGCCCCCCCAAAAAGCCGCGTCAGAGCCTGCAACGGAGGCTAGCATTTTTAGGCATTTTTGTCTATATATATTATATTGTCCCATTCTCTTGATGGCTCCCAGCGAACCGTGTTTGAATGATTCTAATAATTTCTATGATACAAGTACTAGTAGGAGACTGTACATGTGATACCGTAAAATATAGACCTGTCTGGAGCGCCCGTATCAAAGATTATGACAACCTCATCAGTATGAGAGTAATGAGACTATGACAGAAATGAAGTGATTTTACAGAGAAAATAGATAACTTCTGGTGCTAATACCTGTGTCTTTGCTGCTGTGGAGGCATAGTGTTGCTGGTTCAGCCGTACCACACTTGCTAGTGATGGCCTGAAGACGAACAAACTTCAGTTGTAAATTAAACAATGTAAATTGAACAATCATATTTTGATGTATTTAAGGGCTAAATCAAAATTATCTTAAGTTGGTACGTAGAGTCTTGGAATTTAACGGATAAATGGAGTTATATTTATAATGGAAGGTTGATTATCTATAACTAATTTTTAGAATCCTTTAACATTAGATTTAATTTCATTTTTCAAGTGACTAATGGTCAGAAAAACCTTGTTGTAGACCCCATCCAAGCTTGTTACTTAATTGAAAGTAGGATTTGGTGGGTGGTTCTCAGGGTTATATAACGATAAATTCACTAAATAAATATAAAATTTCAGTGTTCTATAATGTTAAGTGAGGGTCTGCAAATAGGCATAGGTAGCCTTTTTAGATTTCCCTTAATTTGTAGGGAAAACTATGTTATGCACGCAGTTATTCGTAGCAAGGCGACCAAATTTTGCGTTATTGCCTTTCTTGCTTTTAGCATTGCTTTTTGCACAGGGGGTTCTTCTGAATTCAGCATAAAGTGTTGTAAACCCCCCACCCCCCATACAGACAATCCTATAATTAAGTCCTATACAACCATTTCAGCGGCTCTTAATGTGGCATATTTCGGTGTTAGAAAAATATGTCAGCTGAATGGTAGCCATAAACTACTGCTGTGCCTGTGTTACGCCAATGCTAATATACTGAGATTTCCAAGGGATTTTTAACGTCCTTGCTTTTTTTCCCACGCTCACCTTACTTAACGACCTTAACTACGCAATCTCTATTGGTACATTTTGTACGTCCATTCTCGCTTGTTCACACAATACTTCGATTTAGACAATAAAAAGAGCAAAGTCCACAGTCTAAAGTCTGAAAACGTGCGCTGAAACACGGCGTTATATTTGAACAGTTAAAGTTAAAACGCCGGTTTTATAACCAGGAAGGTTTTCACCTCCCTAATTTCACAACCAAGGACATTTCCTTTTCCCGAACAAAAATAAGACACAAACAGACACAAGAAGGAGAATACCGTACCTCACTCCTTCCTTGAAGTTGTACAAGGCGACGGAGCGCTGTATGAGCGCTAGTTTTAGTGCAGATCGCAGCATTTTGATGGGAAATCTTCTGTTTGGTGTCCGTATTGACCTACACACAGGTTATTACGTCACTTCAAAAGGCAAAGGTTACACAACGTCACATTTCGTGACGTCACATCCGCTAAAGTGACTTCCGGAAAACCACGCCCGTCATGACGTCACGTAGTTTCAAAGCAGATATTGGGAGGGAATAGTAGGGAGGGAAGATCGTGTCATTTTCCTGACAGCAAAACGGGACAAACTAACAAAACTTGCGATTTTCCCTCCAACTTGGAGATACCTTTTTTAGTCCCTCGAAGTTTTGTGTGTGTTTGGTATGAGCTAAATTTCCAGGCAGAATAAAATTTGATGATTTTGTTATACATTTTGTATCATGATGATAATGTTCCTTGGTAATGTATATGTAACTTACATTATGTCCTTGGTTATGCATGTAACTTACATCTGTAGCATACGATATGAGATACTACGCAAATGGCTAAAAATGCTTGAAGAGCTTGATCTATTTTTTCTGCCTAACTTCCAATAGACTGCAATTGTTACATTGCACCGCATGAGGTCGTTGCTGCAACATGGCATTGCGCAACTCACTAACCTATGGATACCTGGATACGATCTTCGGGAAAGGAGCTGCCGCCTCTAGTGCGTACATTGTTTAGAATTCTTCATCATTTCAAGAACGCTCATGCCTCATGTATTTCATTATCGTCTGCCAGTTCATATGTTAAAGTCAAATTTTGCATTTGCGTTTGCAGGAATTTCCTGTATTGGCATTTCCCTCTCATTGTGAATCAGTTTTTAAATAGAAGAGCTAACAGAAACGTGCTTTAAAATACTTCTACCACGAAACACATGATTTATCCGTTATAAGAGTATATTTCTTTTTTTCCTAAAGCCCCTTACATGGCCATGGACTAGACAGCATAGCTTTACCTTTTTTGAGGTGTTTTTGAAACTCTTGATTAAACCTCCTCGCTCAATCAGCTCAAGTAGGTAATCGACATTTAGTGGGCTTCCCAAAGGAATCAGGACACGGTGTAGAATAGATTTAATTGTTTGTGTGTATTAGCAATATGAGACTCTATTGTAATCAACTATTAAAGTAAGTGATAAAGCATATCGTTTTTCTTGTAAACGGATGCCTTTGTCGAAGCCAAATATTTCATGTATATCGTGTGTAATAAAGATATGTACAATTTAGCGGGCACGTAACAGTATTCGAAAGTCATTTGATGATTTTAGTGTTTTCTTTTTGTTCTAGACAAAAAAAGGTAAAGCAAAAATTCCGCTTGGTAGAAAATAAACATTCGGGCTTTGTAGCTATCGGAGATGTAAGCCACCATTTTTATAGTTTTGTATTACGTTAAGTCGCGTTAACTTCCTACTAAGCGCGTTTAAAAACTGTGAAAGCAGATCATGAACAGAAACCTTGTAAGTAAAGTTGCAGCGGAAATTCATTTTTACAATGATGCAAAATTTAGAAGATGACCGGATCGCGGAATTCCCCCGACATAGCCCCACATTTCCCACTACGCTTTGCGCCCCACATGTTCGCCATTTTGTTTTCAAGAACAACTGTCTACGTCTTTGGGCGAGTTTTTCAGCAGGAAATTCAATCTTGTTCTGGTCAGAATTCCAACACAGAAGGATTGTAGGCCAACATGATGTGGTATACAGGTAAGCCAAAGTCTTATTCTTCACTGAATGTGATATTTTGGTGTTAAAAACGGTAATTTTGCTGGACACTTCTAGCTTTTGAAAGGTCCGGAGGGGTCCTGGGTGGTTGTTCAGTAGCACTCACTCGCGCTCGTGCGATGTGACGAGGCAGATTTATTCCGATTTTTCACTTGCCCGTCGAGTTTTTCTCTCCCTTTTCCCACAGTGTGTATTACGAGTATATTATCTAAAGCTGTGTGTTGTTTGGGAGGGTTGAATCGGTACAGAAGGCCACGTAGGCGGTCTGGAAACTGGAGACAAGCGGCGAGGTTGGACGTTGCATGTTGAGCGGCCGATTGAATGAAAACAGCGAGTCCAGTCGTGTAACTACGAGTTTCCTGCCTTCGTTACCCCCTAAATTTCCACCACAACTTACCCTACATTCGATCCTCAATCTAAATCTTACCCTTCTACACAACGAACCCCGATAGATATGAAAATTTGGCTGTATAGTGTGTTTAAAGTGGCAAACAAGTGACTTGTGTTACGTAGCAAAGGCCCTTCAAAATGAATGAAAACGTTTCAGTGTGTGTTTTGTTGAGGACAACTACAATTTCTGCTGTGCGTTAGGCTTTGTTTACCTTCGTGATCTAAACCAGACTGTGAGTTGGCCCAATTATGTCCTTTTTGTGCGATAAGCGTGTAAACAAAAAGCCAGTTTTGCCGTTGGATTGCTTGTAACATTACAAAAGTGTATTTACATTTTGTTTATATGTAACAGCAGCAAAACACAACAACAAAGGTAACGAACGTTACATACTCAACATGAGTCATAGTTTTTGTGCCCACGTTTTAAATGGCAACATATGAATCATATTTATCATGAGCAATCATATGTCCTTTTTTTAACGTTAAAGTCTTCAAATAGGTTATGCTTTTGTAAGGAGATGATAATGTGTATAAGTATGTTGAGTCGGACCCTCTGTGAATGATTAGGGTTTGTTTAGCAGGCGGGTATTGTTTGTACGGTGCTTTGTGTCCGTCAAGCCTTGTATGATGAGCTTAGTTAACTTTTCAAGGTGTGAACTGCCAACATAATGTCCTTTTTTGCCGGAACTTTGGCAAACATTTCCCAAACGGCCAAACAAATTATTCCAGATCTCCTAGAGGGATAGGGTGATTCGCACCTGTTGTGACAAAGAAGTAAAAAGTTGCCAAGAAGTTTTGAGTCTAGTGTCGTCAAAGATCTTTTATTAAACCATGTTCGTGCTGACGTATGTTGTTGCAGTTCAAATTTGTTGAGCAAACTTGCCCACAGTTGAGAGCGGGTTAACTCAAACACCGGAACTAGTTTGTCATTATGATATGGTTTGTCCAAACTAGCACTATCGGCTGGTTGGGCCATCTCTACGTCAGTTAAGACTTTAGTTACACATGTAATGTGGTATGGCTAGAATCAAGGGGGCAGCATTCGTTTTGAGTTTGACTAGTACTAGAAGTCCTTTGCAGATTTTTGGCTGTTACATCTCAGCAAACACAAATCAATTACAGTCGACAGGTACACAGTAAGTGGAAAAACCTGTAAACTTTTGGTTAAACTTTAAGAGAGTTTCTTCGCAAAGAAAATGCACTGCCAATTTAAGGTTGTACTTGTAGTTTAATCGCACGTGTGACTCAATGAAAACAACATGTTGCATGTGTCTTGACCCTTTAAGGTTTATGGTGTGCAACATGTCTTTATCATGATAGAGTTGTATCGGATGTACTAGTCTTGGGAAAATAGGGGGGGAAAGTCCCTTCCACGTCATGCACTTGCTGTTTATGGTAAACACTATAGTACTACTGAAGGAATTCTTTCAATTCAGCGTACGTAGCAAAGATAACTTGAAGTCATAAGTGACAGCGTGATAACCCTAAACATCCGCTGCCTTACCCCGTTCGTGTGAGTAATCCGAACTAACCCCATTATGTCTCTCAGTCACAGGTCCCAGGCGGTGACCCTGTAGAGGAGCTATGAGTGACCCATCCTCCAGTCCCAGCACTCCCAGCCGTCACTCCAACATGGCGCACAAGTTCTCCAAGAAGCTCCCAAGCGTGGAGCGAGACTCGGAACCCAGCCCGACCCCCGCGGCCACCCAGGATGTACCCGAGAACGCCAACATGGCGAACAGTCAGGCGGCCTCCACGGCCAAGAAGAAGAGCTGTTTTCAGATCACCAGCGTGAAAGGCCCTGGGAGCGAAGGAGAGTCTCTCGCGGATGGGTACGAAAGTGCGGACGAACTCGACGACACATCGCGTACGGAAGACCTCTCGTCCGACATGTTAGATTCGTCCATGAAGACGTCGGATATGGAGGTAGACGGAGCGTCGTCAGGATCGGAAGATACGCTGAACCAGTCAGATACTGAAAGCCAGACTGGGTCGGTGTATACCAACGGTGTGTCCCGTTTTAGGGTCGTCAAAATAGAACCAAGCGTGCCCACGAAACGAGGGAGGTGGGTTTGTACAGATTTCACGGACCAACAATTGAATAAGGAAAACGTCGGGATCAAGGCAGATTTTTCGGACCTGAGAGTCAACGAGGACAGGGAGGGGGGTGGTTCGGGAAGTTCCAGTGCGGCTAGTTCGGTACATTACATACCCGGACAGGATCCCAACGCTGAGAACCCAATCGGAATGTCCATGGAGAGTGGGATATCGCAGGGGGGTATGATGGGGGGTCAGGGTCAGCCTGGGATGTCCCAGGTGCAGCCCAACGTGTCCCAAATCCAATCCACCCTCCCCCAAGGACAGCCAAATGTTTCTACTCAACAGCCACAGTCGGTCACCCCCATGGTTCCGTCCAAGGGGAAGCCCGAGTTCACCAGCCAAAATAGCCTGGAGGGTTTCTCGAAGGACGTTGCGGCCAGACTTCAGCCAATTCCAAACTCGGCCAACCTTTCCACGGCCAGGACACTACCAGGGTCATCACAGAGTGCTGCTATGGACACCGGTAAAGTCTACAATTATCACGACAGATGGCACTACGGCGTGCCCTCGCACGGAGATCTAGCCGGTACCAACCCCGCCGCGATGCTATTGGCCGCGGCGATGGGCTCGCCGAGATTAGAGAACCCGCTAGATCCCGGAGAGTTTCCCATTGGTCAGATGTCGACGACGATACAGGCAGGATCGCAAGGGATGGCAGATAACAGTGAAGAAGGGTGAGTACATTTGTTACAACTCAAATTTTACCTATCTCAGTCTGTTAGTTGATTCTTACACCTGTTGTGAATGCCACTTGCTAGGATAGCAAGCGGGTAGAAAATGAAAATTTACTATTCACAACTTACGAATAATTCAGAAAAAGTATGGGGAGAAGGGCGTGTTACTGTCAGGAAGTTTGATATCCCGACTTTGCGCCCTACAACTTTCCTAAAAAAGTTGGGGTGGCCAAATCATCACTTGAACTTTTCTTTAAGCGTTATTTATGTATCCCCCTATATCAAGGCATTTTCCTGGGTATGAATTCAAAGGCTAATTTTAGAAGCATTACACAAGTTGAGGCACAAAGGCTATATCTGTCATGTTTTCCAAATCAATATCAAACTTTGTTCCAGCATTGATTGCATCACTTGAATTAAACCCTCTTTTAGTCTTTGTATCCTGTTCGCTATATATATGTTCTTACCGAATCCACATAGGATGCCATTTGGGGCACTACAGTCATATGCACATGGCTCTCTATAGTACTAAAAGGCTTGATCGAGTTGTGGTAATCTCTGTTGCCAGACTCGGAGGAATTGCAAGCTTCTGACATTACAGTCCTAATCTCAGTTGTCAGTAACAGGGTAGGTACTGTACATGCAAACAGTGCTATATCACATCAGGATCAAGCCGGCCTCTCTGGTGGAACCAATCAGAGAAGACTTACACGTTCAACCCACCCAGCGACCACCAGCACTAGAGATCAAGGTCAAAGGCGTCAACCCGGGGCATCAAGGTCAACTAGGAAGAGAAAGAATGTTCTGACTCCGCCTGACAAGTCGAAGCCGGACAAACTGTACAAAGACGACGGTCGCCACGACGATCAGAGGAGAAACAAAGACAATGGATAGTACTTAGGTCTATCTTCCATAAACACCTATGGTTCGACTACTCACCAGCAACACGCGAGGTCTAAGGAAACGAACGGTACGGCGAACGGTTTTTCAATACCTTAAAGCTAAGAAGATAGACATTGCTTTCATGCAAGAAACATACATCAGCAGTGCTGATATAGAAACATGGAAGACAGAATGGGGAGGAATGCTTTACGCACACCCTGGTACCTGTCATAGTAAAGGACAAGTTATTTTGATATCTAAAGGTTCCAACATTAGAAATGTGGAATTTATAGATATATCTGAGAGGGTCATTGGGTTAAAATTCATAAGTCAAGATGAAACATTTGTATGCTTTAATGTCTATGCTCCCAACGATGTTGTAAGTAAAAAGAAATTCTATTCACAAATTACAGACCATATACAAAAGCATCATTGGCAGCAAGGACATCTAATCTTAGCTGGGGACTTTAATTCTGTAGTTAACAATGATTTAGACAACATTGCTGGGAAAGATCATAGTAAATTAGAGGTAAAAGCTTTCAATGATTTGATTCATGATCTCGAGCTCCGAGATCCTTGGAGAACTTTACATACAGATGAAAAAGAATATACTTGGTCAAAACGAAACCCGTTTGTCGCAAGAAGACTAGATTACTTCCTTGTCAATGAAAGTATGCTTGATAGTGTTATCTCTTGTGAAATATGCTCTTTCCCATGTTCAGATCATAGATCTGTTCTATTAGAAACATCATCAAGACAACTAGAAAGAGGTTCTTCATACTGGAAATTTAATGATTCTTTTTTAAAAGATAAAGTTTTTCTTGATCAGGTTAACTCCATTATTGAAAATGTAAACAAAGATTTAAGTGAAAATGTTACAGCAAATAAACAGGTGATGTGGGACTTTTGTAAAAGTAAAATAAAGAACTTTTCAATTAATAATGGTAAACAAAAAGCATTTGAAAGGAAATCAAAGCACAAAAGTATCGAAGAAAAACTAGACAAAATGGAAAAACAATTAGCAGCTGATCCAAACAATCAAAACCTGCAAGAAAAAATTAGGAAACTAAAGACTGAGTTTGAAATACTGGCTCTGCATAAAGCACGTGGAGCACAGATTCGGTCAAAGGTTAATTGGATTGAAAACGGTGAGAAAAACACAGCTTACTTTTTACAATTAGAAAAAGCACGTACCTCCCGTAATGTGATTACTAGTATTAAGAGGCCTGACGGCTCTGTTATAACTGAACAAGGTGAATTGTTGAGTGAACAAGTTAGATACTATAGAGAACTGTATAAAGAGTCTGATGTCTTTGATGATGATAAATATGATGATTTTGTTAAGGATTTAGACTTCCCAACATTAACAGAAACACAGAGAGAATCATGTGAAGGGCTGTTGACAATGTCGGAATGCACAGCTGCACTGCATGCCATGACAAATGGTAGTCCGGGTCTGGACGGTCTGACAGTTAATTTTTACAAAGTGTTTTGGAGCAAAATTAATAATATGGTTTTGAATTCACTGAATGCAGGTTTTGTCAAAGGTCAGCTATCATCCACACAGCGCAAAAGTGTGATAACCCTGCTGTTTAAAGGTAATGAAAATAACGATATAAGTAGGGATCAGTTGTCAAATTGGAGACCTATTTCCCTAACAAACACTGATTACAAGATAGGTGCTAAAATATTGGCAAACAGACTACAAAAGGTAATCACTGTTATTGTAGGTGAAGAACAAGCAGGTTATATAAAGGGCCGATCTATATTGAACAATATTCGTGCTATTGATGATGTTATTTGTTCTTCTAAAGACCGGAAAGTACCCGGGGCAATCTTGTTCTTAGATTACAGTAAGGCATTTGATACCTTATCCAAAGAATTCATTGTAAAAGCTCTAGAGAAATACAATCTAGGTCCAGACTTCGTAAACTGGGTCAAAGTTTACACTAAGAACGCACAAAGCTGCCTCAATCACTATGGACACCTGTCATGTTGGATCAGTCTTGAAAGAGGAGTACGACAGGGGTGCCCCCTGTCCGCTCTCCTCTTTACACTAGCAGTGGAGGTTTTTGCTCTCAGAATTCGTCAATCTGATGAGATCAAAGGATTTGTTTTTCCGTCATTTGATGACCACACAGTAGAAGCCCGTATCTTCCAGTACGCAGATGACACAGAGCTAGTACTGGGTGATAAGGCTTCAATTATAAAAAGTTTAGACTTAGTTGAACAGTTTTCTACCTTTTCTGGCTTACGTTTGAATAAAGAGAAAACGGAAGCCATGTGGTTAGGCCCTTGGGCTGATAGTTCTGAAACGTTAGGCGGACTGAAATGGACTTGTAGGGTAAAATGTTTAGGAGTTATATTTTCCTCCACACTCTCTGCTTCCGAAATAGTTGACAATTGGAACAAAAAATTTTGTAAAATGAAAAAGATACTTGCTTCCTGGGCTTCAAGAAACTTAAGTTTGTTAGGCAAAATATTAGTACTTAAAAGCTTAATTGCATCCCAACTCTCCTACATGTTAAGTGTTCTTGTTCCACCTGAAAAGTTTCTGAACGATGTTAATTCCATGTTCTACAGGTTTTTGTGGAAAAAAGATCGTGTGAAACGTAATGTATTAATCCAAGATTACTCTGTAGGTGGTCTAAAGATGCCTGATATAAAAATCATACATAAAACATTTTTACTAAAATGGGTTAAGAAATTATTACATCAGACTGACAATACATATGCTCCTATCTGGAAAAAAATCCAGTTAAGTTATCTACATAGATTTGGTCCCAATGTTTGTATTTTTAGGTGTAATTGTAATATGGCACAACTTCAACCCTGTAGCTATATACAGTCGTTACCTGACTTTTATAAAAAACTAATACAAACTTGGTACGAAGTTAAAGAAATTAACACAATAGACGATGTATCAGAGGAGAATATGCCTTGGCAACTTTTGTGGAATAATGTATGTGTCACCTATAAAGGTAAAATGTTATATTTCCATAATTGGGTTAAGAAAAATATTTTGTTTATCAATGATATTATTGATTGCTATGGAAATTTGATGTCTTTAAGTGAGTTGAAAAGCATTGTAGGAGATCACCCCAGTTTATTATTTCAGTACAATGCACTACGCAATGCTATTCCTTCCAAATGGATAGGATTTCCTCATTCAAAAAGTGAAGCACCAGCGATCAAATTGCTTGGAAAAGAGGCTTACTTGCAATGCAACACGTTTTTCAAAAATATTTTAGTCTCACAAAAAGCAGTTGTGCCTACAGGGCAAAGCTTTTGGGAAAAGCGTCTAAAGCAATTTGACTTTCAAGTTGTTACTTGGAAATCTATATGGAAATCGTTATTTTGCATTACAACAGAACCAAAAATACGATCCTTGCAGTGGAAGGTGTTGCATAATGTATACCCTACAAGGGTGAAGTTATATAAACAAGGTATTACAGACACGGACAAATGTCCGTCATGTAATTCTGTGGACTACGTTGAACACTTCTTATATGAGTGTAAATGTGTTAAGCCTTTGTGGGCGCATATTGAAAAACTGTACTTGATTAACTATGGCACATCTTTATCATTAGATTTGCATCATGTAATTGTTGGCTATAAACTCGATAACCATGTCAAATTTCAGCACATAAATATGTTGATATTGATTGGAAAACTCACTATTTCAAAGTATAAGTACGGAAAATATGTCGGAACGATAACGTCACTTTTTGAGCAAGAGTGTGTACTGAGAGGTATTTCTTGATTCTTTGTATCATCGTAAATAAAGAATAAAGTCCATGGCTACGGACCATGGGAAGATCTTAAAAAAAAAAAAAAAAAAAAAACAGTGCTATATTCGGTTCACTGAGCCCCAAGCCTATATCCCACATGTAATATTTGCTGAACAATAGTTATCCAATTAGCTGGGGGGGATACTCTGAGAAAGTGTGTCAGATTTCCTGATCAGCAAAAAGGCTTGCCAAATGTGGAGGTCGGTTGGTGGTAGTCACCACGATGACATCATTGTTGTAGTAGTGACAGCTGTTGGGAGCGTACCATGTTGTTGAAATGGAAGGGGTGGTTTTGGGCTATATCTATAACAAAAGACAATTGTTGGTTGTGGTACCTAGTGGCACATAGGTTGGCAGGTTTCCTTGCTGTTCCAGTAGCAGGGTATATTTTTACAGGGAGGGGTTGCTAGCCCTACCGCTCAGAACACCTCCTCGAACATGGGACCTCCATTTTACGTCCCTTCCGAAAGGCAGTGCAGCCCCAACCGAGATGTCCTGACCCGGGACTTGAACTGGGGTTTCCAAGTTACTAATTGGAAACAGGAGTTCAACTGTGAGGCTGCTACCAGTTGAGCCATAGGAACACCCAAGACAATAGATGACATAATATATGCAAAGATTGCACACTTGTTAACAGGTGTATCATATTGTTTCCTATGGCTAGACTGCTTCCAAAACACTGTCTCACCCCTGTAACACTAACATGTCACGTTGTCTGGCCTCTACTGAAGTGGCCTAACACTAGTGCAATAAAACCAGATGAATTGTCCAATTTGTTTGGCTTTCAACACAAAGCAAGACAATAGAATCTCGTTGACTGGAGATTGTTGCGATTGACGTTTTTGGAAGGTCAAGAGAAATGTTTGAAACCTGGTATGGGATAGTATGATCACTTCTATAAATACATTTTCTTATTGTACTAAAGACAAAAAGTATATAATACGAGCAGTGTAAATGAATCATAACTATATAGTATGAGCCCCTAGATGTTAAAGTGTATACTTATAGGGAAGAAAAAAGGCATGGCCTTTTGTCTCACCAGGACGAAGAGGATAAGTAAAGTAAAGCAAGTTATAGTATACTAGTATTTTTACGGGGAGGGTTGCTAGCTCTTCCCTTTTTATGTCCCTTCTGAAAGACGGTGCAGCCCCGACCAAGATGTCCTGACCCTGTGATTATCATTTGGACTGGGGTTTCAGTTACTTACATGTTTGTCAGAGTTCGAACCTTGTGCAACCAAGCATCCTGAGAGAGATTTATTTTGCCCCCTCCTTATCGTCCTGAGATTGATATTAGTACAGCCCCTTGCCGCTCTAACTGCCACAAGATGAAAGGCTGACTGACACCGAGCCTCGGAAAAGGCGGCATATATGAAACGAGGGTAAATATTGGCCAGTGAGTAAATGATTGACTCGGCTTTAGTTGACATTATCGGGGCTTGGCGGATATGTGAGAACTTCCCTTGCATCACAGCTGCTTAAGTCGGGTCGTTTACTGGTTACGTGAAGTATGGCACGATAACTTCGTTAGGAAATGTGGCATTTAAATAGTATAATTGCAAACAGATCAGTCCAAAAGGGAAAGGAATTTACAATAGAATACATATGAGAAGTTGAGATGATCAATTATTTTCAGTTAGTGATAAGGACTAATGTAACTTCACATTTTCCATATGTTTATGACCCAGTATTTTAATACTACTATAATAGTAATTACTAATAGAGATTTAGGTATAGACAATTAAATGCATTGCCTTTTTTCCTAGTTTTATACAGCTATGATATATCACAATCTGTTCATGTATAACTATTAAGTACGAGTATGAAATGTGCTGGTATTACTCTTTTATTGCTCGTAATATTCACAATTACACACACCATTTAACCTTGAGCGCACTTCACGTGTTAAATTGAGGAAGCTATTATACATCATATAATAAACGATTCATCAGAGCCAAGCTTACTCCCTGTACTACACCCATATAAGCTGTAACCTTGACTCTATGCAACCCCAAATGGTTCAAGTTCAGAGGTGCCACTAGTAAAGGAAATCTGTCCCTGACCTTGTAGCTAAGGTCAATGGAAACTCCAGACTGTCCTATATTCAGAGACAAAGAAGTAAGATTTGGCTGGTGGAGGAAACCTGTTTAGTGAGAGTTGCAGACGGAAATAGCTGACCCCCGACCTCCCGTGCTTCTAACGTATGATTAAAAACATTCCTTCTGAGTCGGACTCTTTTGGCAACTCTTTTGCACCTGTCAAAGGAAGTGACAAGTGGGCTGAATGTCCCAGTAAGGCCAGAGTATGTCTGGTAGTTGACAAATCTTATCCATATACCGTCACTCGAACAATACACGTTACCGTCGTACATACATGTATTTCAGGGCTTGAACCTTACCTAACCTTGAGATTTAAGTGCACAGAAAAAAAAATTGGGTGCACAGCAAAACCTTATTACAAACCTTATTGCCTCTCTTCAGAGCCTGAATCTAAAATTCTATTAGTGCATGTACTAACTTTCTAAACAAGGGCTAGAATAATGGTTTTCCTATTGTTTAAGACTGAGTACCATACTTCCTTTACTGTTATGCAAGCTACACAAATATTTAGGTGCACCCACAGTCAAAAATTAGGTGCAAAGCTCCAATTTTGGGTGCACAAAGGTGCACATGCACCCAGTATTTCGAGCCCTAAATGTAGTTGGGGGATGGAGGTATAAAATTTTAGAATTTGTGTATAGTAAGCTTCAAAATCTACCGACAAATAAGATAAATATCATAAACGATATTCAAACACCTCAGGTTTTGAGCCCTTTGACCTTTAGCCTTGTTAGAAGCAGATTTGACCTTTAGCCTTTCACCCTTTAGAAGCAGATATTATGTACCAGATATTATCAGGTAATCTACGTAATGACTGACCCGTGAAAATCTGCGGTGAACAAAAAAATTTTCACAGGTGAATAAAGAGATAACATCGTTTTTCTTACTTATGCATGGTTTACTAGGAGTCAGAAGGATTATTGTAGTCCTAGAGGAGATATTTTTGCATTGAGAATGATTAATTGACAACACATGGTTTCTAGAACTTGCTTATATTCGAGTAAAATCTTATCAACTTCACTGCTGTTCTGAGATCATGCTCTTTAACCTCCTAATTCAACAGAGGGTTCTGTTGTCCCCGTTTTGGGAAATGCTGCCCTCTGGCTGTATCCTGTTAGCTTGCTTCACCTGTTTCGCTGAATGACAAAGTGGTTCAGACACTTGGAGAAGGCTGCTGTGTGTCCTTGGCCATTCCTCTTTGGTCAATTAGCTGAGATGTAATCTCTTATGTGAGCGGCAAGTCACGTTTTCGTAGCAGTCGTTAACATGTACATGAATGCCGGGCCTGTTTTACATGTCCATAACTGTGGCTGCCTGAACTACCGTGTTCATGTGCTTATGTTGTCACATTACATGTAGAAGTCCACTACATAATACTTAAGATTTTCTGAAAAATTATTTGCACATCTATTAGATAGAATTGAAGCTCTTCACAAAAAAAAAGTGCTACGGCCCTGCGGGTAGAAAAACGTAATTTGGTTTGTTTAAAATATCTTCCCCATCCAACTTAAACTGTTAACAAATTAACAAGTGTGACTAGAGTTGTGATATGAAAATGGTCATTCTTTATATCATAAAGTAGTCAAACATGCTTAAAAGATATTGCTTACTTGCTGTTTACAATAGTGTATCCCCATATAACTACATTGAGATAGTTGTTATCACAAAGGAAATGATGTCCCACAAACTATCGCTGTCCCAGATCTTCGTAAGAAAAGTAGCCAAGTCTCTTTAGCTAGATTTAATAAGGGGTTTTGTGTTATGGGTCAGTTCCTCACGTCAAAAGGATGCATTTATAAATATCCTGATGCCTGTGGGCCGTATGGTTACCTACAGTAGTCTGTATCTGTATCAGCGATCTCCTTTAGTATGTAAGGAATGTATACGATGTCACCAGGCTACATCCTGGTGCATATTTTAGACGCTTACCTGGGCTTGACACATCCCTCGCTTGGAAGAAATGATACTAGGCAGGAATCCTGCTGGTGACATTTAAATATACAGCTGCCTAAGTAGTGAAATGATGTGCAAGATGGAAAATGTCTAGATCAATCTTTTTAAAGAGCAACCATTACATAGCTACTTTTCGATAAGGTACATCTAATGATAGAGAGATCTTACGTAAAGTACAATGTACAAATGCACTATGTACTGGGGTACAAATTGCAACTGTCACATATGTGTTGTTAGAAGTAATAACGATTTTAATGGTAGTAGTTGCAGCGAAGAACAACCATATCTGTTTCTTGATAAACTACATCTAATGATAGAGAGATCTTACGTAAAGTACAATGTACAAATGCACTATGCACTGGGTTACAAATTGCAACTGTCACTTGCCACATGTGCGTCGTTAGAAGTAATTAACAGTTTTAATGACAGTAGTTGCAGTTGTGCCACAAAGAACGAAGATTTAAAAGGTAGCGTTTGACGTCATGTGCCTAATTAACTAACCTCAAGCGCTTGAGGTACAGCCTTTGAATGAATGTAACATGTCTTCACATTTTCTGAAGTAGCACAGAGAACTTGGCACAACATCTTGGTATAGTTGCAGGGCATTCTCGAGGCTTCATCCCGCATACAAGTTTACATGCCTTCACTGATAACGGGGAACACTCGGTGGAGTTAAATGTGTGGAAATCCAAGATCTAGTTTAGACTGCCTATGCCTTTCCAAATGTGGTGTGTGACACTCTGTGTGGTGACCTGTTACATAACTCTGGCTGCAAATAAACATGGATCTAGAGCTGTGCAGAAGTAAACATTGGGCAAGGATGGTGAGACGAAAATAAAGAAAAAAATTGTATGTTAATTTTATTATGTTTTATATTATGTCATACCTGGGCCGCAATAATGTTTGGTACGTGTGTTCTGGACCGGGTGATATTTTGGGTTATCACATGGGCTTCTACTTGTATCACACAGGCTTCCATAGAATATTTCAAGATCACTTGGTGTGCCGCTGTCAAAATTTTGCATATCGGATTGGGACATTGGAACTGATTTTGTGACAATATTTTGTTCTTCATTTCTTGAATAATTTTCTCAACTTCTGGTGTATTTTGCATTGAAAGAAATGAGTGTTTTTTCGGGTGGGTATGTGCATGCATTTTGGCATGTGTATGCCATCAGCTGTCAGGATACGGAATACACCGTGTTGTATTCTATATTTATCATACATGTAAAAATGCTTTTATCTACATGCTAACTACACAATGTACTTCAGTAATTAACCTGCACTGATTGGCCAACATGATGCATGGTGGAATTTGGATGGAATCGCAAGCCCCGTAATATCATACCATCGGAAAAACGATGCAACAGAGAACGCAATTCGTAGCTGCTAAATTGGGCTATCGATCTGTGAGTCACAATTCCTGTCCCCAATATTGCAGCCAGTAATAAGTGATCCTTTACTTCTGTTGGGATTTGCAACTGAATTATTTGTATGACGACATCCTTTCACAATTTCTACTGGCAATACAGTCATTTAATTATACAAGTTTAAAACAATCTGAAGACCTTAGTCAGTTAGTGAACTGTACTTATGTTATCAGTTACTGTATGGTACTTTGAAGTGACCACATGGATATTTTTATTTGTATGTGCATGTATTCAGATGGTAATGTCCTGTCAAAATATATCACAAAGTAATGCATGCATATGACTAATACATTGAAAAATGATCTATAGTTGGTCATTATCGTTCAGTAAAAAAATCAATGGTTTTGACAGCGAGGAATTAGTTCCAATGGTTATGACAAATAATAGCTCTAGCATGTATTACTCTGCTACTTCTACTTCTAGAATGGTTTGTTTTTAACATCTGCTGATGTCACTTGGGAATCTAGTGTTGGGCATGTGGTCCACTCTGATGAGTGATGTTGTCTGGTAAGAGCCCTATGCTAGCCTAAACGTGTACAATTTTTCTTCTTAGCAATCCAGGAAATGATGTATTTTATGTAGATAAACATACTGAAAAGTACTTTAAACAGCCAAATTTCAGAAACCATTCTTAAGATTGTTTTTCCTCTTGAGATCCATTAAGAAATCATGCTTTCTGCTTCCTTGGTCCCATCCCTTATTTATTTTCCGTCTTAATGCGCAAGTGAAGACAGCCAGACTGTCCAAACAATCCCACACAGTATTCAGGGCTGAGTGATAAACACTAGGCTTGTGTCACATGCAATATTACCTTTCACTTTAGGCACATGCTCAAAAGTGTGCAGAGTGCATATTATTTCCGTGTGCGATCCTAATGATAGATTTATGTCCGAATGCAGAAATACAGGCTGATGGCTTCCATTTTGTATTATATCATATTTACACAGCCTGTATGGAATGTTTTGAAAGTGGAACTGTTCTTTCAGTGCTGAAGTTTTCTGTTTGCGTTGTTTGTTTTATTGATTGTCATGAAATGATTTACATGTTTGTTTTGGCAAGCCTCTGGACTGAAGCAGAAGACAACTGTGTGAAAGTTCATTTATCAACTTGTTCATTGTTCCTTGTGTTGTTAGAAGAGTGTATACGACCTGTAAGAATAGATTTATTGGCACTCAGTATAGGTGAAAACAATTCTTTCTCCCCAGAATTGAGCGTAAAAGTTTTGTGTAAAAGCGTATTGAAAAAGTATTGCAGAAAGGAGAGAGGGGGAAAAGTTACAGCGTAAAGCTTTGTAAGAAAAGGCCTTTGTTGCGAAAGCTAAAAAAAGAATAACACAACTCGGTTGTTTGGCAGGACGTTTTTGTCCTCCTTGGTCTTCTTATGTGATTAGCCATTGGAGAAAGCAAGGCATAGTCCCCCATAGCCTGGGATTTAGTACACAAGGAATAACAGAAACTTGAGATGGTCGCCACCCTCATAGGTTTGTTTGGATGAAGGGGGTTGTTGGGGTTTTCGCATTGTCATAGCATTGTCTTACCAAGAATAAGATGTCTTAACAGGTAAGACGGAAGGATACTGTGTCTGTGATCATCTTCTGTCATGCTCACATTGTGCACGTACATTGTGTTAACACGTACACATACACACAAAAAAAGTATTAGAACAGTCTGTCTCCATACCTTTTGAAGAAGTGTGTGCACTTCCTTCTTATATACACAATTGAGTCTTAACAAAAAGGCCTTTGACATGGTGTTTTATGTCGTTTTAGGCTCTACGTAATCAGTGTCCCTAACAAGTGTTTGTCGTTAAACCTTTCACAAGTTCGCAGGTGACTAGACAGGTGCGTCTAACAGGTTGGTATCTCGGAAGAACTGAGGAAGTCGTTTTAAGAGTTTGAAAGGTCGAGCGTTGTGTGTAGCCACTGTAGTGTGAGGTCTATTCTGGCACAGAGTTGCTTGAGTAGAGTGGAGTGGGTTTTCAACAGGTTAATTTATGCTGTGCAATCAATCAATCAATCAACCAACCAATCAATCAATCAACCAACCAACCAATCAGTCAATCAATAACTTTTAGTCAGAGTGGATAGCCCTATGGGCCTAAGTTGGTTTACTTCCAGAGCAAGAAACAAAACAGATGGAAATAATTTTCTATCAACCGAGTACAATTTCAGGAAGCACAAATTTGTCTTTTAGTAGCATGCAAACAATAAGTTGGAAAAAAGATCTTGTTGGAATATTGATGTGCACAAAAGTTGTTGTTAAGGCAGTAGAGTTAACATGACTTACCACTGAGTACTAGTAACTACATGCTGTATCCACATAACCTGAGGTTACCAAAATGCCACTTCTAACACAATACAGTCGCTAATTTGAAAACAAGAGCTTTGTTATGAATATAGATGGAGTATACAATCTTCAAGTCTGGTTGCAGAGAAGTTACAAGATACAAAGCAGAGGTTTTTTGGTGATATATTCCTGGTCAAAGTGCACTGTGTTCTATTTCCCTGTCCGTGGCATGAGCCCCAACAGCTGACTGGCTTCAAATGAAAAGATCTCACAGCAACTAGGTCAGGGGATGCAAACATCTCAACTATTCCACCCGAGTTATAAGGGCTTTGGTTGAAATGGTAAACAGGTCTCTCCATACTTGTGTCAATACTCGTGCCTTGTACAGATCTAAGACTCATGTAAGAGGCGAGTCCTGGCCTGTTCATTGACGTGGAGAGGTTGAAAGAGTTGATATACCCTTAAACCTGTGTCCAGCCGGGCCAGACACAACAGAGATGAAACGTGTGGACTGTGGAATAATAATCCAAATATGCAGACTGGATGTGTATTCAACAGGGGGCATCTAGAAGTCTCCAAGCAGATGTGGGAGGGAAGATTGTAATGTTTTTGAACTGTTGCATTTTTCTTATGCAAATGTGGGTGGTTTATCAGAACAATTGCGTATACGTAGTTAGAAAATATATTAAACTTTCCTCCAAGCACCGTATAAGGAAATTATACTCCCATGACTAGATTAATATTTTCCTTTCTAAATCTCGATGTAATACAGTTTCCTGGGACTTTTTTGGAGGTCATGGCGTAGTAGCGATTTTTTGCAGGAACGAGAACCAAAGAAGTGACTTGGGCCTGCCGTACCCCTATATGAAGCATTAGCCTCATTTACTGCAAACACACAGTTAAGCCTGTCCCCAGCAGTTCATGTTTCCTGTGAAACTTTAAACCTTCCTGTCAACTCATCCCAGTCTTTAAAAGCCTTATCCTAATGTTCTTGAATAATAAGGTCATACCTAAAAAAGAACAGTGCTTGTCTATGGAACTGCACATCTAAATGTGTACATGTACATATGGAGATTTTACACCTATGATTGGTACCAAAAATTACACAAAGACGTCACTTTGCGCCTTGCCAGATGTTTGGTCAACTTGGCTTCTTCTCTGTTTGGAGGACGGAAATGCCTTCAGATCGCCTTTCACTAATCCTGTGTTGGGTAAAAACCATAGAGGATGGTGAGTCAACTAGCCATCCGTTCTTTCCACTCTGTCTCCTGTAAATGTACAATCAGTTTCTTTGTGAAAACGTAAGACCCTACAGGCTTTGACTCAAAGTTCCAATAGGAAATGTTTGTGATATTGAAGTTTTGGTATACTACAGTACACATCTGTCATAGCCTACACTCTAGATAGCAGTAGAACATATTTTTGTATGGTCTGGCTGATCCCTTTGAAAAGTGGCTTGCTACCGTGCTTTCCTCGCCTTGTGTCCTTTTGAAATCGTGCCTGAATGCTAGTTTCCGCTGCCAGCACGCTTCTGCGAAACTGGGTCAGCATGGGATCTGCGAGTTGAAAATAAATTCTCGTGTGCGTGGGGTCTGAAAGGGCTTTGGGCCTTTCATGTTGTCTTGCGTCTCTTTGTTAGCTATGAAAGCCGTGTGGAGGTAATGAGCATGCAGGGACGTGCTGCTGAGTTGGCAGAGATGAAGTAACGGCTGGACCAGTTCAGTTCTGTTTCAGCCCGTTCTTTAGCTTATTAAAATGGTCCACTTAGTCCCAGAATAGATGTACGGCTCTGTTTTTTGTGTGTGTCATTTTGCAGTGTTTTGTATATCTTTCTAGTAGGGTGCCGGGCAAAGAAAAATGATCACCATGAGAAAGGCATACAAAATGTGGCAAGAGGAAGAGCAAGGGCCATATGTCTTTTTGTAGGTGACCAAGAAATATCTTTGCCAAGTGAAGTCAGCAGCGATGTTTCTGCATTCGTTGTTTCTTCTTTGTAAGAAGTGATAAATGTTTTAAAAGATAATGGCTATATTCAATGTAGAATTATGGACTTGAATATTTGAACTGCACTCCCCTACGGTTAGGTGCATAGTGGTACACCCCTGTGCTCTGGTTGCACTGGCCGTGAAAAATTGCAGAGTAGTCTGTGCCAAACAATTTGCACAAATTGCATTTTCTGCTTCCTTGGCAGCTACAAGCCACACAATGGCCATCCAGTCCACTGGAAATTTTTCAATTGAAATTTACATTCCTACCTTACAGCTTTTAGTGTGTAGAAGAGTGTAGGGTTTTGAGATAGTTGTTGAGCATATTGTTTATATTCTAGATCGTTATTCCTTTGCGAGGGAGGTGAATTGTTTATCCCCAACATTCCACCGTCAATCTGTTCTATCCTCCATGTTCTTTAACATGAAGAAATTACTTCTAGCTTTTAGGCCTTGTAAGCAGACAAAACAGGGTTCAAACATATCTTGGATTGCAGCACAGAAGATTTAACATGAGATCTGTGACTGAGTGTGATTGTTTATTGACTCACTTAAATGTACTGCAGCACAAGTTTGAGAAATGGACTTGACATCTGGCCACTATTGTATAGTATAGTGGGACATTATCTCTGGGACCTAATGTCAATTGGCCAATTCTTGTAAACCCGATATCTCAAGTACAAGGCTGTACACTATGTCCTGTTGAGTTGTGTGATATATATGTGAAGTTGTGAATATTGATGATCTCATTTGCATATAAAATTAGATACTAAAAAGGTACATGTATTCAATTTGAGATGGGGAAAAAAGGGGAAAAATTATTTGAAGGAAGATTTTATATCAAGAGGAAACAGTCATCAAATTTAAAACTTATAACCGTGTTGGGTTGACTTCAAGTTCAATAAATATGTTAGTAAATCAACTGCAATATTTGTTTAAGTTAAAACTGTATGACGTTATAAATTCTACTTTATTTTATGTTGTACACCCAGATTTTTTTTATGATTAGGTGCACCTATTCTCAAAAATGAATTCCGAACCCTGGCTGTAATTTAGAATTCCACACCACCCCTAGGTTCATCCCATGGCCATGACTGGCAGACAGGACAAGTACACTAGTAACCCCAGCTCCAGTTTCAGGAACTGGCTGTCTGGCCTCATGCCTATCTTGTTATGCCATCCCTGCTAATCCTCACAAGACCTTTAGTATTCACTGCCCATCAAAGTAGTGGTAGACTTCACAAGCAGGGTTTAGTCAGTTTTACAAGCTTTGTTTTTTGTGTAATGTTTGTGTGATGTGTTTTTTTTTGTTCTTCTAAAGTTAGCTTCATAAGTTCCTTTCATATTGTAGGTTCAGTTTATATAAATTGCTGGGTACAGCAGTTGACATGAAATTGCACAGCCATGTTTTATTCATTCAATAGAATATGTTGTTTTTTGTTCATGAATGATGTGCTTTTGCAAAGCCAGAAGATTTAAGTAGAAAGCCTATTGCTAAATTTGTCACTGCTTGCAAGTGTCATTTTTGTTAAGCCTAGATTTAAAAAGGTACAGTCTGTAATTAAATTTTGACAGTCTTTTGTAGTATAATTTAATTTCTTGTCTAAGTTGATAGTGTAAGTAAATACAATTGATGTACTTGTAGACACAATACGTAAAGCTGGTCTTGAAATCATTTATTTTCTGTTTTCTGCAATACCGTATATTCCTTTTAGGTTGCAGGTTTTGAATGGTTTCTTGGTAACCCCAGCTAAGATGCGACATTATAAAAAAGTGACCCAGAACTGGGTACAAACATGGCAAGGTTAACCCCTCACCTGGATGAATCAGCCATTGTCTGTCTCACCTGAACCGTAACACACCTCAGTCACATCACCTGCTTTGTGTGAGGGTCAGAGGTCAACACGAGACCCTAAGGCATGGTGGCTTAGTATGGCTGTAAAAGTATTATGGTCTTTGTAAAAAGATTTAGCAATGCAACAATCTTCCAGCCTTTTCTCATACGGTTTACAATTTGGTCATTGTTAATTCCTGGAGAATTATTGTGATGAGTATGATGTTTTATGAAAATTCATAAAGGCCTGTATGAAGATATCCTCTGATTTCTATGTTTTTTGAGGTCATATACATCATGTGATTGCCAAGAGCATGTAGACTACAGGGCACGTCAAATTAGCTGTGCATAACGTTGTAATCAATGGCTGGCAAAGGTCATCTTCCTTTTGATCCATTTCGTAAAACAATTGTTCATTGAATCATATCTGTTTTATGGAGGATAAGTCTTTGTAACCCTTTCTTATAGGAAAGAAGGACCTGCAAAGTACTGATTTGCATGTCTTAAGATTTTCTTTGTCCAATTCTACAAAGTTGTACAGAAGATATTCTAGAGTGTATGTTAGAAAATGTGGATGACTTCTCAAATGTTCAAGCTTATGTATGATAGATGTACCAGCCAGAACACAAGTTGTCAGATATAATTAGTATAATCTATTACAACATGATTTATAGTTATCCTTCAGGCTATATAATTAGTGAGAGGATGACAGTAGCAAATGGTAGGAAAGAGCTGAAGAAACTGCTGACGCCAGTAAGAAGGTAGAGATCAGAAAAGTTTTACCTTGGCTTACAGTACTTAGTGAAATCTTTGTTGCTTGGTTAATTGATTTTAAACAATTAACCAAGCCAATCAACTTAAATCCCCTTCAACTATCGTTCGCAATTCTTGTGTTTTCATACCATAAAGTTGTCAGTATAACTTTGTATGAGAGACACAGCAAAAGTAGCGGCCTTGATGAAACAGGCTAAAATATCTAATTTTGATCTACATATCTCTATTTGCTAACTTAAGAGTTATATCATGAAAAGGCTTGCTATCCAAACGTTACAGACCATTTATTTTACGACCTACTAACTTGGTGTGAAGTACAGTTTAATGCAGGGCTCTGGTAGGTTTCTCATTCTTGAGTTTACTTTTGTAGCTATTAACAACTTGGTGTCAACAGTGATAAAGTCAGTTAACGACTCTACTTGATAATAGAGTGATAGAAAAACTGTTGTTTAACTACAAATACAGGTTATAACACTGATATATAGATCTAAAACAACTTAAACAATGTTCATGTCTCATTTTGTTAGCTTCATGTAATTTTTCCTGTCATTGCCAACAATAAGAATGTGCTTATTTAAATCAGACCGACCTATTTGTAAAATCAAGTTATGACAGAAGGCATTGTGTTTGACTCTAGTCTAATTTTACATGTCACAGTCCCTTTACTGACTAATCTACACATACTGTATACTTAAGACTGTTGTCCTTGCAACAAGTGTTATAAGGAGACTAAAACACACAGGCACACCCAAGTCTTTACTGGCAATGCTTTTCAACAGTTGACTGCAAATGTTTTCTTTGGCTACAGCAATTTGAAAGGTTGGTTGACGTCACCAAGAAAAATGTTATGTCAGCGAAATTCTTAATTTGTAATTAGAGAACTTTTGGGACCTTTTCTCATATTAATTTACTGTATAGAGTAAGTTGGGGAAAACAATTTGTTAGCTTACGGTGGTTCTGCCTACAGTATTAGAACTGCAGCAGCAGAAAACAGTGGACTACTACTACTACTATTGGAACTTGCACCATACAATGTAGTTTTGACTCTCTCAAGTCACAAAAACTTTCTATCAGAAAAAGGCAGTCCATTTTCTTTGCATGAAATTGCTTGCTCCTTTGATGCTGATACTATTTCAAGCCGACGATTATCTATGATACTCGATGCATGTAGAATTGGGTGCTTGAAACTTTATAAGTTTATTCCTTTCCTACTCACTTCTCTTGACTTGCTACTGGCCAACTCTTTTCTTTGTGCTCTTTCCTTCTCTGTTGCTCCGCTGTCCCTCCTACAACACTACTCCGTTCAGCAGTCAGCAGGTGTATCTGTCTCAGCTCCTGCCTTACACTGGTATGACCGCTAATGACACCACCACATGGTGAGTACACACACATATACACACACTCACAACAGCTTCATGCTTATTTTTTGCTCTCATGCATGCAACCTAGGTGTTGGAACAAGCATGTGCATCTTCAGGAGTCTTTACGTTGAAGTCTACACCATTGCGTACCCTCTCTCTCTGTTAGTCGGTCTAAAAGATTTATGACTTAAACTGAGCAAAACGGGATGGTACAGTTCCTTTACAAATCAAAATCAAGTATACCTACAATACAGTAAAAAACATTTTGAACTTCTGAAAATGTTTTCACCCAAGAAGCAGAGAAAAAGTTCCAGTCATTTGGAGATTAAAGTCAATGTCCTTTGTGTCTATAAGTGAATGGTAGACTGCTAAAGTTCACCTAAAAAGAAATATGGTATCAAATTCAATGAATATTCTAAATTGGCAAATTTTATCCAGTGAAAAAAGTTGATAACAGATTTCTGTACTTTGCCAACCCAAAAAAAACAAATCTTACATAAATTTTCAAGTACACGGAAAAAGGAACAAAGTTCGATTTTTTTCTCCATCATTGATACAGGTGAGTTTGCTGCCCTGTCCAAAAGATAGATTATATACACTGCAGGGTTATGTCAGTGTGTGTTGGTGTTGTATTGTTCCTGTTGTCTGTATTGCACCGTGATATTAATAATAATATGTCCAGAATGTCTGTGACGTATTCACTGTTGCCTTGTACTGTGTCATCTTCATTGATACTAATATTCCTGTATTTGCTGCATCTGTGAAGTTAAACATATTATCATTGTGTTCTACTACCAGTAAACTATATCAGTCGCAGATTGTTACTAGTATTTTCCACATGCTTCAACTTTCTAGATGTTTCAACAATTAAAGAAGATCTAGGTTCCAAACGAAATACTGTACATTCAGAAATGTTCGCAGGGATTTAATTTCGCGGTAAAGAGAAAATGGAGTGCTCGCGGTGGTTTTAAGTTCACGTTTGAAACAATAGTAGCGCTGCAGTCACACAATGGAATGGCCATTGGCGGTGGTTTTAAGTTCGCTGGAAAGAGTTCACCGTGAAAACTGCGAACATTAAACCACCGCAAACATATCTGCATTTACAGTACTTTATAGAGAAAATATCATCACTTACACCTGCTATGTTAGGACAGGAAAGCAGTAATAAAAGGTCGTAAAGGTGACGACAAATAGAAGGACTGTAAAAAGTTCATTTCAACTCGCCGAAATGCCTTAAACATGTTTGGCTAACCCTCCTTGTACTAGTTTTATTACTTCTTATGAACAGCTTAAAGTGTCAGACATGCCACATCATTACTGTGTTTAAGGGGAATCCAAACAACATAATGTTGCCAATACAGTATCAAGAAAGGTTGCTGGTGTTTACATTTCTTGTATATTTTGGTTGGAGTTTCTTGTGAGAACAAGTGTCCATTCTTCAAGGTTACTTTTCATTAGATAGAATTTGGTAGCGGTAGATTTTTCGAGCTAAATTTGAGGTTGCAAGTTTTGGTATCCAAACGTTTGATAGTGTACAGAAGGTTTTATTAACTTTATCCATTTACCACAATCCCAACATTTTAATTTGTTGTATACGTTGGGTATAGTTTCATCTAAGAACATGTGTCCATTCTTCAAGGTTACTTTTCACTAGATAGAATTTGGTACTGGTAAATTTGAGGTTGCAAGTTTTATTATCCAAATGTTTCATAGTGTACAGAAGGTTTTATCAACTTCAATCCATCTACCACAATCCAGCCAAAAACGTGAATCATATATCCTGTATCCTCTACCACGCAGTGTTCTCTATACCACACCATACCACACTTGCTAGGCTTCTCTGGAACAATGCCCCAAATGACATCCGGTCACCCTGGGGTTCATACATTAACTTTTGATTGATTATGTGGTGTGTACCCCTTGGGGACAAGGCTACATACTCGTTTGTTCTCACTTCAAAGCGCTACCTTCTTATAATCTGGGTGTGTCAGTGCCAACGTTTGACCATTAGAATACTTCTGATATATCAACCCTAGCTATTTGATATTTTAACTGTCGCGTGGTGTTGCCAAGTCGACATGTTATAGTACAACTGAAGGTATGTCACAAGTCGTGAACGCTCTTCAAATGACGTAAATGGAAAAGTAAAAACGTTCCAAACCATGAGCGTAAAGTCCAGCTGCCCGAGGCTACCTGATTGGAGTATAGTTCTAAGGGGTCGCTACAACTCAAACACATTACAGGGCTAACTCTATAAATATATGAGCTAACCGTACAAATAAATGACCAAGATAGCATTGCCCCAATAATGAACAAAGTGCAGATAAAGCGCTATCGGTGGTCCAGTGACAAATTTCAGTGGACACCTCTATCGTTTTGCGGTACAGTAGCACATAGTAAAGCTACGAGTGTAACAAGAACCTATTTAGCACACAGTTAACATTGGTTATCTCCTTGTAACTTTGTCTTGTGTAGTCATGGAACCACATATATATCAACACTCTAGAGAGAAGACATGTTCATGGTTGATAGTCTGGATGAATTTGCACTCGACATTTTGACTGAAAAGCCACCTACTACTGTCTGTTAACAGCTATGTATCCTCAGTGACTTGTACAATCCCAATATCTATTCACATAGAGCTACACACATGTACCATGAAGCACCTTTGCATGAGGTTATCTACATATATAAAGTGCTCAAGGAATTGGATGCCAAAATAAGTACATTTGGATCTCTACATGGGTGGCACCAGATTTAAGTGTTGTTTGACAAAAAAGTTTGAAAGTAGAGAAAGTACTACTTGATCAATCATTGTAGATGACAATAGTAGCTCCCCTATTAGACAGGACAATAATGGAACCCCCCTCTAGAAGACACAGGGGTCACATAACTCTTTAAACACCTGTCCCCTACAGCTCTATTCTGTCAACTTTGTACAGAGAGGTCAAAGGCCATTCTGTGCATTCCTCCAAGCATATCCATATGTACACTGTTATTTGATTAAAATATTCAATTTCTGTCTATTGGAGCTTGTGTCAAATTCAGTAGTTAATTTTCACTGTATAATGGAGCTTGTTTCAAATTTAGTGGCTCTTTTACACTGTAATTCTCTGACTTGGTTTGCTTCAAGGATTTGCAATAACCCCATACACACTCCTGCAACCCACAGACAAAGAAGTTCTTCAGGTTTAGTCATAGGAAACCCCTTTACTGTAAGTTAGGTACATGTGTCCCTCTGTAGATGGTATGCAAACATGCCTAACTCTACTCAGCACTCCGTCAAGCATAGAAGTGATGTATTCTATTGCCTTTGACAATGCTACAAGTCATGTACTGCCATCCTTTGAACATCTATACAAGTCTCTTTGAAAGTAGCCAACTGTTCTTTACGGCAATGCTTTGCTACTTGGATACTAGCTTGAAACTGGCGCAAGTCCAAATTAAAAGTTGAAAGATGTCTATAGAATCGCTCCTGTATAAACAACTGAAATGGTAATGTTGTTTGTAGTTTAAGACTTATATGTATAGTCCTCCTACGCTTTGACCTTGGCTATCTGAAAGAATAGTTTCTAAGGGTTAGGGGTATATAGGATAGAAAATAGCCTCATATTCTTCAGAGACTTTTTTTTTTATACTGGTGGCAGAATCTTTATTTAGATATGTTTAATATAGGTTTTATACTAGCGCAGATAAAGTAAGGATAATCAAACATACTTGATACTTAGCACATAAAGTATTAAGGTGTGCCTGTCCAGGCCCAGTTGTGTAAATACCCTACCGTTTTGAGTGGATTAGTTGTCAAGCAATTAGGCACTGAGTTGTCAACTCGAAGGGTGGTACCTGTGGATTTTAGGTGATACTAGTTGTTACATGTGTGCACAATGTTGTAGCAGTCATCTTTTTCTTGTGCCTTTTATTCCGCATCAATTTTTTAAAGAAGTGTGATGTGAAGAGTAGCCGACTGCTGCCCACCCCTGTGTCAGGGACCCCCGCAACAGTATGGTAATTCACCAGGTTGTATTATTACAGCCAGTAGGTACCCATATGAGTAATGAGGCTGTTGTAACGTGCTCGAGGCACCTCCTCGAACACGGGACCCCAATTTTTCGTCTCTTTTCCAAAAGACGGTGCAGCCCCGACACGGATACCCTTCCCGGATTTGATCCGGGGTCTCCCAGATCTAACTTATTGGAAACAGGAGGCTCAACTGCGAAGCCGCTACCAATTGAGCTACAGGAACATCCATGTAATATATATAATAGAATACAGTACTACTGGATACGACTACTAATACATGTCAGGGCTCGAAATTCAGTTTTGGGAATAGGTGCACTGGTGCACCCAACCTAAAAAATTGGGTGCACCGAAAAATTTTTGGGTGCACCACATAAAATAAAGTAGAATGTAACTGCCGTGCACCACATCGCATTCTTATAGTACTTCAGCCATGGCCTCTTCTTTTTCCAGGAATCCTGGAACTTGTACTGCTTCTTCCACTTTCCTTCATCCTAAAAAAAATTGGACGTTTTTTTCCATGACATACTAGACCTGCTGTTCATTAAAAAAAAATCTAGATAGAAAAGTCTTCATGGAATGTTTTTTTTTCAGCTTACGGACAATTTTCAAAAGTCAGAAAAGTTGTCGATGAAATATCATTAGAAAATATATAATTTCCGTTGTATTTATGAAACAATGGTATGTTACATTTCTAAATAAATATTGGTCACAGTGATTAATGGGGTACGCTTTCAAATTTTACTTGCAAAGTCAATAAAAAAAATTCGAATGAAAAAAATCATCAAAGTAAATATTTTTTTTAAATACACATGTATGTGCACAAGTTTACTGTGGTGCATTCATTTTCTCGATAAAATTTCAATAAGACTAACTAGTGACAAATAAGGGCCACAGCGCGTTATTAACATCGACCTCGGGGAAGAAAAAAATCAATGCCACGGAAGAAATAAAGGAAAGCATTATATTTAGATTACTGGGTGACATTAGCCGGACCAGGAATTAAGTCCATGCGCGTTTGGCCCGCGATCTCGGCACACAGTTTTGAAGCTTTCAAAATCGAAATTAACTCAAATTCTAACATCAAAATCTTAAACAAGTACTACAACAAAGATTTTATTATTTTCTTACACTTAGTTCTCAAGAATATGTTGTCTACTAGTGTGCAGTGATACCTTTACACATTAAACCGTACGAAAATATTTGGGTGCACCAGTGCACCCACAGTAAAAAAATTAGGTGCACAGCTCCAAAATTGGGTGCACTGGGTGCACATGCACCCAGTATTTCGAGCCCTGCATGTTTATTGCCAAAGACATGAAAGCATCCTAAAGATTCATACAGTAGATATCCCCAGCTCTTCACAATGAAGTTTAGTCAGTGTGGTTTTATATATATGTACTGTACGTTACAGTGTGTTTCACGCTATTCAAAATGTACCAAAAGACAACTCAGTTATGGTATTGTATCTGACCTGAAAAGGGAGTATTGTTCCGTTATCCGAAAACATCATACAGTTTTTTCCATGTGGTAGCTTGTCACATATCTTGTATGTTTTGAATTAGACAAAGATTGGCCGCTACTGTTTGTCCATGTGACATGGCAAACTGAGGTGTGGGCCTAAGGTTGTACTGCAAGCATAAGTCAAAGGACAAGAATACAAGGGTTCCTTCTTCAAGTTCAGGCAAGCTTCCAAGGCAAAGTTTTCCCCCACAAGGATTTTATTGACCTTGCAGCTTGTGACTTTACAAGCATTCCTATTGTACATACTTGAGTGACAAAAGGAGTTTTGTGAGTTAAAGTTTGTATTGGCAGAGGTAAGCTCAGTTAATAAGTTTGGTGAGTGTTTTGTGATGATAGATCATCGTGCTCTTAGTCTTACTGGAGAAAGGGTTAAGTTTTAACAGGTGTGTGGGACATGGTGTATTTGCAGGTTAGCACTAACCAGTGCAACAGTGCCCCCTAGCAGTTAGACCAAGTACTTCATAGCAGTATTTTTACCGTTGTCAGTTATTACATGTACCTGCTAAATGGGAGTCACTGCCTATTTGCCAATCTTATGAAAAAACAGTCATCATGTGATATGTTATTTGCATTTAGAGTGACCTGTAAATAGTTTTAGTGCAGGATTCTTGTATATTTTTGTATGATTTTGGAAAGAAGGACCTTTTTGCACTTTTTGAAATTATAGATGATACAGTAGAAACCAGTTAATTGCAATACGCTTTTTAGCAAAAACCGGCCAATTGCAAAGGATTGTGAAATCCCAAACCGTTTCCCATTAACACCATTGTTTATCGGACCCCATATACGCAAAGCCTATGATCGAAAAAATCGGCTAATCGGCAAAAAAATTGTCAAGTTGCAGCACATATTGAACCGAAAATATGCCAAACAAATCACCAAAAACGGCAGGAATGAGCCGACAAATTCTCGAATAAAGATATAAGATCGCTAAAAGGAACGAACTTGTCTGTTTTGAGTCGCGAAAGAGGGCGGTTTCTTCTGAAGTTTACGTTGATAGAGCGGCCCGGCAGATCGGGTGCACATCGGCACTGCATACAGAGAGGCGCGTGTAGGTTCACAGCCGTCAAAGGCGGCAGCTTATGCCTTCGTCTTCTTTTGCCTTCATGTTTCTTCAAAGAACATTTAATTTCTCAGACAACAAATTTTTACTCAATAAAAACACGTCTGTACCTGTGTTCTCTCTCATTATTCTTGCGTTCGTTTCGACCGTGCGACACGTTTGTTATCGCCATGCTTCTAAACCCGGAAGTGAATGTAGCGCAATTGACCTACCGCATTGAATGATGGGATATTGCTACCCACGCTACGTCCGCCATCTTTTTTTTACCGAAAACAATTTTGTGAAATATGCTCGTCGAATGTTGCAAAATTTCCATGTTTTCTATGGACATCGTAAGCTAAAATCTCGTAGATATGGCAATCAACCGTTTATTGTTGCATGAGTTACGATCATTTCCATGTGGTAGCTAATTTTTTGTTGAAAATGAAGACAACAACAAGGTGATCCTTTGTCTAAGTGTTGTCGTCGATTTTCATGTCTACAAGCGTGTATCATTTGTACCCAACTTTATTTTTGCTTTACTTTTGTAGTGTAAGAATATCAAAAGGTTGATAATTGTACATTTATCTGTCAGCTTGTGTTGTGCGCAGATAGCAGTGTTTATTTCTTTGTTTTGTCCGAGCGTCCGAGTAGAGTTAGAGTCGATAGCTCAAATATTTAGTGCATCGCATCATTCATCGAGTCGGTAGAAAACAACAATCTACGTCGGGAAATCGTACCCACAACAACGCTATTGTTGCAAATTATAAATGTTACAAGTAAATGTACTGATCTAAATAAAATTCGCCGTTATTATTGGTTAAATATGGCCGTGTTTGTATTTTTGTGTCATTGCGTTCGATTTACTGTCAATCGGGTCAGTTTGAGCTAACACCTCATAATCGGCAAAGCCGGGTAATCGGGAAAATTGCGCTGACAAATAGGCATTGCAAATAAGCGGTTTCTACTGTACTTAAACATTATAATTTCGCATTGAAGCAAATTTTCTGATTGCATTTTTAGACTGTTGGAGACGATTAGAACTTGTCACATGTGTGCAGCGCCACCTAGTGTTTAAGGGTAATACTGCAGCTCTTGCCACAGCTCCCTGTACAAGTGTGCCTCCTATCTGCAATGTGAAGTACTGCATTTATACAGGTTCACTACTCGATTTGCAAAGTAATGTCACTAGAATCTTCTGATCCCACAGTAACATGATCAAGTTGAAATATGTATCTTTTTTGTTATCAATTTTTGTCAAATGACAGAAGCTAACTAGCTTATGAAAATGAAGCAAACTTTCATCTTTGGGCATTCTGAGTACACCATTGTAAAAGAATAATCAAATGGTATTTTTCATAATTTCAATATTTTCCTTTGATCAGTTTGTAAAAACGTACATACATTTTTCATATTGTATCCCAAAATGACAGAAAACTCACAATCAAGACTTTTGTTGAAACCTCCATGCCAACATAATATGTAGGAAATTTGCTTTTATTGCAGATAGACGAGGCTATTTGACATGTATGGTTACCCGATACAGAATAATGCTCTCCCAATAGACTGCCAACTGCCCATTATTAGTGAAGCTATATTCCCACGCAGCACCATACATATTGATCATGCGTCAGTTTATTGCGGAACGGGAGAATAGTGACATGAAAGGTTGCCATTCCGTGAGACCTTTCGCTGCCGGCGGAGTGCATTTGCACGAAGCGTCACGTATACTTCAATCGCTCTTACGTTCACATCTACATGTCTAGCATACTGATTGCATGCTCGGTGTATAACTGTCATTGATTTTATTGTCCAGAGTTTCTATAAAGGTTCATGCAAAGTTGGAAAAAGTGAAGACAAAATGAATGTCGATTAACTGTCAGAAAATATTAAAACATTTGCAGATATATTGCATGTATAGCTGATATACATGTATTGCCATAGTTTTAATTGTCGCTGTATGCATTTTTATATTGCTGTTGCTGACATAAAAGAGTTGAAGACGATTCTCAATTATTGTAAATTAGTATGTGTTACAAAGTTGACAATATCAAATTTTGCCTAATGTTGAGGAAAAAGTCTTGATTTTTTAGTTTCCATAACTGTAAGCAAACTATATTGCTGTTGCTAACATAAAAGAGTCGAAGACGATTCTCAATTACTGAAAATTAGTATGTATTACAAGGTGGACAATATCATATTTTGCCTGAGGCCGAGGGGAAACAATTAATTAATAAGTTTATTGCAAATTCATGCCCGAAGGCTAAATGCAAATAACATACATAAAAGAACAGTGTACAAAATAAGTATAAAAGCTGCTTATCTAAATTTTACAAATGTAGGTGTCTATAACTAGTGAAGGGTTTGACTTCTCTTTTGTAAGCAATGGAAGACGTAATGTCCCACCTTTTCTATAATTTGTGGGTTTTTGGTAGTTAAAAGAAGAATAGTCTTTTCTTTGTCTGTAAGCTTAGGGAAATTCGGATAGATCTTAGTGATCTGAGTAGACAACTCATTTCGTGCATTATCATGAAATGAACAGTTTGAAATAAAGTGTATTTCGTCTTCCACGGCATTTGTATTACAATACTTACAAAGTCTTTCGTATATAGGTAATTTTCTATACCGGCCTCTCTCTATTTCAAGAGGATGAGCACTAACTCTAATTTTACTAATGGCTGAGCGCAAATCAAAATCTGCAAGATCAAGATAATTCTCTAAATTGTACATGGTTTTACATTTTGCATAGAATCTTAACTTACCGCTGTCGTTTACCAAGGTATGAAAAAATGATTGTATATATATATCTGTTAGTCTCCTTCTCAGCACTTTTCCGACATGTTCATGTTTACAATGTGTATTACCGGAGTGCCACAAATAGGAATATCCAGCACCAGAATGACGCAAATGGGCGGTACCCCATTTTTCACTTCCATTGTTTTCCTGACAGCGAAATGGGCAGCAATAACGTCAGAGACTTCCCCAGCTGCAGTTGTATTGGAAAGATGTCAGAATTGGTTTCAAATGATTACCATGTTTCATACGCCGGCGGAATTTTAATTTGCATTGATCCAGTGTTTTGGGTTTTCCTGTTTTTTCTTGTCAGTTGTCTAATTTCACATGGAAAATCTTCTTTGAAATTAAAGAGATGATTTTTTAGAAAATTTTATTTTCCTTCACATGGAATGTTCATTTGCAATATTCCAGCGTTTATATTTTTGTCCATTTCACAAGGAAAATCTTATGTTGATAGATTATTTTATACAAAATCTTAAGATCTTTAAGATCTAAGTTGGCCATACTTATATTACATCAGAGACTTCTCCAGCTGCAGCTGTATTGGGGAGATGTCAGAATCGGTTCCAAACGATTACTTCGTTTCATACGCTGGAGGAATTTTGATTTGCAGTGATCCAGCGTGTTGGGTTTTCTTATTTTTTCTTGCCTGATTTCACTTCTTTGAATTTGAAAAGATGATTTTTTAGAAAATTTTATTTTCCTTCTTATGGAATGTTGATTTGCAATGTTCCAGCGTTAGAATTTGTTTCACTTGAAGGAAAATCTTCTGTTGATAGATGATTTTGTACAAAATCTTATTTACATTTTCATTAAGATTTAGTTGATCGTATTAACGTCAGAGACTTCCCAAGCTGCAGCTGTATTGGAAAGATGTCAGAATCGGTTCCAAACGATAACTTTGTTTCAAACGCTGGAGGAATTTTAATTTGCAATGATCCAGCGTTTGGATTTTCTTAATTTGTTTTACCTGATTTCACATGAAAAATATTCTGTTGATACATGTAGATGTCTTGTGGAAAACTAAGTTTTCCTTGAAATTCAGTTGATCATATTTCAAGGTCAAATTGAATAATTCCGCTATCTCACAGAATAGCCTATCTCAGAATGTTGATAGTGTTGTGGTTGCAAATACTGTGGCACACAGTGTGCATATTAATGTGTTTGCTAACATAAAACCTTTACATTTTTTAAAGCTTCTCTTATAGAGTAACCTTTTGCCCTTTATGGGTTTTGTCATAAACCAGGGAAAGTTAATGATGCAGCATTATTTGATATTACCGACCGTCCACCAAACTCACTTCTAATCCCTTGTTTTTAATTAGATAAATACCAGGTCAGCCAGAAAGAAACCTTCTGTCGGGAGTATAGATCCAGTACTGTCAGTTTTGCAATTCAAAGGAAGATTGTGATGTGTTTGCAAGGCATACATGTAGGTGAAACCTACTGATTTAATGTATAAAACTTTCAATCGGTAGATTATCAAGACCTCTTTTAAACTGAAGAGAATCTACTGTGCAACATATCTGATTTTCTTCTGTGGGCTAAATTAATTTTGTATGTTCAGATTAGAAGATACACTTCACATGGAAGTCTCAAATCATTGATCCTTGTTCTCCCATTATATTCATTAAATTTTAATGTAATTATCTGCCATTAATTTGTTTGGTAGGACTGACTCATCAAGATACAGTAGCTTCCAGACAAGGACTCAGTGTACATATTTGTTACTAGCTCTCCTTAATTAAAAGATGTAATATAAAAATTTTGGATTGAATATTTTTGCAAAGTGGTTTGAAATCATATATGGGATCTTTTGGTTTTCCTTCTGTTTCATAACTCATTTTTCCCTATACTATCTTACCATATGCTGGTTGTGATATGAAAACACATCAACAGGTAATTAGACAGTAAGCAGTTTGGAAGAGTGATAAGTGTCTCCAGGCTGCGCTTACCTGTGAAGCACCTGGGGGCACATCTGTCACTTCTTAAGGATACCAGGTAGCAAAACAAACGACATCATGTCTCGTTCATGTCATGTGTGATGAATGAGTATCCTTGAAGTAAATTTGTACGCACAAATCTTCCCGATACAAGGAGCGGTTTGAAATCGTCGTCTTCCACCGGCATATGAAATTTTGTTAAAGGAGAGATGGGTTTGAGATTTGCCAAGAGATATACCAGGTATTCAGTTTCTTTTTACTGAGAAGTTGTGTTCAGAGCTCCACATGTGAAAGCATATCCAATACTTATACTAGTTATACCCACATCCGTGCATTGAGAATTATGGTGTCAAACTGTATTTCGGTGATGGCTGCAATGATAGATTTGACTGCCAAATCACATGCTTACTTATCCAATAGTTGCAGTAAATTTTATCAGTGATCAATACTGTTATAAAGTGTAGACAATGTCATTGTGTAGAATAGAACACACAAAGCCAGAGTCTTTGTGTGTGTGTAGACTCGGTCTAGTTTATGAAATGCAACCTTTTGAAAAATCTGTTTGAAGTTCGCAATATGTCAAAGTAAATTAGAAGATTTGTTATATATAATCTCCAGGTCCTTATACTTATGACCCAGACTACCAGACTGGCTTTTAAAATTATTATTGATGAAATGGCCCCAGTTTGGCCGACATGAAATATAATAAATACATCCCTGGTGAATATGCATGGTACAAACCCATAGGGCATTTAGGGGACTTGCCCTCCCACGAGATTACACAAAAATCGATCCAGTGCCTTAATGCATTCATAATTCCTTCGCCAGGTATTAACCGGTTATGTTTCGTGTCCAAATCCAGCTCTGTGAGGTTTCAGGTTTCCCATGGGCCTGTTCCGTAGGGTATTTCGTTATTGCTGGTTATCAGTCGTTCTTCGTTCTAGTTGCCCCTACAGTGTCCATTCCTCCTTAAACCTTGCATCAGCAAGAGGAATTGCTTGAGTGTTCTCTCTTCCATTATGATGTAGAAGACTTGACGTAAAGGACTCTGCTTTTTAGCTAGCCATTTTATAAAAGAGAGGGGCTCTTCTAGGGGGAGTTGTGGAACCTAATGCATGTTTCATGATTGACACTCTCCAGAATATGAAGTGAGGTCACGTGATAGAGTGAGGTGGCGTGAGTTATAACTATTGTATTGATATTCAGTCCAACGCACACCTGATGTCCTCTTGTGAAGGCCGGGAATATTGCACGCGGGCGTCCTCAAGTGTATCGCGGCATCACGAGATTTGCTGACGTTAGCGTCACGTCATTGGGTAGCATTAGGGGTGCGGGACGCAATGGGGTCCACACAGTCGGTTTGAATAGAGACACAGATTGCGCCAACATCGTTTTGTGTCTCTTTAATTGCTTGTCGGAGGCCGCCTACCAAGAGCAATTACTCCCCTATGAAGACCTTTAGGGGCTGATAATTTGAAGAAGGGCCAATCACAGTGCACGGTGATTTCCAGAGAAGGAAAATCGATCGTCGTCAGAAATCAGTTTATCTGCCTCTAACTCATCTGCATTGGTCGGCGAAGGACTAGATAATAGTTGGCAGCCACCTGCTTTGATGAGTTTAGTTGCCAAGGACGCCGGCTAAATCTACTCAGCATAACCACCCAAGCAACAGTCCTGTCCTTGCTGTGTATTAATAAAAGGAATAGATTTCTGTCAAGACGTCGTTGGGAGTTGGTACTGATGTGCACTGGTGTGCGTTCCCCTGCTGAATTCTGATGGATAGCGCATAGCTACGGAGGATGAGCGGGGGGCATTACGTATTCGCCAATCAGCGCACGTCTCACAAGCCTTCAACTGCCGCAACAACTTTGGATCTTGTAGTCAGTGTGCAGAAGGTGCAGGGTGCTGGGATGTAGCAGTCGGCTTCGCTACATCAAGCAACGAAGTTCTCCTAGAAATCTTTGTCTATTAGTGATAAGGGTACAGACATATAGTCTGTCCTGCTGACCACTACACTAACTGACCATGGGGAGCATAACGAAAGGACCGGACAACATGAAGTACCTAAAGATGAAGCTGGACAACGGCTATGGCCTGACGGACTCCAGTTTCAAGACTGACCCGGGGATCCCGTATTTTTCCAACAATAACGTGGACCCCGCGTATCTCAGCCTTCTCCTGCTGTTAAACAGGTAGGAGGAAATCATGTAGTGTTCGTGGGTTCAGTTTTCTGCTCGCATACTGATGTTCTTGTTGGTATTCAGGAAGAGTAGTCAAAAAGTGGTCTATTTTTAGCGGCGTTGTCTTGATGCTTTGAAGTATATGCCATGAATATTACATACATGTATAAAAGTCACTTCTCCACAAAATTCCATTCTATAAAATGTTGGGCGTTTTCGTTTCTTTACTTGTGTATGCAGAATCATTTTTGGCATTTTTTTTTGCCTTAGGGTAGGCTAATTACCTTGATTTTTTTATATTCAAATATGTACATGTATTTTATACAACACTATCGTGATTTTTACCTTATATATTATAACATAAAGAGACATATGATTTCAGTTACATGTACATCAAACTGTTGTCATTTGGTAGAAAAGATGGAATTTACTTTTTAATCATCCATGTTAAAAGAATTCCAATAAATGTCAAGTGATTTAGGATGTGTAGGAAATATGCATAATCTTTTCATCATACCAATATTTGGTTAAGATGTATATAATGGTATAATTTGCTGCCATGTATGATAGGTGATAAAAATGTTGATATCAATATGGATTTCACCATGGTCAATATTACTGAAGGATGCCGTATATAATGATTATAGATTCCAAAATCTGGAGACCACAATGTGAACAATATATCTAAGGAATAGCTTATTCCTCTATGGTCTAAGAGGCCATTAGCTAGTTCTCAGAAAATTGTTTCTTCCTGGAAAAAAATCCCTTAAGACTCACTGGAAAATCTGGTTGTCCTCAGTTGACTTAGATTTGAATGAAATTTTCCCTGGTGATCATTCTCAAATCTTTTCAATATGAAGAAGCCGGTATACCAAGATAAATACATGACAACGGTTACCTTATTGTTTTATATTTGATGTTACATTTATATGGAAAAGAAAATATCTAACTGCCGCGACCAAAATTGTAGGATGGCAATCTGGTTAATACGAAATGTATTCCTGGCCATTACTCTTGCTTTGTGTCTTCATTTAAATGTGATATCTCCCATCTTCCAATTTTCTAAATAGGTGCATCCTCTCTCCCTTGAAAAAGCCCTTAAGACACTAGAGCCCATTATATTGACCAAAATGCAGTTTTCCGTTCTTAGGAGAGCAATTACCAGTCTCCGGGCCTTTGTGAATATTTACGTCCTCACTTTGAAGGTCTTGGATTGCTATGTACATGAAATATGTGGAGGAATGCATAAGGATTTCTTTTAGGAGATCATTCCCAAGCAAATCACAAAGATGGGGATTTTGCACATGAACGTCATGTGAAATACAAGTGTGGTATTTTTAGACTTCAAAAGCAAGACGGATGCATTTTTCACACGGAAATTCACATTGCAATAACGCTCCAATATGGAATAGCTTCATTACGAATACGGAATAGGCTTTGAACCTACATATAGCGGATGAAATATGGCGTCACAAGAAGCTTAATGCGTTGCGGTAATCTTGTCAAGCAGACGTGCCCCTTTGACACTGAATCTTAAGACGTCGCGGCAGGTGGCGGCCTGTTCCAAGTGATAAGGAGTGTACTCCATTAAGGACTGTGTGTACATGTTTTTAGGCTAAGTAAAGGTTGAATTTTTCCTCTTCTTAGTTGGAAGCATTAGGCTGTACATACTGTGTGATAGAACAGGGCATTAAAAGATAGTCATGCCCCGAGGTACTTAAGCAGTTCTTTCTACCCACACATAAGATTGCTACTTGTCTTGTGACTTATAAGATGATGGATATCTTGGCAGTGTGTTCAAGTCCTGAGTGTTACTTTGCTTGGTGCCAAGAGAATCATTGAATGATACGGGGAGTCACGAAGACTTTTGATAATAAATAATTATATTTGAGAACTAGCACTAGCAACCTTAACTTATCATGCTTGTTGCTGGTTGCTTTTTTTTTCTGTGAAAAGACCCAGGAATGCTACTACAGGTACTCATATGAAGTATGAAATTAGAAAGGTGTAAAAATTATTACAAGAAATACAAACATGCCAGCTATTCAGGTGCCTTATAAGCTATTCCTCTTGGGAAAGGGTGTGGTGGTATTCAGACCATAGAAAAAGGTATTGACCCATATATAAGCTTATAAAGTATTTATGATTTGGAACATTCGAGCGGGTATCTAATTGTCTCAAGTTCAGTTGCTTTTAACAAAAGTTTGTTAGGTCTCGTCTGCGCTGTTGCCTCCTAGATATTTTTATAGAATTAATTTTATAGAAAAATTATATTTCAGTAGAAACACAGTTACCGGTATGCAGACTGTTTTAGGTGTCCTTCCCAAATAAATCTGTCCGGATTTGCAGTTTACTGGGTATACAATACTAACAAACAAACAAACAAATCGCATGGGTTGTTAGATTGTATGTATGCCGTTTTCAGTACCGTGTCTCCAGTTTTGCAGGTGGTTTCAAGCTGTTTCACATGCCACAACCAAACTATACATTACAAGCGCGTAGGTGGAATACCAGATTTCATTATTACATTTGCAACCTGGTTCCATTCAGGAAATTGTTATTACCAAGATATCATCTGCACACAAGACACATGACAGGTGGGATTTACACAGATGATGGTTTCTACAGTTATTGTAGTGATCTAGACAGCGAGTTTATATCTAGGAGTGTTATACCTGTGAGCATCGTTCTGGAAAATTACAGTCAGAAGCTGCTAAAAATGAACTAGATGGGAATGATGTGGAAACTATATTTATAGTATGTATACTAAAGCTATATTCTTGTTGTACATTGTAATTGTAAGCAAGAATTTGAGCTGCTTATTTTGAAAGTGTGCATGTTTGGGGAAGAAAGTGTTCTGTCAAGCAAAGCCTTTCAATAAATTTTGAACCAAATAGATGGCAGACAGTTAAGTATGGAAATCTTTTCCCTGAATCCATATATCATATTGGTGGCGTAATTAAGCCAGTTGTTAGCGGCACTGCCTCTATAATAAGAAGCCGTGAGTTTGATTCTGGCTGTGTCGCTCACCCAACATGCACGCCCCGGAAAGGGTTGCAGTCCTTAGGATGGGACTTTAAGCCGAGGTCCACTGTTAATTGTGCTGTTAAAAGAGCTAGAGGAATTTCCCAGGCGGTACAATGAACCTGTAAAAACTGTACATAGCATCTGTCTTCTCTGTCACGACCAGTGGAAGAACAGTTCTTCAGTGAGCTAAACTGGATCGATATCACCTTCTTTCACTTTCTACATACAAATCACTGTTTATGGTAGAGACCTGCCCTCTGGTTTCCCCTCCCATGAAAGTTAGTTTAAGAACCCCCTGTGCAGGAAAATCGCCGCCAAGGAAAGCCCATTCCCATGTATCTTACACTCTTATCTCGGTTCACAAATGCCAAGTTCCTCTCTATTTAGATGGGTAATTTTGCCTGAAGGATGTGTAGAAAAATGTGTAATGGGTCCAGTACAGCACTGTAAGTACTTCCTCGAGATAAAACTGTCCGAGTTTTAGTAGTAAATAGATGAAGATTACGGGCACAATCTTGGAATGTGGGCTGTAATGGCAAACCTCCACCTCTACAGTATATACTCATGGCTTTGAGGCTAGTTAACGCCAAAGCACAGGTCTTAAGTTTTCCCTGCTGGAGGCCCTTATCTGATGGCTTGGCTGTGGGAGATGTAGGGTCTTGTCATAGATTCCAACCAGGTAAACCTCTGAGTGATATCACAGTTCAACCCACCGTGACACGGGGCTTAGAGTAAAAAATATTCAGTCAGCTTCGGTTAAAGCTAACATTCCTTTTGCCATTTTGTTGCCGTCCGCATGTTTGACAAAAGTGTGATGTGAATATGTTTGGGGAGATATCATTGTGAATTCAGAGCGCGTATTCAGACGCTGGGATTATGTTGGAAGCTGTCCAGTTGCGTGTTGAGGTGCATTTATCCCAGGTGCTGAAAGGCCATCCGTCTTGTCTGCAATCAATATTTCTGTCTTTTCAACCTTCTCTATGCATAAGAACTCACGTTTTATTGGGCATCAAGAAGTGCTTAATGTATTTTCAACCTTCCAGATGCATACTTAGTGTGAAGTCTGCCAATATTTCGTGCTCAGAATACCGGAAAATAATTACATCTTTGTCTTAGATGTTTTTGATTGACGTGGTAATATTAGGCTTGATACGCTCACTCTTAGATGGCCAGGATGCTGTACTTTTTAATTTCAGAAAGTATGGAGCAGTCAGGATTTAGGAAAATATTCCTAATGAAATGGAATGCACATCGCTAGTTTAATTATTAAGTTATCTTTAGGGACGATAGTGATGCGATGTCTTTGCATGGTGTGTTCTTTTTATGCCAACTGGTCTGAACTGGTTTCAGCTGCTTTGTTTCAATGTCAGTGTCAACGTGTACGTTACATGTGTAGTATCTAATGCAGCCATTTTATATTCAGCAGTGTCTTTGCATGGTGTGTTCTTTTTACGCCAACTGGTCTGAACTGGTTTCTGCCGCTCTGTTCCAATGTTAGTGCCAACGTGTAGTAAGGTGTTACGTGACCATGCAGTTATTAGTTGTGGCATCTAATGCAGCCATTTTATATTCTTGTCAGCTTAAGTTATTCCACAGCAGAATAGATAAGATTCCTTCTCACCTTGTGAAATGCAGTATCCTATAGCAATTACCACAATTCATTTCTACTTTCCTTTAGAACTAATGAAAGATTTTCTTCCATTATGAGTCATATTTTATAAACAGCGAGTTATCTACCACTTATTGATAACCATGGCATGTCCAGATATCTAAACAAGAAGTCCCTCTGCAGTACCATAACAAGCCACTTGGCGGCCCAAAATCTCATCATTTCAAGGTTCTACTTCTACCACCCTACAAGTAACAAGACAGTCCACCCAGCCATTCTCCAGTTATTATGTTCACACACACAAATACACACACACACACACACACACACACACACACACACACACACACACACACACACACACACAAAGACATAACCTTCTTGGCCAAGATAAATGTAAAGATCTGATTTTATTAGCTTTTGTTGTTTTCTGACAAACTTTTATCACAAGACAGTCATGTGATTCTAGTAGGTATGACTATCACTGGTTTCTCCTTGCTTAAGCTATTGGTGCAGAACCCTCCAAACTAAGATAAGATTGACATGGACCGACCCACATGTGAACTTTAAATGCAACATGTATATGTAAGAGCATATCCAGCAGTGAGGAAGGCTGTCAGTAGCCTAGTTTGCTAAACACAACTACATCCATCATGACAATTTGTAATGCCCTCCAGGGCGGTTAAATTGTCAAGAACCGCCTGTTTTTCCTCCCCTGTCCTAGATATGCTGCAAAGAATCAATATTTTCAGAAGGGTGCGTGTTTTACCATGTGCGCAGTTTGGTCAGATATCTAGGTAAAGAGGTCATTTGGACCATTTAGATGCATTTTTTATCAAGTTTTGATCTTTTAACTGTTGGTGAACTTTCTTGTGAACCAAGGCCTGTTAACGTATGTAGTTGCATCTGGTGGGGCCCGGATCAATAAAAAGGAAGTTCGGAAATTCTGCTCCCTTGCATTTGGTGTGATTCTAGCTAGATCTGAAAGGCAACCAAAGCAACATTGGGGACAAAAAAATGCTGAAATCTTTATTGTAGTGACATTTACTAACACTGTCTAGCACATTTGTCTAATAACTTCATACTTTGAGCATTTTAAAACCGTGCAAAAACATGCCATACGATGATCCCCTTAGTTTCTCGAGCCTGGAAAACCCCAGCGACAATTTTCAGTGAGTTCTCACATTACAACGAAGTCATATTTTTGTATCATGGCTGTCGCTATAAACATTGATATTGTGTTGTTTGAACTAATCATGTATAGAAATTACTAAATAAATTGACTTTCAAAATCTGATTTTTGGGCCCTAATATTGCTTGGGTTTCTCATTTTCTTATGGACTCTTATCGTAAGACTTGTGCGCTGCCGTCAAATTAAAGTCTGATCTCGTGCACTATCCTAACAGATGATGCCGACCTGCTTCATTAACTACTGAAGTAGAAAACAAATTACAGTAAGGCTCACATCAAAGGGGGTGATATAGTCTTAGCCCGGCACCTGATTTTTAATGTTCTTTCGGTAGATAACTGGTTAACCCGATCGCGACTAAGCCTTCGAATCAATCCAGATTCTGCCCATACGTATACAATGGGCTCAGCTGTACAGCATGATTAGACATAGGATTCACATCAAAGGAAGGTGATACAGTCTTAGCCTGGCACCTGATTTTTAATGTTCTTTCGGTAGATAACTGGTTAACTCGATCGTGACTAAGCCTTCGAATCAATCCAAATTCTGCACATACGTATACAATGGGCTCAGCTGTACAGCATAATTAGATATACAGAATTCGCCATCTGTATTAATGATCCCTAGACGACAAAGTCGTGCTCAGAAATGTGCATTCATGTATAAGATAATGGACCCATGTGTGCCCCTGAACGGCTATATCAACGGTAATATTAACTAGAATTATGGTCTTTTATGGTCAAGTTATTAGCTGACAGGCCATAACATATATAGATATGAATATCATGATCAATAAACTGAAACTTGGCATGACATCCCATTTCTCTGTGTAAAGGAATATGAGTTCAATTAGTACCAGTAAATACTAAAATGTTGTCCTGAATTATTAAAAACACAATTCCATATTTGCTGCTGTTAATGCGTGCAGTATGAATCATAATTAAGTTCAGGTTTTAGAAATTGCTGAGATACTAATTAAAGAAACAGTAATGTTCAGATACGTAGCTTAACCCAAAATTTAAGAAATCTGAAAATGAAATGCCTGACCGAAGGTGTCTTGTAAATTGGTACTTTATATGATATATCGAGTGATTATGGTGTGATTAGTCAGGAATTTGAAGGATTTCTGCCTCCAGCAAAGGTTAATTGGTCAGGTGTTTATGTCATATGATTGACCACTAACGATCTGTAAATGATTGAACCAATTAAAGAATTTTAGACATTAAAAAACAAGTCATGTGGGTTATCAGTCAAACTGCCAGAAAGAGTGAATTTTATATGACCTACGTGTACGAATGAAGCATACACTTATTATACTTGTATAACCTGACTGTCCTAGTTTACATGCCTCTTGTATAACCATAGATAATTAGTGTAGATAATAATACCGACAGGTGTAACACAGGAGGTCTCACCCTTTGACCCTATTGACGTCAAATATCGAAAGTTTGACCAGGTATGTCCATCCAAGCCCTACTCATATGTTCAGTCATGTGTGAGTGTGCACGTTTCATACCATGTGCATTAATAATGCACTTCCTTGCACAGATACTTCCTCCAAATTAGGAGTAGTTTTGCTTCCTTGTTCTACTTTTGAGATTTCTTTCTTCGAAGAAATTTTGAATAGTTTGAATTTAAAAGTAAAACTAACATTCATTTAGTGATACGTTTTAAACGGAAACCTTTGAAAATATAGTTGTCCCCTGAATTTTATAGGAAGTGCTCAATTGTGTATAATCTATATTAGCACACTATCAAGTAATATACACTTATATTATTTACCCACCTAATTAAGCAGATAGTAATCGAGATATGCTACTGCGTTACCTACGTATATCGTACTTAGTACCAACTGAAAACACAGTCTTTATTGATAATATCTGAAATCATGGTTTACTCAAAGATTTTTGCAATCCTGACAGTAATTTTTTGTACCATTTTTGCTCCTTTGATCTAAAACCGTCAAGGACATATGTGGGTGTAGCACTCTTGGTAATCATACATGTAAAGTTGTATAATTAATAAGTACAATTCTGGAATACTTCTGGAATGATATACAGTTTTATTCCACAATCATAGACTTCACCTTGGCAAGCCAGATTTTTTTTTTACAGATTTATACCACTTTAAATTCCTGTGTAATTTGTGTATGACAGACTGTAACCGAAAATGTCCATTTGTAACTTTTCCGGGTTTGTAGTGATATACGTATGACTTCCAAGTAGTCAGCGATGTTTAACTACATGCTGTCCACGTCAACATGTTTCTTTCAGCACCTACATGTTAAAGGTCAGCTATACATAGATAACCTTGGAGAGTGGGAACATTGGAACTGCCTTTCCTAAACCATACAAGGATCAACTTCTGTAAACTGCACCTCTTTTGGTCTCTTGAATATAAAGTCGAGGTGTTTAGCACCCATGTATATGTGGTCCAGAAATTTAGTCCAATGGCTTTTGTGTTTCGAAGAAAGTGAATTTTAGATTTCAATTTTAGTGAAGAAAGAACAATTGGAAATGCAGGCATTTGATTAATGTGATTTATTTTTGCTATCAAAATACCAGTAATATTTACAGTAGTATGAATGTTGAATTTTTTTCAGTAATTGATTTTTTCTTCAACATGTTGCCATGGCCAAGAGATCTTGCTTTTCATCTTGATAATGATATGCTTGCAAAGTATGAACTCCAAGTTCTGCTCACTCACTCGCTGCCGCTTTTCCATCTGCGTAAACTGTTTTTCATTAACGTCAAGTACACGCACACTGGCTTCTCTCCTTCCAAGCCCTTTAAACATGAATCGAAGATAAACCAAAGTAGTTGTTACGCAAGTACCACCCCCATGTTAGCTTGGAGTGAATTTAAAGAACTCCATTAAAAGACTACGTAGCTCTCCACTGCTTTGAAAGAAGCTTGTGGAATAACTAAGGAGGCTTCACGTGTGTTGCTGTGTGATTTGGGTAATGCTAGTGGGTCTGCCTATTTCTTCCTCACAGCAATGTTTTCTTCAATGTCTTGTGATTATATCAATGTGATATTCTTCGAAAAGTGACCAATATCAAACTCATTCACACAGACTTTAGTTTAAGAATGGATATCATTTGTTCTAGATGGACTTCCCTGCAATTTCCGCCAGAAATTCACAGAAGTTAGTCTTAGATATAACGTTACATATCCCTTCTTGTGCCTTTTATTTATACCTTCTACATGTACCTAACCCTGTAACCAATGGAGGTAGTCAACAGGCTACATCAATAGCCTATGAAAAAATTGCACAATATTGTTGATGCATCATATACAGAAATATTTCAGTTTGATAATTGGTTTGTTTTAAATCTCTTATTTCCATGCATTTTGGCCAAATAGATAGAATGTTTGGCACATTTTCATCCAAGTGTTTACAACTTGACTGGTTTCCAAGTTTTCAAGTGGGCGCAGCAAATAAATTCTTCCCTGGGCAGTCTGGGCCACTCCCTTCAACATGAGTCATCGTATTACTTTTAGTCTCGGTTTATCTTTACTTTCGTTTTAATATTTCCTTCAGTCTCGGACACACAAAACTAAGGATTTCAAAGCAGAAAATCTAAACGTTTTGTACTTCTGGTAGATGTCCCAAATTCGGGTCAACTATGTCTGAATGTCAAAGTCCTGCAGAGCTGTTTGTATTGGATAGAAAAGCATACACATGTTTATGTCATGGCAGAGCCAGTTGTGTGGGTAGTAATGTTTTATTCAGCAGCGAATCCCCAGGGAAAGACATAGGGTTCAGACAGTATATGACAGTATAGCTGTGCGCAAGGGTATGGAAGTGAGAAAGGATGACAGCATTACTAGTGTGTATGATCAGAGACATATAAGTGAGCAGCCTAGGAATAGGAGACTCTCCTACATTCTTCTCACAACAAGGTATATATTTATAGAAATTTTTGATATCTTTGGATGAGGGTAAGGGCTCGTTTTATGCTGTGTAGCTTGGATTATTATATGAGGATATCTATAGCAGGTGTGGTTGGGTTTGTTTATTATTATATGATATGCTGAGTCATATTCCTATTGAATTTGTACTGCAGATTATTTTAATTTGCCTGTACATGGTTTGAGTTAGGGCTTGGTTTCAATTGTATGTATGTATCACAACAAACCATCTCCTAATTCATGTTTTTAGACAACAATATTGATTGCGATGTGTTTGGATAGGTTTACCATAACAAACCCCGTTGGGCCTTAGCCTCAGGCCACCGCCCATTCCCTACCTGGGAACAATAGCCTATGAGGTCGTCTACCCCTGACCTGGAATTTTCCATGATGCAACGACTGGGCTCCCTGCATGTGTATTCAGTAGGCTGTGAGTGCAGGGTACAGACGTGTGGGTTACAGCTCTGACAGTTAGCTTCAGCGTGCAACCAGAAGGAATAATACACTTCCAGTTTGACCCTTGAAGAGAGATTAGACAATTTCCGTACAGTTTGAGCAGTTTTTGTGGGAGGAAAGTCGGTATTGAGTCTGTTCCGATGGAAGTGTTGTACAACATGGACTGTAACCCGAAAGCCGCGGTTGCCGCCACCACAACATTCAGTATCCAATTTCTACAAGATATCCCCAGAACTCCTGACTTATCTCCTCATACGTTGTGGACAGAGGGTCTTCAGGATTTCAAGTTTGCAGACAAGGGAACGGAAAATAGCTCTTGCGATTGTGGCAGGTCAGTTTTTGCAGCGTGATATTTCAGGCCAGACAATGAGGAAGTAAATAAGGCCTTTGATGTGTGTTTGTGTGTTTGTAACGTGATATTAACCCAAGCTTCTTTCTCTTATGTTTACTGCAGTGCTACGAATGCTCCGAACGTGGTGGCAATAGACAACAAGATTGAGCAAGCTATGGTAAGCCGGTTTTAATATTCATACCCTGGGAAAACAATGTACTGTCTAGTTCTGTAGGACCTGTGTTGGTGTCATTTGCATGAAAATATCCCATCAAAAGCATGACATTTTGGCGTGAAAAACACTTTGTGTTCAGCCTTGTCAAAATCAAGTTTAGACACTATACACTGTGCTCCTAACAGGTAAGTCACATTGTCACGTAGGCAGAAATTTCCAGAACAACAACACCTACCGTCACTACCATGAATAATTTAACGCACGCATTACAAAACATGTCTCTGCATTCAGACCTTTGATCCCAAGAATGCCAGGTGCTTTAGGTCTTGAAAGGGAGTAGAAATACCTTTGCTAAATGAATGATTTAACAGTCCTCACCTTTTTAAGGTAACGGTGGTATTTTTAGGAGCACCTTTTGTGTGTTGTGCGTGTCTTTGTGCTGTGTACAGAATTACACTTCTATTTTCACTTTGTCAGCATAATGGTAGGTAAACACAAGGTACAAAGTCACTGGGGTGTGGTTGAAAGCTGTAAAAACATTCTCTTACATGTACCATATGGAGATTAAAGGGATTCTGTAAATATAGGAGGAATTCATACACAGGAAGATCGTGGACCAAACAAAGGAATATGGATTTACATGAATTAGATTATGGGGAGGGGGAGGTATGGTATTATATGAATATTTTCATACTTGTGTCTGCCATATGATTTTTGATCGATCCCAAACCTTTAAAAAATTAGACACAGTTTGATATCATAAAGGGCATGTGATTTTAACATTTGACTAGTTAGGATATTTATGATTGAAAATATGTGACATGCGTACAATCATATTTGTCACAAAGCAGAATATATTATTGCTATTTGTACATAAGTCATTTGAAAAAAATAAATACAGCACTGATATTACATTCACAGTAGAATGATCAGGAAAAAAGGAATTGGCAACCGTCTCACAAATTGGAAACATTACTCAGCGTCATTTAGAGATCGATACAGATTAGTTTAGGGGACACTAGAAGAGGAAAATTCCCACTTACCAAGTAATTTCATCCTCCTTCAGCTGTTGGCAAATATGGCGATGTTGGAAATTAGTTTATAGATGTAGGCAGATCAGATTTGTGTGGGATGTGGAACTGTGGAAGTTTCATTTGGACCAAGTGTGATACCAAACCTTACAGGAAACGTTTAATGCTGTTAAAACATCCGGGAACTTGAAAGACAATATTGTGCCAAAGCTAAAAGACCTGTATAAGCAATTTAGAGGTTTTCTGGCTGAAACTTTGAAGCTGTGAACGTGATACAAGCTGTGAATGAAACAGCTACGGTATTGCCAGTAATGAGGGTGCTCTTTAAATCAGGAGTTGTCCCATATTGTTATTGTGATAAGATTCAGAACTAAAAATTAGAGCTAAAAAATTATAACCGAGAAGAGAAGACTGGTTCAGAAGCTCTTTATAAGTGTTTTTTTTACATTGTAATCAAATTACATGTTGTCAGAGCTATCAGGGTCAATGACACTTGTGTAACTTATATAGCCCATTTTCGGTGACAGAAAAACATTGCATGTACAAAGTTCACAAGTTACTAGGAGTCAGTGCCTGAAGCTTTGGCAAGATCGAAATCATGTTGGAACCAACCTGATGGATTCTTTCATCTCAATCATAAATTCACGGTGAAAAAAAAAACATGGGACAGAATTTCTTTCATTTTCAGTGACAGAAAACATTGCATGTACAAAGTTCACAAGTTACTAGGAGTCAGTGCCTGAAGCTTTGGCAAGATCGAAATCATGTTGGAACCAACCGGATGGATTCTTTCTTCTCAATTACAAACTCATTTCGAAAGAACCAACATGTAAGAAATGTTCTTCCTTGTCAGAAACTTGTATCAAAAGGATCTAATATACCACCGTTCTGGGGGTCAGTGAACTTTTGGCACCCTTATCTTGTTATGCAAGGTCTGACCTATTTACACTGGCGCTAAACCATTCATCAACAAGTACAAAGTGCAGTACCTGTGGGGTGCAAATAAACAGGTCGAGGCTGGTCGGGGAGACGGTGCGAAAAACAAGCGCACCTCTCAAAAGAAATACACGTCACGGCACGAAATACCTTCTTTTGTCCTTACCTGCAGAATTACAGGTTGTCAGAATGGTTGAAATCAACCTGATCACTCAAAAGAAGTGGATGTCAAACCAAGGAATGCATTCTTTTGTTGTTACCTACAAAATTGCATGTTGCTGAAATGTTTACCCGCATTTTGTACTTGCAAGGTCAAATGGATCTACCGTACAGTCTATGGATTGGAAGACAAGTTGAAATTCTGAGGCAGCGAATTGATTATCAGGGAATTCGTCACATATTCACAGCCACTCAGACACCAATTGAGAACGTTCTTAAGTGAATTAGCATCAGCCAGACTTCAAATTGATACAACCTGTACATAAGTGGCCTTGGTTCTCCTGGGTCAAAGTATTGATTTTTAATTCTGCCAGTCACTGTGACCTTCCCAGATAGAAAGCTGAAAAGAGTGTTTCCCCATTTGAAAAGCAGTCAACCAAGAACTATCATTTCATCCCTGTCATCAGCTTGGAAATGATAGTTTATTTGGTTTTCCTGTTTCCAAAATAGAGTCTAACAAAAAGTCAAATAGCTAATCTCCAAGCAGATCTATTGGTGGCAATGACAGTATCCAAATGGCAAAACCTCAAACACGGGACCTCAATTTAACGTCCTATCCGATGGTGGCTAATATTATTTTTTTTATTATGATAATACTGCTTTTGCTCTTTTGATACTGTCATTACCACCGATAGATCTGCTTCGAGATTACTAATAGCAAGCAATAGATCCAAGTTCGAAGAAATGTTTTCAACAGGAGGGAGAACTCTATATCCATTAAAGCCTCTATTTGTATTCTTCTGTTACAGTACAGCAAACGTGACAACCCTCTTTAGAATTTCAACAAAATATCTGAAGAAAACAGCTACAGATACTGTAACATTGTTTAGTTTCTCTGAAACTTAGATATTTCAATGTCAATGGAAAAAGAAAAGGTCCATAGAATGCCAAATAGAAGGCTTCCTCAAAAGATTGAAAAAAACAAAACAGTAATGTTAATACGTAATACCGGAATGTTAATTCACTTGCTGGCAATTTCCCACCCAACCCTACTGTATTGTATCACCCAGTCCAAGAAGGGCCTTTGGGTGTTTCTGTTTAGATTACACAATAGGGTTGGACCGCACTGTGTAATCTAAACAGAAACACCCTGAGGCAGACCTACCCATACCCACAGGGTCACTGTCAACTCTCTAACCCAAATAACGTATGTCTACAACAATCTATCAAATGGTTTGATTTTGACAAGACAATCTATTAAATGGTATAGCCCCAAGTACAGCATGCAAGATTTTTGCGTTTCGGCGCATGCGCGCCGAAACGCATTCTCCTGGCTTTTACCTTCAAGCAAGGAGGCTTCAAGCAAGGACCAGGGACCAGGGAAGCTTGGTTCAACACTGTGTCGCAGATTTGCATGTGACACAGGACGGCGCAGATTTGCATGTGACACAGGACGGCGACCGCATGTAACTGCTACAACTGTTCGGAAATATCATTGCATTGTGGTTTCGGACTTTGATATCCTGAAAAATGACCATATTACATCTATTCCACAAGATTGCAGAAGAAAAAAAATGACTTCGTCAAGAAAACGACCAAAAATCGGCATAAATGATACCATATAGTAAGGTTATAGTATTACGTCCAGTTTGAATAGTTACGTACCGCAGCTTGGCCGATCTGGCAACGCGAAGCGCTTCGGACCCAGAAGATCCGGGTTCGTCTCCGTGCATGGATTTCTTTTTCTTTTTAGATATTGAATATCAAAAATATATATTGATATTATATTAATCTATCAATATCATATTTATGAATATCATTTTTTTTCATTAATAAATAAAGAAATATTTTATATTTGTTATTTTTAAATATTCATTTAATATATACAAGGCCTTTGTCTTATGAACAGGACTTCATAGATTCCAAACCCGGCATTCGAATTTTTCTGTTCATTGTAATGGAAAATACCGTGCAGCGGCTCCTATGCGCGGTAAGATGATTCTTGCAAAACACTCGCCACTAAACTTCTATCCCCGATGTAAACAGAGGCTCTTGATGTTGTTTGCAAAACAGCGATTCTTTGTTACAGTAGCAAATGCTCCATTGTTCAGTATCGACTTCATTCAGACAACACGGACGTGGAAAGTGGCGCCCCTCGGCACAAAACTATGGGAATTTTCATGAATTTTAGCAAAATTACCCAGGAAAATAAGGAAGAAATGTTGTAAATGCGGAAACCAGAATAATACGGATGAGGTAGCTGTTGATTTGTTTGACATTTGGTAGTCATTTTAGATAGAACCTTAGCTGTTATGAACTTCTATTTCACTTAATTACCATAGTGCTGATGATTCAATGGTGCTTTTTCAAATTTTATGTTTTATTGCGTGCCATGTACATAATTACATTGATAGCTTTTATAATGAGCCTATTATACATTTTACAAATAAGTACAAGTTGTAGGCCAAGACCAGCTTTTTCAAAAGCACTTAAGTTAAGTGACGTAACTTCAAAATTGCTTTCCCCAATCTGCCTTTCTCTATTAAAACAGTACTCATTTCCCAAAATGACAATTTTTCTTATAGACTGAACAGCCCTTGAGTGACTTCCTCTGGCAGATTTTACTTCAAGTAAAGGGAAAAGACAATTCACACTTATAAATGTAGCCGAAACGCCAGCTTTTTTTAAAAGCTCTTGTTTTCTTGTTTAAAAGGAAAGGGGTTGTGGCCCTACTAGCTGTTTATCTATTATCTGCTGGAAACTCTAGGATGAAGGAAATGTTGTAGAATGCTTCTTCTTACATTTTCCCATACGTATATATGGATTTCATACAAATTTTAAGTCCAGGCATTTTATTTGACTATTTTTGTGCTATTCCTGACATGATATTTACCAAGTTTTATCTTTATTGACATGAATAAGAAATTAAATCACACGATGACTATCCTGTTTATGCCCCTTGAAATGTCTTCTCATGTGACCTGTATCTTACAGAAAGTCTTGAGTAATGACTTGGATTAGAATGGATTTGTGTCCCTTAATCCTATAATCCAGTAATCCATTACAGCAGTCAATCAAGCCCAGTGCAACTCATCTTCCTCGCTGGTGTAATACATTTTCTTGACATGAAAGTCCCCTGTGCAGTGATGTTATGGACAGAAATTAAACCCAGAGATGTTTGTAGCAGTACAAAGAGCTCTGTCCACATTTCAGTAAAGTCTTGTAAGGTGTCTGTAATTTTGGAGATTTAGGCAAGCAAAGTAACACAAAAAGGTGTCATTGCAGACAATATTATATCCTTACATCTATCCCCAAAAGTCTATGTCTACGTCATTTTGTAGAAAACTATGTAAGTGGTTTTGATACCAGTAAAACAAACCAAATTTGTGGACGGAAGACAATTTTCCTTAAGTTGTCTACCAGTTATTAGGCAATTCCTTTTATTGCCTTTAACCTTTAGCACACTGAAGTAGCCATTTGGCGCCCAATTCCCTATTGGTTACAGAGTTGGGCAGTGGGGAGGAGGTTAAGAAAAGGAAAAGATGGATTTGAGGTTTGGACAGTTCTCTGGTGACTTCATCCTTCATGTTGTTCCACGTGAGATCCAGTTCTCTTCACAAGCTGCCTTTCAGACTTCATGCAAATGAGGTTGCCAAACTTGTCTCACGCTGTGAAGTAGGCCATGCTTGGAGAAAAGATGGGAGGGGAAAATGTCAAAGGCTATTTAAAGACATGTCCCTGGTTGTGGAACAGAATCGTGAAGGGCAGTGCAGATTCGTGATCGAGTTGAGGAGGAAAGGGCAAACAACTGGGAAAGTGCACACTCTGTATAGTGTCACAGTGGCGTAATGGCAGGGTGTTTGGCCCAGAACTCTGGGTTCAAATCCAGGGCCCCTTGACTTGTCCTGTTGACATTGTGCCCTTGAGAAAGCACTTAACACGAATTTCCTCACTTCACTCCTGAAAATGAGTATCTAGCTTCAGTTAGGGACGTCCCTCGGATACGACGTTGAGGAAAGCCCCTCATCAAGCATGTAAAAGAACCCACCCCATTTATTGAAAAGAGTAGGTGTCCTTCTGGGTGTGTGTGGATCATATAAATCTCTCCAGATATGCGTCTTGTACTCTTCAGTACAAACCTGGTGTGTTATGCCTTGAAACGGTTTTCTGGGTATGCAAAACAAACAGACAAACTCTTTTGAGGTTGGGGGTTTGGGGAGTACCTACATACAGTATATAGATTCAGTGAATGTGTGAGCTTAAACTAAAAAATTTTTTCTTTCCTCTTCTTTTGCTGCAGGACCTAGTAAAGAGTCATCTCATGTATGCCGTCCGGGAAGAAGTGGAGGTACTTAAAGAACAAATCAAGGAGTTGATCGAGAGAAATCAACAGCTGGAGAGAGAAAACAACCTCCTGAAACAGAACGCCAGCTCCGACGTCCTGGAACAGTTGAACACACTCCAGCCACCACCCTCACAGAACCAGCCTCCAACCACAACGTCATAGCTCCAACCTAAAACGTAACGTGTAGATAGTAGAGCAAGCAATGTAGTAGACGGAAAAGGACCCTTTTTGTACAGAACTGTGAATACGTACAGAATGAATTATTGAAAAGGTAGTATTTTTGAGAAGGAGGTAGAGTTTTTTGAGGCTGGTAAGCAAAAGATGCAATGTAATGATGACATAATGGTTGTGTCAGGTCACTGTGAAATCTGTCTATATCCACAAGAAGTCCAGCAATGTGAAGACTTGGTACACATGAGCCAGTAATACAAGGACGTTAGCATAAAATCTAACTAAACATCCTTGTATAGTTGATAAGTATAGACTAAGAACATCTAACAGTACGAAGTTAATAAGTCCACTATCTCTTATGCCATTGTGTTAAAAACTGGAGTTATTTTTTGGTCCCAAGGAAAGCACATTGAAGCATGTGGAAATGTGGTGTTGAGAAAGACCTGCACTTTGTGAACATCAAAGTCAACCCAAGAAAGAAATGCCTGTGATTGGTCAATACGATAATCATATTACCTGAACCAAGGATTATGATTGGCCAGAAAATCAATTGCTCTTCATGATGGTTGGTTTTTGTACATATTGTTGGACCTTTCATACTTGGACTGCCAGTGAAATGTTTCTGTTGTTAGCTTGACATTTTTACGAGCCATTGTGTCAAATGTCTTAAGTATGACGGCGCTTTTTATTTTATTTTTACAATTTGGTTCTTCTAGTGTGACCAACAAACTGGAAGATATTTTACTTATGCCAAGCATAAACTTTGTGTTCTAAATTGGGAACAGTGCAAAACTTGGAAACATAATTTGTTGAATATTCCTAATAATTCTGAATATTCAGATCACCTGGATGTTGATATTTCACATAGACACCACACTTGGGGAATGTCTGTGTTTCGCGTGATTTCTACATTCTTCATTGTTGCTCGGTTGTTAAATATTACATGAATGTCTCCTTTCTATCTTCAGCCATACTAACAGCAACGAAGCTCTTTTCTTGATTTAAAACCACTTCAAACTGAAATGTTGGGACATGGCATGCATTGAGAACAACATACAAGGATAAGACACTAAAAAATCTGTCAAATATGATGAAAAAAGGGCCTCTTGGAAAAAAGTGTAGCCCAGCCTTCTATTTGATCTTTGGAGAAATACTTTCTTCAGTAATCCACTAATAACCTTGTTAAAAAGTATAAACTGGTAGGTTATGATGTAGTGCCTTGTATCTGTTGATGTAGACAGACAAGGAACTGTGTTATATGGTAGGGGTAGGGTAGGGTTAGTTTTGAAGTCCAGTATTTATTTTATAATCTTACTCATTCATGTACTACATGTATTAAGTATGTATCATTGAGTTCAAGCGTTACTTAAATAATTCTTCCTTTTCTGTCATGATCCTCAGCATTATTTTCAGGGATTTGTAGTAATTTTGTTCTGAATCAGTTCATGCTACAATTTTGTGCAGAGTGCTGCTAATTACTGAGTCCTAGGTCCATGTTAAACCACACCAGCTAATTGTATTGCCACAAATACTTGTACATCTCCCCCCATCCCTCCAGTGTATAAGGATCCGTTGAAATTGGACTGACACAAGCAACTCACTTGAAGCCGGAAATTCAACCGATATGTAGTCTCTAAAATGATTTTTATTGAATGATTAATCTGAATGCGGGGATACCTTTCTACTGTAATGCAAATTTGATTGTTCCAACAAAAACTGGACATGATAGACTCTTCTTGACAAAATTAAGTGACAACACATATTTACAACACAGAAAAAAATATTACCATATTAATATTACCATGCAATTTCTAATGAAAAAAAAACTGCTTAAGAAGAAGAAAAAGAGCAGTGCCTAAGCACTGAAATATTTCAAAATTGAGGGGAAATCTTGTGTACTTTCATTCCCATCATACTTATTGCTGGACTTTTATGATTATGAGTAACTTGAGCAATGTACTTTGTCTTGTGTACTTAAAAGTGTCTTGTATACGACATATCCATGTGCAAACTTATACTAATTGCCTTCTAGATAATAAGAACTACTAAGGTAAGAATGACAATAAACTGGCAAATTCTAGATTATACAGAGGAATTAACTAACCAATGTACTGCTCGTGGAATTATACCAATGAAGAACTATACAGCAGTGCACTGGTATTCACCAAAGTTATTGTTATATACCTACTTAAAAGTGTAATCTTTTTATTGAGAATCATAATGTGTACTTAACTTTCAATGTACTTTAAAGATGGTGTTATTTTTGTGTCTCTTACCATGTGATTCTTTTGGTTTGAGGCAGATTCTTCCTCTCCGAACCATTTGCAATATTTTAAGGTTGCTATGTGCATATGATATATGAAAATCCAAAACACATCACTGCGGTATTTCATGTAGCTATGTTTTTGCAAAGTTTACTCCAATTCTGTTAAACACTGAGAAACTGCCTCTGATCATCAACAAAGTTTCATGTTCTGTATATTTGAAAATTTGATAGCCATAAAGTTCTCGTAGCAGAACATCTTTGAAACACATGCAAGCTAAGAACCGCTCGTCCAACTGAACCAGTCACTTGTGTATTATTATGCACCACATCTTTGTAGATAAGGCAATGTTGAAATGTAGATAAACGAATAAAACAAATGAGAACCTCGGCTTTGTGGAGGTTTCGGTGAAGAAGAACTTGATGTGTTGCCCACTTTTCTTTGTTTCCTGCAAAGTTGTTTCCTCATGGACTAGATGCTAGCCTTGTTAGTTTATGTCTGTTTACTAGGAATGCCTAGCTAGTAGTACAAGTACTTTCAACCACTGCTGCTGGCGACGAAAAGAAAACAGAAAGCCTGATAAAACACTAGAAGATGTCCAAAACATGCCAGAGCCTAACACCTACTTGAAGAGTGCACAAAGTATTAGTATAGTGACCGTGATTAAACGTTTAGAGAAAAGTAGTAGAACTATTGTTTTTCTAAACGTTAAATCGCGGTCACTTTCAATCACTTCCAAAGTGCCAAAATTGTCAATCTGAAAACATCTTTGGAAAGCTGACACCCTCCACCATCTCACTGGCGAGTTTGTTTTGTCAGATGTAGTCGTTAACGCAAGTTAGAAAGGGATTTGTCGGGAATTGGCTGATAGGAATCTGAGTTTCAATGCGATTCACGTGGTTTGATTGGTCGGGGTGTTATAGGAAGGAAAAGACTACATGCAATTCTGTTGGCTAAATCAGACCTCTAGGAGCCCTTCCACTGGACAGCCCCTTATGCATGTACATGTATTTGGCCAGTGAGAGTTTGTGTTACACAGACTACCTTTTCCCACATGCATCATAAAAACATGATTTACCTGAACACCTGGGAGAGTAATATCAGTAACAATTGGAGGAGCCAAAATGTTGATCCCCAACATTACAAGGCAGCACAGCAGTTAGATCCAAAGGATTGACATCTTCAGTTTGAAGGGAAACTGCAAAGCGAAGTTTGCTTCTTTCAAAGGCTGTAATTTTTCACTTTTGATATTATATTTCCTAAACAGGATGATCAAAATGATCTTCTATTAACCATGATTTTCTCTTACTCTGCCAGACAGAAACAAATTCGTTTATATAACAAAACGCAAATTCCACAGGTGCAATATATCTGGGCACCAACGATGATAGTGGTGTTGCCCGCATTAACAGTATACTGCAGTACTGACTAAATCAGATAGATGTCGCTGTGAGACTGCTAACCACCGTCTAACATCAAGAAGCAAAAATAATCTTGTACCTTGTAGTTCTAGCAGAATCTGACAAGTGGCGCTGCAACTTCATACATGTATGTACTGATGTTTCAGTGCAATTAAACTTAAGCATGGTGATACATGTGGAAAATTTTCCTATGCTTCTGTCATAAAATGCTGGCTGTTTATAGTATTCAACAGAATTTGGTTCTTAACCTATTATAATGACTATTAAAAGAAGTTGAGCAAAATCCATGTCTCCCTATTTTGTCTCCAACTGGAGCTTTTGTTCATATCTTAGTTGTTGTGTGGCATTGCTCCTTTCTCACAAGCAAAATCTCCTCTGAAAAAAAATCAGAAATCAGACCTTTTTTCAGGGCCCTGCAGATGTCGTTTCCAAATGATGTCTGAAAAAGTAGACTGTTTATTTTGAGTGTGTAAAAGCTACACAACTCATGTGTCTTGACTCTTGCATTTTTTTTGATAATTCTATCACACATCCATGACTGGAAGGCAAAGTTGTCATATCACCACTGATAAAAGTATCTTCTTCTAAACTTAATGATGGCAGAGTCATTCACACAAACATTTTGCAGTTGAAGTTCTTTTCTTTGCCTAATTTCGATTTTAAAATCTGAGTGAAAATAATCATACTGAAGTTCTTGTCTGCAAAGTTTGCACATCTCTATGACAAAATGTCTTGTTATATCAGATCAAACTGTCAAGGCAAGTTTTGGTTGCATACCTGTAAGCAAAATTTCAACCATACAGGTAGTATACTAGTACCAAACTGAGAGTCAGGAGATATCTGTGTATTATCCCCATTAATTGGCCAAAGCACACCAGAGTGGATGCCTTCTCCAACCGAAAAGTGAGCTTATCAACCACCAGAGTGACGGTAGGTTTAGTGTCACCTCCAAAGGATGACCTGATTGCTGAACTGCAGTTACTTTGAGTACCGGTAGCATGTACTCTCCAAGCAGAGGTTAGTGAAGAAGATTGTGACCTTTTTATCCTGTGCTCCATTGCCATCTCCATGGCCGACGAAGAACGGGGCAGAGTATAAAAAGGTCACGATCTTCTCCATTAACCTCTGCTTGGAGAGTAGGTAGCATGTAAGTTGGGGCTTCGGGCCAACAACCTATTAGTTTTCACTCAGCAGTTGGGAAGCGGGATCACTATGATCTCATCACACCTGATTTCAATCCTCATTTCATTGTTTTATATTACATTATGTAATGGCTGCACCATTGTTTCACTTACAGTGTAGTTGGTAATATCATATTATGTCTATGTTATTTAAGTTTTAAATAAACTTTGGTTTTGTATTAATTAGTAGTTTGCATAACTTTTTTGTTTGCTCTTGTAACTTTGTCTGAGTTTGATGTGAATTTTGTTTGGGGTTCCCCACCAAGGCACATTGAACAGCGCCAGTTGGCAATATGTTTTCCCCTGGTAAATAAAAAACAAACAAAACAAGAGTCCGTAGGACACAATTCTCCGTGAAGTATTTATAGTATGTACAAGTATTGACCCACACAAATTGCATCTCTGCACAGTCCAAGAAGTGTTTTAGAGCAAGTAAAGAAAAAGTGTTTGTTTATCTTTTTCTTTCAATACAGGAGTGGTCAACCTGCTGAAAAATATGTTTTTACAGCATGGCACAGATGGGATCTAGAAATTCCGGGAAAAGTCACAAAGTTAGATCTAGATGGCCCATTTTCAATTATCAACGAACCATTCAGCCTTACAACTAAGATGTATCAGAAATCACAAATATGCAGTAAATCCTCTCTCCACAATTTATTGCAGGCCGGCCTGGTCTATAGCTATCAAGCTATTTGCAATAAAAAAGGCTAATTTTATATTATCGTAACATTTCACGAAGGTCAAAGGTCACCGGATCTAACCACCCGGAAGTGACACTGGCGCGCGCACTTTTCTGAGAGATATTTCTCAACAATCTTTCATCCCCTGCGTAAACTTTTTACATTGTCACAGCCTCCGTATTATAAACTACAAGTGTGGTAAGTTTGAAGGTCCAGAGATTTGCCATTTTCACACTGTGCGTAAAAGTGCATCGTCCGTCCCGTGCGCACATACTGTATGCGAGTTGCGAGTGGACACCGCATACTTAATACACAGACTGAAGCTCACTCGGCACATGTTCGCAGCGAAAACTCACAATTCCCGTTGCCGCATTGGTATGTAACTTGGTATATCGTTTGCTAGGTTGCGTGTGGTGATGCACGTTGTCTATTTTTCAATGTAACAGTGACTATACGATCACAGCAAGTAAGGAAGATTTTAACCCCGTATCTGCCTGAAGTATTCCAGTCATGCATAACGGATTATAACATGGTCCCTATGGCAGGGCAGTGGGACATAGCATTAATTATAGGGGTGCAATTACGATATTGGATTGACGTTTAAAGTAGTTATGGTGTAACAAAGCTGTTGTGCATCACCACGCCGAACCAGGCAAACGATATGCCAAGTTACACACCAATGCGACAACGGGATCGTGAGTTATAGCTGCGAACGCGCAAACAAATGCATTCCCAACACTCCCAGAAGGAGGTCATCCTCCTTCCCGGAGTAAAAAACCACACTCACACTACTGAAATATGAGAAAACTACCACTATTACCTTCTTCAAATATCATAGTCCTGCCACACTAAAATTACACACTTTCTATTATTTTCTATTGCTGCCTTCTCCTAATTCTCGAATAAACAAAAATACACAAGCAGACGTCTGTGTGTGATTACCTTATCAATTTATTACCAGAATAGATACTGTTTATGTACAGTCAAAACAGACGGTTGCCCTTTTCTCTTCCATGATACATCCTCGCTACCCAATAGGAAGAATCAGACAGAATATTTAAGGCATTACTCATTGACAAGTAGAGACAAAGCCTGCATCTACTAGTATCTTGCTAGTATTAGAACTTTTACCTCATGACAACATGCAAATTTGATATACTGTCATTACAGAAGACTGACCAATGGAAGGGGCTGTAACACAGCAGTGATGGCTGGGAATCTAACAGCTGATTCTATTGGAGGACACCAGTTTACTGGGAGTTGCTCATTGACAATAATTCTATCATCACTATATCATTGGACTACTAATTGATACTATTGGATGGTCAGAGTTCGGGGTTGAGGGGTTAAGATTAACATTCCAGATTGCATGTCCTTTTCGCCAATCGCGGGAATATTTCCGTGGCCTGCGCGAACTTCCAGAGGGGTTATTCTGTTCGTAGTCGGTGGATCGGTAGTGTAGCAGTTGTCGCCTGGATACGATTGGTTGGTCCCGCCATCTTGTTTCCCATAATTCCCCCTACTGACGCACGTTAAGCGAGCCTGATGCTTTGGAT